>NC_091300.1:17553550-17829699 GCF_038502225.1 Cherax quadricarinatus
CATTTGGCATTATGCCTGTACACCCAGTTCATCAGTTGATGCAGCATTTTGCATAGTTCTGTATATTTTCTATAGTTTTTCAGAAGGTGGAGCTCATCTTGGGTATCGCTGTAGTAAGCTTTGTAAGTTAAAAATGCTATGCAACTATAGTGACAGCCTACTTCTATACAGCAGGGCCCCGCTTTACGGCGTTTCGTTTTACGGCGTTCCGCTAATACGGACATTTCAAATTATGACCAAAACTCGCTATACGGCTCCCCCACCTGTCTTTCTAATACGGTCACAGCGGCCCACCGAGTTTGTTTACATTCTCCCTGAGCACATCTCCTTATTATGTCTGGGAACTTTCCAAAATTTCAAGTGTTTTAAAGTTATTGTATATTTTATATGTATTGTACTTGATAATTAAACTTGTGTACACCTATACCTAAATAAACTTACACACTGTGCTGGCATGTAGGTACACATTAAAATCACTAAGAGTCTCTCTACTCTTGATGCAATAATAATAATAATAATAATAATAGTAATAATAATAATCTCTTGGGCGCATTAATGTCGCATATTACGTTAATATAGACATTTCCCTTAATCTATGATATTTTTTCAAAATTATATAAGAAACACATTATGTAACACAAACATGATACATGCACCCACAGTATAAAAATTTATACAAATATATATGAGATGTTTACCAAACGGTTTGTAGAAGTGTCGGAAGAATTACGTTTTCTCTAGCCCGTCACCTGTTACTAGGGATAACTGTAGAAAAATATTCCTTTCGTATGCCTTCACTTTATAGCTATAATTCTGTACTAACTTGTACACGGTGTAAGAGTAATTGTTTCGTGATTTAATTATTATTATAATAATAAAAATATTATAAGGTAAAAGTTTCACAAACTCTTACAAATGTACATGAATGAACTAAAACTGGACACGTATTAATACCGTCTATTTCGCCTGACCGAGTGATCGTCCACAACCTGTTCAGTTTGTTTGTTTACGCTGTCTGAGCTCGGTGTATCATTAAATGTTGTATATTACGTTAATATACACATTTTCATTAATCCATCCATGATATTTTTTTCAAAATTATATAATAAACACGATACATAACATAAATACATAACATATGTGTAGAGAACCTAGGATAACCCAAAAAAGTCAGAGTGACTTACTTCCATTGCCTTCACTCAGAGCATCATTTCTTCTCAAAATGATGTTACATGAGAATGGGAGTGTTCTTCTTTATTTATTCTACCGTATCAATGTAGAGACAACCTGTACACAATGTAACTTGTACACAAACCAGACGTGTACACTGTTTACAAAACTTACCTTCGCCTGGTTTGTTTACATAACTCTGCGCCAGTCCTCTCTCATGCACTCATTCTTTCTCTCTGGTATGGTAGCCCGGCTGACTACCATACATACCACACTTGATTTTTTACAATAAATACTACTCATCTCACCCTATATTTTAAGGTAAGTAATGAGTGAACTGTATATACATTTTATCGCTCTGGGATGCTTAAATATCATAGAATAGTATGTGTGGGTGGGGTGGCCTGGTATGGTAGCCTGGCTGACTACCATACATACCACACTTGATTTCTTACAATAAATACTACTTGTCTCACCCTAGATTAAGACTATAAATATTTTAAGGTAAGTAATGAGTGCACTATGTGTGTATTGTACTTTTTTATTGTTTTTTGATGCCTGGTTCTATTGCTAACATAATATATGTTAGTGTAAACTTGTTATCTAGTGTTTGTATGCATTTGTAAGTGGAAAAAAAGGGTGTTCCACTTTACGGCGGTTTCCACTTTGCGGTGGTAGCCTGGAACCTAACCCGCCGTATAAGTGGGGCCCTCCTGTACTTACTTTTATCCTCGTGACAACATCAGCCTAATATATGGAGGAAGAAAAGTGTCAGATTTGTCATTAGTTTTGAATATTCTTTGGAACATTAATTATATATGTATAAAGGCATCTCTTTCATGAACTGCTTCAAACTTCTCAGTTTTAAGTGAGGTGGTAGCAGAAAATCTCACCAGTTTGAATAACAGTGTTGTCATGGACATTAAATTCACCAAGAAATAATTGCTGGTGCTTCCATCCACTGTACTGTACCAAAGACACAGGCAGCAGAGATGTTTAATTTACCCATCTTGCTCTCTGTCAGGGAATCCAAGCCTCGTGAAGTCTTCACATACCAATTATAGTGAAGCCTTCACATACCAATTATAGTGAAGCCTTCACATACAAAACAGTGAAGTCCTCACATATAAAGCACAGTTAAATCTTCACATACAAAACATAGTGAAGTCCTCACATACCTCACTTCTGTGTCTGTAATTGAGCTTGTTCAATAAACACTTTCATTTTCATCACAGAAATTATCTGTGATGCTTGAAAAATGAAGGAAAGGTATTGCCACTACAAAGTAAAACGGACTTAATACATTTTTTTGTTAACCTGTCAAAAAACAAACGTCAATCTGATGGGTTGTATTCAGTATCAGTATAGTCCAAAAAAGGTAGGCATAACAGAGGATTAACAGGAAGAATTATCATTAAAAACTCTGAAGGAAGTTGCAGTAGTCAGTTTTTCCAATAGGTAGACATTTTGCAACTAGAATCCAGTAAATTAAATTCTTTGAGACTAGATATCAAAACCTCCTCCCTGAAGTGATAAACTAGTAACCGCATAATTCCCATTCAGCAAAATAGGTTAAAACTTAAGACTAACTGTAAATGGCATCAACAACATGCAATCCAGATTTATTATTTCTTTTACTGAGTCCTTGGCGAAAAAGTAAAGCAGTTGGGTGAATCGTATTAATCTGAAACAAATATTGGAAAAAATAGTTGATTTTTAATGGCATCCTAGAGATGTATGTATATTTATTCCATGATTACTTACGCACCAGCGAGAGAAACATTAAATGTAACAGTGACAGTAATACACCATTAGCAACATCTGTAAGAAAATAACAGTAATACAACAGCAGCAACAACTGTAACACAGTTACAGTAACATATCACCACAGCTATGATATAGATAACTTAGCTCGCAACACACTTGGGGTTTACAAAAGGGTCATTCCACATAAGTTCTATGGAGTAACCTGTGATGTTGCTAGTATCACTTCTATTTTATCGATTGAGCACAAGAAACTGCCCAATCAACTACAGGTTGACCATCACTAATCCGGCATCATCGGGACCTGTAGGGTGCCAGATTAGTGATTTTGCTGGATTACAGAGTAGTTAGGTTAGAATACACTTAACCCAGCGGCAACATTTACGGATCGGCGATTTCACCCACTTTACGCCCTATTTTTGGCCCATTCCATTGTTCCAGTCCACCAAAGTCATAGCTATTTTGCTACTTTTCCTTCTATTCTGTTGATTGTGTACAAGAAACCATTCATTTACCTATTTCAACTACCCAATAAAGTGTTTTGAAATTGGTAATTTGGCCAATTTCACACAAATTTCAAGAGATGTTGATTTCAACATAAGGTTTGGAGTAAACAATGCAGACATTCCTGTCAGTAAAATGACATTTTCTCTGTTCATTAGTCATGTCTCCAGGCCCCTCATATATTATGCTTGCTTTCCATTCTGAATTTTTATTAACACAAAAAATAGAAGATTTACTATTATGCAGACTACCGCATTATTGTAATAATTGCATAAATAATATCAACCCATTCATGAGCATGTGAACACCGCCAAAAATCAAACATCTTTGCTAATTTGAGCTCAATTTCAAGGTATTTTCCATCCTAAAACCACTCAAAATCATATCTATTTCTGTAATATCTCTTCCATTCTGTCAAATGAGACCAAAAAAATGAGAATAAAACAATAAAAACCATATGAAAATACACCACAGATTCACTGTTTTACACTAAAAACACATTCACAGTTTTTTCTCATACACTGTATGCTGCAGGATTTTTTTTATATAGTGCACACTTACCACACAGACCTACTATCTCATATGCAGGCTCTCATTTACTGATCACAGCTTATCTGGGCGAGCTGAGCACATAGCGACCAACTGTGGCTTTAAAGCCACCTTATCTTTTATGGACAATGTATGGTGTATGTGCTTTACACAATGAGAAGTATTTCATTTATTCATTGGAACTATTAATTTTAATTATCACTTCCAGTACCGATCAGTATTATTGTGTTCAGTATTAATACAACAGTTCAGTAGTAAATCATAAAATTGTGCCATGTTAAGAGCTAACAGTATCTCTTTAAAAAAAATTTTTGCTTTAAAAACTACTTGAAACAATCCATTAGCTTATAAGATAAATAAGTTTAGTTTCATAATATTAAGTCCAACATAATACTTTGTTCAAAAGTCTAGTTGTAGAATCACACACAGTCATATGATTACAAGCATTGATCCTGTATCAACCTTTTATTAACCCCTTTGAGGGTTTTCGTCGTACTAGTACGTCTTACGCGTAGGGGTTTTTGACGTACTAGTACGCATAAATTCTAGCGGCCTCAAATCTAGTGGGAGAAAGCTGGTAGGCCTTCATATGAAAGAATGGGTCTATGTGGTCAGTGTGCACAGTCTAAAAAAAATCCTGCAGCACACAGTGCATAATGAGAAAAAAAAAACTTTGACCATTTTTTTGGAATAAATCAGCGACTTTGCAGTGCATTTTCGTATGGTATTTATTGTTGTATTCTAGTTTTCTTGGTCTCATTTTATAGAATGGAAGACATATTACAGAAATTGAGATGATTTTGGCTGGTTTTACAATGAAAGGTGCCTTGAAATTGAGCTCAAAGTAGCAGAAATGTTCGATTTTTACCAAACTTCAAAAGTAAACAAATCGTGCCAAGCGTGCAATACACGTCAACTGGTGAGTCTAATATTCTTTCACAAGTGCACCAATAATATTTATACCATTTTTTACACTAATGCAGTAGTCTGCATAACAGTAAATCTTATATTTTTTGTGAGAATAAAAATTCAAAATGGAAAGCAAAAGAATATAAGAGGGGCCTTGAGACGTGACTAATGACTAGAGGAAATGTCATTTTAGTGCCAGGAATGTCTTTCTTGTTTATTCTGGACCCTATTCGGAAATTGGCATCTTTTGAAATTTGTGTGAAATTGGCAAAATTGCTAAATTCTGACCACTGTACTGGATAGTTGAATTTCATAAATGGGTGCTTTCTTGCACCCATTCGATAGAAAAAATGGAGTTCTAGCGAAATACTCATGTTTTTTGTCGATTAGTACAGCAAAATTGGCCGAAAATGGGGCTCAAAGTGGGCAAAATCGCCGATGCGTAAACATCGCCGAGACCGCTAACTTTGCGAGAGCATAATTTCGTAAGTTTTCTATCAAATTTCAAACTTTTGGTGTCTTTATGATCGGGAAAAGATTCTCTATCTTTTCATAAGAGAAAATAATTTTTTTTTTTTTAAATTTGGCCGACCCTGAGAACGAGTTTCGGAGAGGGCCTGTCAACCCTCAAAGGGTTAAATGACTTACATGCATCAAACAACAACTGTAATTATTATACAGCAGACCAAGCAAAGACATTACTCAGAACCAACAAAAACAACTATCTTTAATTACAGTAACAGTTCTCTGAGCAAACATTACGATAACCTAACAGCATTACTCAATTCCCTGCATACCAGTATGTCAATAATCACACTCACTGAAACCTGGCTAAAGCCTGGTACTACAGATGTCTGTCATTCCTGGTTACACAGCCATACACAACTGTAGGGCAGACCAGCAAGGGGGTGGCACAGCTATATGCTACTCAAATCAACTTGAATGTATCAATAATTCTTGCAAAAAGGGACGAACATGGAGAATATATAATAGCTAAATTTAAATCAAAAGACCTGCAAAAACCCCTCAGTCATAAACATCTACAGAGTACCACAGTCGAACATTTACCATTTTAGTGAATCATTAGGAAACATGATAAGTGTTGCACACGTGAACAAAGACCACTTACTGCTCACAGGAGATTTCAACATAAATCTCCTACATAACCAGGACCCACAAGTAACCGAATTCACAAACGCTGTGAGTAACTGCCTGTTGCTACTAATAATAATAAAACCCACAAGAATCTCCGAGACCAGTGTCTCCTTATTAGACCACATCTGGACTAACACCATATCCCCTTTAAAATCAGGCATTATCACAGACAAGACCACAGACCACTACCCTACCTTTCTCATAACCAACCTAGGTAAATTGACCCAAGACACTACTAAAGTTACCTCCAGACTACATAATGAGACAGCAGTTAATAACTTTATAACAGCTATGAGTAACATCGACTGGAATAATGAACTAGAGACATGTACAGATACTGATGAATGTATTAATAATTCTCTACAAAAAAGCCTCTATAACAAGCATTGCCCCCCAAAAAACTAAGCATCACAGCTAAGAGACTAAACAGTCCCTGGCTAACACCCAGCATCCTTAACCCTTTCAGGGTTTCGGCCGTACTAGTATGGCTTACGCGCCAGGGTCCTTGACGTACTAGTACGCATAAATTCTAGCGCCTTCAAATCTCGCAGGAAAAGGCTGGTAGGCCTAGATGTGAGAGAATGGGTGTGTGTGTGTGTGGTTGGTGTGCGCGGTAGAAAAAAATCTAGGACCCAGTGGCGCATTGTGGGAACGCCATTTTAGTAGACCTTGTTCACCATGCCTCGTGGTAAGAAGCTCCTCACTCCTCGGCAAATTGGGACACTTTTGTTCCCCAGTGACAGTTCTAATACAGATGGAAGTGCCAGTGAAGATGAGTTTCAAGGTTTTGGTGAGGTTTTGACCGAAACTAATGACCATAATATCGGTAATAGTGAGGAAAACCCAGACGACCCTCAGCCTTTCACTGCTGCTGGGCCGTCTTGTTCACGTTCAGTTGTACCAGAATCAAAGAGGAAACTCCTATTTTTCCAAATCCCGGACTCAGATGTGAGCATTGGAGATGATAGTGATAGTGAATATGAACTACAAGCTCTTGAAACCAGTTCCAGTAGTGATAGTGAAGTGTAATATTCTCCAGTGAAGCGTCAGTATATACGACGATATATGCGCTCTGGTAGTGTGCCATATGCTATTCCAAGGGGAAGGAGTACATCTCGGAGTACATCCCGTGGCTGTACAACAGGAACAGACAGTGAAAATGATGATGATAGTGTTGCAATTGGGATGGAAAATGTGCATGGTGGTGGTGCCAGCAGTGAGGCACCAGCAGTGGGCCATGCTGCCACCCACGCCACTGCCTCAGCTGATCTACAACAAAGGCCACCATCCCCCACCTACCCACCACACCAGCCTCCACAACCACAACCTCCACAACCATAACCTCCACAACCACAACCTCCACAACCACAACCTCCACAACCACAACCTCCACAACCACAACCTCCACAACCACAACCTCCACAACCACAACCTCCACAACCACCTGTCATTGTCCAGTACCCACCAGCAGACTGCACCTGGGATTGGCAGGAAGCTGTCAGTTTTGTTCCAAATCCCCACCAGTTTGGTGAAAGCCAAAGTGGAATACGACCATGTTGTACACTGGGGAACAATGCCACCAAACTGGAATGTTTCGAGTTATTCTTTGACGAACCCCTGATGGAAATTATTGTCAGGGAAAGCAACAGATACTATGAGTACACCATGGCAAACACAATACTTTCACCAAGCTCATGGCTACACAGGTGGAAGGAGACAACTGTGGCTGAGATGTATCTTTTCTTTGCCACAATAATGCTTATGCCACATGTGTATAAGCACAGTGTGAAATCATACTTGTCAACAGACCGCCTGATTGCAACCCCAGGTTTCAGTGTTATAATGGGAGTGAATCGATTTGTGCTATTACATATGCTTCACTTCTCAGACAAAACCAGGCCTGACAGAAACGACAGATTCTATAAGATTAGGAATGTGTTTGTGTATCTGAAAGAGGAATTCAATATGTATTTTTATCCCTTCAGGAAGCTTGTAATTGACGAGTCTTTGATTCTGTTCAAAGGAACTCTCTCTTTCAAGCAGTACATACCAAGCAAGAGGAAACGCTTTGGTATAAAGTTGTTTGTGCATTGTGATTGTTACAGTGGTCTGGTATTGGATATTATTGTGTACACTGGAAATTATACATTGCAAAATACCAGGAAGTTATTGGGCATCTCTGGTGATGTGATTAGAACAATGATAGAACCATACCTTGGTAAGGGGCATATTTTATATACTGATAACTGGTACACAAGCCCCTCACTCAGTGATTTTTTGCGAGTGAATTTGACAGATGTGTGTGGCACAGTGCGTGCAAATCGTAAACATATGCCCAGGTTTGACGCTGGCACTCGTAGAGGTGAGGTGCAGGCGATTGCTGCCAATGACATCATGGCATTTCGGTGGCATGACAAACAAGGTGTCACACTGCTGTCATCAGTTCACCCTAATGAAATGACAAACACTGGCAGGGAGCATAGAGAGAGCAATGAACCCATTCTAAAACCTGCAGCTGTGATTGATTACACCCTCAATATGCGCTCAGTGGACAAATGTGACACCAGATTGGGTTTGCTGATTGTGTTCGCAAGAGTTATAAGTGGTACATAAAACTCTCTTTCCATCTTTTGGACATTTCCATGCTCAATGCTTATAATATGTATAAGATGAGGACCAGAAACAAACCATCATATGGCGAATTCTGTTTGTCTGTCATCAGACAAATAGTATTCAAGTACCAAGGAACAACACCTGCAATAGACTGCCCACTAAATTATTAACACCTGCCTTCTCGTCTGAAGCATGGTGATCACTTCCTAGTAAAACTGCCTGCTACTGCTTTCAAGAAAAAGGCTCAGAAGGGTGTTATATCTGTGCACATACAAAAAAATGCCCACAACAACGCAGACACACTCGTTTTATGTGTGAGGAGTGTAAAACTCCACTGTGCATGACACCAAGTTTCAAAGACTTCCACAGGCTGCAGAACTTCTAGAAACATTTCCTGTGACTGTATATGTGCATATAAAATATAGAAAAATAGTAAAACTACATTTTATATCGTTTGTGTGAAAACAACAATTATAAACAATTTAAGGACAACAGTGTTTGTGGAGTTATTGTGTAGTAAGTAAAGAGAAAAAATCTATAAAATAGTGCTAATATTGGTCTCACAGGCCATAAAAGTTAATTGGAAAAAAAAAAAAAAATAGAAAATAGCACCTAAAAAAAACAAAAATAATACTGGGTGATGGCAGTCGGCGATGTTAACCCTTTCAGGGTCTGTCCCGTAGATCAACGGCTTTACGTTCAGGGTCCAAACCGTAGATCTACGCCATGAGCTCAGCTCACTCTGATAAACTGTGAGTGGTAAATTTGGGCCTAGATACGAGAGAATACATCTATGTGGTATGTGTGCACCACATAAATCCTGCACACTGTATAATGAGAGGAAAAAAAACTGAGACCGTGATTTTCAATTAAAACAGTAACTTTGCAGTGTTTTTTCGTATGTTTTTTATAGTTATATTTGCGATTTCTTGGTCTCATTTGATATAATGGAAGACATATTACAGAAATAGAGATGATTTTGATTGGTTTTAGCACAGGAAATGGCTTGAAACTGAGCTCAAAGTAGCAGAAATGTTAAATTTTTGCCGATGTTCAAGAGCAAACAAACGACCTCACACGTCTAATACACGCCAGCTGGTGGGTCTAATATACATTCACAAATGTGGTGATGATATTTATACAATTATTACAATATTGCATAACAGTAAATCTTCTATTTTTTGGTGTGAATAAAAATTCATTATGTGAATAAAAAATCAAAATGGAATTCATTTGTAAAGCCTCAAAACATAACTAATGAACAGAAGAAATGTTAGTTTAGTGCCAGGAATACCTACATTGTTTATTCTGGACCCTATTTTGAAATTGGAATATTTTGAACTTTGTGTTAAATTGGCCAAATTACCAATTTCCGATCACTTTATTTTGTAATTGAAAAGGTTGACTTGGTGATTTCTTGTGCTCAATCGATAAAATAGAAGTAATACTAGTGAAATAGCTAAGAATTTGGTTGACTGGAATAATGTAATTGGCCTAAAATGGGAGTCACAGTTGGCAAAATCACCGATTCGTAAATATCACTGACACATCAAAATTCGCGAGAGCATAATTTCGTCAATTTTCCATCAAATTTCGTACTTTTTGGTTTATTACCTTCAGAAAAAGATTCTCTACCATTTCATAAGAAAAAATAAATTTTTTTTTTTGAAAATTTTTGGACACTTGGGCACCACTTCAGATTTTGGCCTTGGACCCTGAAAGGGTTAATACATATATACCGGGCATTTTCTGTCAACTTCACGCCTCCATATCTCGGTAAGTATTCATGGTAAAAAATTTTTGTTTAGCCTATACTGTTTAGAAAAAAACTATCTTTTCATAATTTTTTTTTTTTTTTTTTTTAATTTGGGGGACCCTGAGAACAAGTCTCTGAGAGGGCCTGGGGATCCTGAAAGGGTTAAATCCATTAACACAAAGCACCTATATGAAAAACAGTATAGAATGGGCCAAATAACCAGAGACTATTCTAAACATTACTTGTCAATCTTTATCAACCTGATAAGAAGGTCAAAAAAAATGTATTATGAGAACAGATTACATAACATAAAAGGTGATATGAAAAAGACCTGGAAAACCTTATCTGAAATTCTTGGAACTAAAAAGATATCTAAAAATAAAACGCTCAAATTAACATATTCAGATTAACCCCTACTCCCACCAACTGAAACAGCAAACAGACTCGATGTTTTCTTCTCCACCATAGGAAAGACTCTAGTGAGCAAAATCCCAAGCTCAAACGCCTGTCCATCAGACTACTTCACAGCTACCTACCTGAATACACTATTCCTAACTCCAACCAACCCAACAGAAGTCTTGCTCATCATCAACACCCTTAAAAACAAGGCAGGAAATATAAATAACTTACCACCTTTTATGTACAAAAAAGCTTCGCAAGTACTGTCACTAGTTATTGCAACACTCTTTAACAAATCCATCGAATCCTCAGCCTTCCCATCAATTCTCAAAATAGCGAGGGTCACCCCGATTCACAAAGGAGGAGATCAAACGGACTCGAATAACTATAGACCAATATCTAACTTACCTCTGCTCTCTAAAATCTTTGAAAAATTAATTCATAGTCAGATCTATTCCTACCTCATCTCTCAAAACATACTCAACCCCTCTCAGTTTGGATTCAGGACTAATAAAAGCGTAGGTGATACTATTGTGCACGTGCTAGAACTAATATACACCACTCTCGAGAACAAAAAAGTCCCACTAGGATCTTTATTGATTTACGTAAAGCTTTTGATACAGTTGACCATGATTTGTTGCACATTAACCCCTTCAGGGTTTCTGACGGCTTACGCACCAAGGTTATTGATGTACTACTACGCATAAATTCTAGTGAGAGAAAGCTGGTAGGCCTACATATGAAAGAATGGGTCTGTGTGGTCAGTGTGCACAGTATAAAAAAAAATCCTCCAGCACACAGTGCGTAATGAGAAAAAAAAAAAACTTTGTACACAAATAACCCGCACATAAAAGAGAGAAGCTTACGACGACGTTTCAGTCCGACTTGGACCATTTACAAAGTCACACCGTTATGTGCGGGTTATTTGTGTATCGTTCCAGTCACAGTATTGTGCCTTTTTTTGTTATAAAAAAACTTTGTGTTTTTCGTTTAAAACTTTGCACTGTATTTTCGTATGGATTTATGGTTGTATTTTAGTTTTCCTGGTCTCATTTTATAGAATGGAAGATATTACAGAATTCGAGATGCTTTTGAATGGTTTCACAATGAAAAGTACCTTGAAATTGAGCTCAAAGTAGCAGAAATGTTCAATTTTTGCCAAAGTGAACTTTGGCAAATCATGCCATGTGTCCAATACAAGTCAACTGGTGAGTCTAATATTCTTTCACAAGTGTGCTGATAATATTTATACCATTTCTTCACTAATGCAGTAGTCTGCATAACAGTAAATCTTTTATTTTTTGTGAGAATAAAAATTCAAAGTGGAAAGCAAAAGAAATGTAAGAGGGGCCTGGGGACATGACTAATGAACAGAGCTAATTTTATTTTAGTGCCATGAATGTCTGTCTTGTTTATTCTAGACTCTATTTGGAAATTGGCATCTTTTGAAATTTGTGTGAAATTGGCAAAATTGCTAATTTCTGATCACTTTGTTGGATAGTTGAAATCAGTAAATGGGTGGTTTCTTGTACTCATTCAATAGAAAAAACGGAGTTCTAGCGAAATAGTTATGATTTTTGTCAACTAGTACACTGGAATTGGCCAAAAATAGGGCTTGAAGTGGGCAAAATCACTGATACGTAAATGTCGTTGAGACCGCTAACTTCGTGAGAGCATAATTCCGTAAGTTTTGAATCAAATTTCATACTTTTGGTGTCATTATGATCGGGAAGAGATTCTCTATCTTTTCAAAAGATTTTTTTTTTTTCTGAAAAATTTTTGACACTGAGAACAAGTTTAGGAGAGGGCCTCTCGATCCTGAAAGGGTTAAATTAACACACTATGGTATAAAAGGGCACTCCCTCAATTAACTAAAGTCATACCTTAGTAACAGAAGCCAATATTTTTACACAAATGGAGCTAACTCTTCCACACAGCCAGTTACAGTTGGGGGTCCCATGAGGAAGTGTCTTTGGCCCTCTCCTCTTTCTCGTTTACATCAGTGACCTACCGAATGCATCACAACTACTCAAACCCATATTATTTGCAGATGACATAACATACATTTTCTCTTACCCAAACCCAGTCATACTGGCCAACACTGTTAATGCTGAATTGCAGAAAATGTCTACCTGGATGATGACTAACAAGCTTACACTCAATACTGACAAAACCTACTTCATTCAGTTTGGAAACAGAGCCACAAATGTTCCACTTAACATATCGCTAAATGGATCACCCATCACAAAATGCACAGAGGGAAAATTCCTAGGAATCCACCTTGACAGTAGCCTTAAATTCCAGACCCATATACAACAAATTTCCAGAAAATCTCTAAGACAGTAGGCATACTATCAAAGATGCAGTACTTTGTTCCACAATCAGCTCTCCTTGCACTGTATCACTCATTCACCTACCCTTATCTCACCTATGGAATTTGTGCATGGGGATCAACAACATGAAATCGCCTAAGACTACTAATAACCCAGCAGAAGGCTGCAGTCAGAATGATGATAAAATCCCACTCAAGACAACATACTCCACCAATATTCAAAAGTCTAAAACTCCTTACCATAATGAACATGCTACTTCATACATAGAACACTACACTCAAACATAAACCCTTCACTCAAACTTCTCAATAACCTTAATAGGACGCACGACCATAACACAAGACACTCGTCACTTTTATGTACCCTGTGTGCACACACCACACTGTGTAAGAACTCTATGCACACAAAGGGCCCCAAAATTTGGAACTCATTACCAGTAAATACTAAAGTACATAACCTGGTCAGAACATCAATTTAAGTCTCTTCTCAAAAACTATCTTCTCACCCTAAACTAAATACAGTGGAACCTCAAATATCAAACTTTCTTTGTTCCAGATGGCTGTTTGAGTGCCGTTACCGAACGAATTTATTCCCATCAGGAATAATGTAAATTAGATTCATTTCAGACCCTCAAAAATACACTTATAAAAGCACTTACAAAAATACACATACATAACTGGTTGAGTTGGGAGCAGTTCGATATTTGAGGTTCACAATCCCAAATCCTGAGTTGTCTCCTGGTGTTGCAAAATATCCAAAAAAAAAAAAATAAAATTTTTTTCTTATGAAATGATAGAGAATCTTTTCTCGATTGTAATGACACCAAAAGAACGAAATTTGATGGAAAACTGATGAGTTATGCTATCACGAAGTAAGCAACCTTGGCGATATTTACAAATCGGCGATTTCGCTCACTTTGAGCCCTATTTTCGGCTAATTCCATTGTTCCAGTCAACCAAACTCATAGCTATTTCTTTGGAACTCCATTTTTTCTATCGATTGAGTACAAGAAACTGCCCATGTACTGATTTCAACTACCCAATAACATGGTCAGAAATTTGCAATTTGGGCAATTTCATGAAAATTAAAAAAAATGACAATTTCAAAATAGGGTCCAGAATGAACAATGCAGACATTCCTGGGTCTAAAATAATATTTTCTTTGTTCATCAGTCACGTCTCCAGGCCCCTCTGATATTACTCTTTCTATTTTGAATTTTTATTCAAACAAACCTCTTCAAGGGGGGCTCCTTGGCATGGTGAAGAGGCTCTTGGTCTGAGGAATTAGACCTGTCAGTTTCCTTCCTCAGACCGAACCTAATTACCCCCCAATCCCCCCTTCCCTATCCCATCCTCCCCTTTTTCCTTTCCTCCTTCCCACCCTTCCTCTTTTTGGCCTTTGGGATTTTTTCCACAGGCGCGCTAGTTCCTGGGTAGGGGAAAGGGTACCGGGGTCCATCCCATTCCGTTAAGGTTCTTGGCGGTGGCATAGTTTGCCGTGGAATCTGGATTGCCTGGGGATGTCCCGATCTCTCTTCGGTATCCTGGAGGGTGGCTTTGGGTGTCTTTTGGGCAACGGGTGTATCTCTGGAAGCCACCTTTCAAATTCCGGGGGTGGTGGCCGAAGGAGGTATGCTTTGTGGCGGATATCCGGCCGCCCTCTCTTTTGTCCATCGAGGTAGCTCGGCAGATGTGAGGTTGCTATCCCGGATTGCTGGTTTACTGGCATGAAGGGTATGGTATGGCACGGGTTCCATGCTGCATCTGCGCTACTTGCGGTGCTGAGGTCCTCTTGGGAGCGGAGGGAGATTTCTGGCCCTTTCATTCCTCCTGGGAACTATTCCTCCCCGCTCCCCCCTTTTTTTATTCCTTTTTTATTTTTATTTTCTTTTCTTCTTTTTTCTTAAAAACAAATAGAAAAGAAGTAACCTAACCATGGAGAACCCAGTCCATGAACCTACTACCCCCGGGCCCCTTCTTGATATCGCACCCCATTCTGAGCCTGCCTTGTTTTTTGACCACGCTTCGAACACTCTTGATGCCCCTGTACTTCTTGCTGGTGCTGTTTCCTCACCCGCTTCAGGTACCGGGGTTTCGACTGACTCCTTCGATTTGTCTGACCTCCGCTCTCCTTTGACTATGCTTCCAGCCTCTCCTTCTATGGTGCGGCAATTTTCAAATTGCCAGCCCGTTTCACGTCGGACCAACTCCAGTCCCACTCCTAAATGCCAACGACAATTACCTGATGATGGTGCTTCACCACCACGTTCTTCTCAGAAAAGATCAACACATCAAGCACTCCCTTTCCAAGCTCAGTTTCGGAATGCACAATGGACTAAATTCTTTACTTTACGACCGACTTTCTCTATTGCCTATCTTTCCGACCATAGTATTGGCAAGGTGCTCCTCCGCTATGTTGGTAGAGATATTTCCTTCCATGCTCTGAAGAGCGGTACGTGCATCATTACTGTTCAGAATGCTACCCAAGCTCATGATCTTTCTCTTCTTTCACATATCGATACTATTCCTGTCACTATCGAAAAACATCATTCCCTCAATTCTTGTAGTGGTACTGTCATTCTGCCCCATACCATAGTCCAACAGAATTTTCAGGCATGTGGCAATGACATTCTTGAACAGCTGGAACTCCAAGATCTCCCAATCCTCAAGGTAGACACTTATGTCCTTCCTGCCCGCGGGCGGAGACAATACCCTTGCAATGTGGCTCGATTAACTTTCGACAGCTGTGAACTCCCGTCCTCAGTTTATGTAGCAGGACATCGGTTACAAGTTCGAAAGGTGATCCCTACACCACAACAGTGTAGAAATTGCTGGCGATTTGGTCACCCAGCGAAATATTGCAGATCTATAGCCGAATGACCAGTCTGTGGTGCCGACAACCATTCTAATACGTCTTGCAGTCGACCTCCTTCTTGCCTTAATTGTCATGAGGCTCACCCTTCATACTCTCGCCATTGCCAGGTCTACTTAAATGAGCGTGAAATCCGTTGCCTCAAAGAAGCAGAAGGTCTCCCTTATGCTATGACAGTTTCTCATCTCTGCCTCCAAGGGAGACTACCCAGTGTTTCTTATTCTCGTGTTTCAAAACGTCCCCCCACTTCTGGGTCCCATCTTCTGCAGCCTCCTCTGTTGCTACCCCTCCCATAGTCACTCCTGTATCTAATCCATTTGCTGTGCTGGGCTTAGACGTCCCTACTTCAACACCTCAGTCTGTTCTGATATCTTCAAATTCTCCCCCACAAGCCCCGGTATCGACAAGATCTTGTACGGCACCTTCTACCAATCGCCCCTCTACTTTTCAGAAGTCCACAAAATCCCCTTTGCTCAAATCTTCTTTGCCCCCTCCTTCCCTTCTTCCACCTCCACATTTTACCTTTCCAGTCTCTGTATCTGGTTCTTCCCCTCTCACTGGCTCTATTACAAGGATGGAGGTTCACCCTTCTCGTTCTGTGCCTCCCTTCCCTGTCCCCTCCCAAGACTCCCTTGTCTGCTGCCTCCCAGGTTTCTGCCTCTTCTGCCCCCTCCCATACTTCTTCTCCAGTTCCCGACATGCTTTCATCCCCCCCTACTTTAGTACAGTCCATTATTGTCCCAATCTTTACTCACCCTCCTCCTCCTATCTCCAATATTGTCTCCCATACAACATCTTTGAATTCAGAAACACTTGATGCTATTTCAGAATATATTTTTTTTTATTATCACACCGGCCGATTCCCACCAAGGCAGGGTGGCCCGAAAAAGAAAAACTTTCACCATCATTCACTCCATCACTGTCTTGCCAGAAGGGTGCTTTACACTACAGGGACTAAACATTCAATGGACACTGATCCACCTCCTGTTCCTTCTCTTCCCTCTCCTCCATCTCCACAACTCCATTCTTTGCAACGCTCCGTTCCTTCACTGCTTGAACGTTTTCCAATGCCACCGCACGTAGACTTTTCTAACTCCTCTAGTCCATGGGTGCCCTTACCTGCAGATTCCTGGTATTTTCCTTGTTGCCAATCATGGCCTATTTACAGTGGAATATCCGCAGCCTCAGGGGTAATCGGGGTGAGCTTCAGATGTTGCTTTCCAGGTTTTCCCCTGTTGGTGTTTGCTTACAAGAACCAAAATTACACTATGCTGTTTTCTAACCCATCTCAGGCTATAATTTATTATATTCTTCGGATCCTTTCTCAGATGAGACCTTTAATGAAAGTGCCCTTCTTCTACGCAATGCTATTCCGTACTGTCATCTATTTGTCCATACCTCGCTGCATTACACTGCAGCCCGTATCCACTTGAATAAGTGGTTTACAATATGTTTTTTATATCTCTCCTTCTCGGGCATTATCCATCCCAGATTTTGCCTTTCTTGTTTCATCCTTACCACCACCACTTCTGTTACTTGGCGATTTGAATGCCCACCATTTCCTCTGGGGGGTCTCACTGTGACTCACGTGGCATTCAGTTAGAGGCTTTTCTTGCTTCTCACCCCCTCCATGTTTTAAATATGGGTACCCCCACTCATTTTGAAACTCGTACTCGCACTCTCTAGCATCGATCTCTCGGTCTGCTCCAATCATTCTTACTTCTCCTTCATATTCACCACCTCTTCATACCCCTCGCTGGCAATTTGATCGAGCAAATTGGGACCTTTACTTGCAACTAACTACTTTTATTGAAGCTCCTTCTTCATCCTCCATTGATGAACTTTTACACCTCTTCTTGACATTAGTTTTAACTGCAGCTTCTCATTCTATCCCCCAAACCTCAAGCAGGCATTCTCAGAAGTGTGTGCCATGGTGGTCTCCTGCCTGTGCTCGGGCAGTACATTTGAAACGCGCTGCGTGGGGCAGGTACCGGTACAATAGAACCACAGAGAGACTTCTTGATTTTAAGCAGAAGCGAGCAATCGCTCGCCGTGTCATCCATGATGCTAAACGCACTTGCTGGCGAGATTGTTTCCACCATCACCTCGGCTTCCTCTATGAGTGCAGTCTGGAAAAAAGTACAGAAACTGAGTGGTAAATACTTTCCTGACCCGGCTCCTGTTTTGCAGGTTGCTGGTGTTGATATAGCAAACCCTCTTGATGTTGCCATTGAAATTGGCAATCATCTGGTCCATATTTCTCAGGGGCTCCATCTATGCCCCTTGTTTCTTTCCTCAAGGTCTGCCAGAGAGTTAACACCCTTGGACTTTTCTTCTCACATTAAAGAACCGTATAATGTGCCTTTTACACTTCAGGAACTGGAGGCGACACTCTCCACTTGCCGATCATCGGCAGCTGGGCCTGACGACATTTATATTCAGATGTTACAACATCTACATCAATCAGCCCTTGTAGTCCTCTTACACCTCTTCAATCTTATTTGGTCACAAGGAGTTCTCCCCCAGCTGTGGAAATCTGCCATTGTTCTCCCTTTCCGCAAACTGGGTACTACGGGACATGATGCCTCCCACTATCGTCCCATTGCTCTTACCAGTGCAGTTTGCAAAGTGATGGAACGTCTGGTAAATCGATGTTTGACGTGGTATTTAGAGAGAAACAACAGTCTCTCCACTAGCCAATATGGCTTTCGTAAGGGCCGTTCTACCATAGACCCCTTACTACGCTTGGATACTTATGTTTGTAATGCCTTGCGAATAACCACTCAGTTATTGCCATATTTTTTTGACCTCAAGAAGGCATATGATACAACTTGGAGGTATAATATTTTGGCCCAAGCCCACTCCTTAGGCCTCCGAGGCAATCTGCCATCCTTCCTTAAAAAATTTTTAACTGACAGACATTTCCATGTTCGTGTTAATAATGTGCTCTCCCCGGACTTTGTCCATGCTGAGGGTGTCCCTCAGGGATGTGTTCTGAGCACAACACTTTCTCTCCTTGCTATAAATGATTTGGCCTCTAGTCTTCCATCCAATAATTGGTCATCATTCCATGTTGATGACTTCACTATTGCTTGTGCAGGCGCCGACTGTCACCTCATTACAGTTTCTCTCCAGCATGCGGTCGACCGTGTTTCCAATTGGGCCACCACACATGGGTTTAAATTTTCCAGTACCAAAACTCACCAAATTACTTTTCACTACACACTGTTATCTCCAATCATCCTTTGTACCTCTGTGGCTCACGTATCCCTGAACGTGATACAGTCAGGTTTCTAGGCCTTCTCTTTGACCGTAGGTTATCCTGGAAACCTCACATTACCTCTCTGAAGGCAACTTGTCACAACCGGCTGAATCTTCTTAAAACCCTTGCTCATCTTTCATGGGTAGCTGATCGTCGAACTCTCCTTCGCCTACATTCAGCCCTCATTTTATTGAAACTCGATTATGGTGATCAGATCTGTTCAGCGGCTTCTACTACTCTCTCGAGCCTTAAGCCCATCCATCACCAGGGATTACGTTTGTGCCTTGGTGCTTTTTGCTCTTCCCCTGTTGAGAGCCTCTATGCAGAAGCGAATATTCCATCCTTGTCTGATTGCCGCGATGCCCATTGCCTTCGCTACTATGTTCGCTCTCATGATCTCTGCAATCCTTCCATATATAGATTAGTCACCAATGTTAGTAGACATTCTTTATTTCTTCGTCGCCCCTGTTTGCTCCATCCCTTTTCTCTTCGACTACATTCGCTCTTGTCTTCCCTTCAGTTACCACCTTTATATGTTCATGTAGCATCTCACATTTCCCTACCCCCCTGGGAAGTTCCAGCTGTCCAAGTCTGTTCTTTCTCACTTCCTTGCACGAAAGCCCAACTGCCTACTGTAGCTTCCCGCTCTTTTTCTTGACCACTTCCGCTCTCATTCTCATGCCATTGCAGTGTACACAGATGGTTCTAAATCTTCTGATGGCATCGGATTCGCAGCAGTGTTTCCAGACAGTGTTGTGCGAGGACATTTACTATCTTTGGCTAGCATTTTTACAGCTGAATTGTATGCCATTCTTGAAGCACTTATACGTATTGCATCTATGCCTGTGTCATCATTTGTGGTTGTCTCAGACTCTCTTAGTGCTCTACAGGCTATACGAAAGCTTGATGCACCTCACCCCCTAGTCCTCTGTATTCAACTTTTGCTACGCTGTATCTCTACCAAGCATAAAGATATTGTTTTTTGTTGGGTCCCTGGTCATGTTGACGTACAGGGCAATGAACAGGCAGACACTGCTTCATGGTCAGCAGTACAGTGGACCCCCAGTATTCGATGGCATTGGTATTCGATAAATCCGGTATTTGATGCATTTTAACGCAAAAATTTTGCCTCTGTATCCGATTGAAAACCCGGTATTCGATACGATTTGTATGAGACGTGTCCACGTGTGGCCTGAACTGCCTTGTGTGTGCAAGTGTTTACAAGCCAGCCAGTGTGCGCGCATCTAAGGATACATTCGGTACATTCCACATTGTCACTGTTTTTGGTGCTTGTTTCTGCAAAATAAGTCACCATGGGCCCCAAGAAGGCTTCTAGTGCCAACCCTGTGGTAAAAAGGGTGAGAATTAGTATGGAAATTAAGAAAGTTGTGGAATCCATTGTGCCTGCTTCAATAATTAAGGAAATGTGTGCACAGTGGGTTGAACTGCAAACCTTTTTGGATGAAAATCACCCTAACACAGCTATTGCAAGCCGTGCTGGTGACTATTACAATGACAATGTTGTGGCCCATTTTAGACAAATCGTAAAGGAGCGGGAGGTACAGAGCTCTATGGACAGATTTGTTGTGCGACAGAGGTCCAGTGACTCAAGCTGGTCCTAGTGGCATTAAAAGAAGAAGGGAAGTAATCCCAGAAAAGGACTTGCTACCTCAAGTCCTAATGGAAAGGGATTCCCCTTCTAAACACTAACACCATCCACACTCTCCCCTCCTCCCATCCCATCAATCATCACCAGATCTTCAATAAAGGTAAGTGTCATGTAACTGTGCATGTCTTCTTCAGTTTGTGTGTATTAAAATTAATATTTCATGTGGTAAAAAAAATTTTTTTTTCATACTTTTGGGTGTCTTGCACGGATTAATTTCCATTATTTCTTATGGGGAAAATTGACTCGCTTTTCGATATTTTCGGTATTCGATGAGCTCTCAGGAACGGATTAATATCGAATACCAGGGGTCCACTGTATATGACCTACCAGTTTCATATAGATGTGTTCCATTTACGGGCTATTTTGCTGTAATATCTACCCACCTTCATGCCCATTAGCAATAACGTTGGTCTAATCTACTCAGTAACAAACTTCATTCTATTAAACCGAGTATAGGTTACTGGCCATCTTCTTGTCATCAGTGTCGAGGTTGGGAGACTACTCTCTCCCGTCTTGGCATTGGCCACACTCGTCTTACTCATGGGTATCTCATGGAGAGGCACCCTGTTCCTCTCTGTGAGACGTGTCAGGTTCCAGTATCGGTTAGCCACATTCTGTTAGACTGCTCTCTCTATCAAGGAGCACGCAGAATTTACCTCCAACGTCGTCTCAGCTCTACTATATCTTTACCTTCCCTTCTTGCTGATGGAGCCTCCTTTAATCCTGACTCTCTCATTGACTTCTTAACAACAACTGACTTACTCAACAAACTCTGATGACGATACCTTTCTCACTCCCCTCAGCCCTTTCTACCTCAATCTCTTGCTACCCTCTACCCCTGTACTATCCACAGCCCCGCTGTTCTCCGTACCCTACTAATTATCTCTCTCTCTTTTGCCACCTGATACCCCTGCTTCCTTCCTGCCCTGCAGCGTTGTATTGCCCTTGTGGTTTAGCGCTTCTTTTTTATTAAAATAATAATAATAATATTCAAACAAAAAATAGAAGATTTACTGTTATGCAGACTACTGCAATATTGTAATAATTGTATAAATAATGTCAACCCATTCATGACTGCATGTTAGAATGGCTACTTGGATATTTATTGGAAAATGACATCATTTGTTTACTTTTGAACATTAGAAAAAATCAAACATTTCCCCTACTTTGAGTTCCATTTCAAGGTTCTTTTCATAGTACAGTGGACCCTCGACTAACGCTATTAATCCGTTCCTGAGAGCTCATCGTTAGTCAGAATAATCGTTAGTCAAGTTAATTTTCCCCATAAGAAATAATGGAAATCAAATTAATCCGTGCAAGACACCCAAAAGTATTGAAAAAAAAAATTTTTAACACATGAAATATTAATTTTAATACACACAAACTGAAGAAGACATGCACAGTTACATGACACTTACCTTTATTAAAGATCTGGTGATGATTGATGGGATGGGAAGAGGGGAGTGTGTTGATGGTCTTAGTGTTTAGAAGGGGAATCCCCTTCCATTAGGACTTGAGGTGGCAAGTCCTTTTTTGGGGTTACTTCCCTTCTTCTTTTAATGCCACTAGGACCAGCTTCAGAGTCACTGGACCTCTGTCGCACAACATATCTGCCCATAGAGGCCTGTACCTCCCGTTCCTTTATGACATTTCTAAAGTGTTTCACAACATTGTCAATGTCACCATTAAACACTTGTTCAGGTTTCAGTCCTTCACTGTCTATGTACTCCTTGAATTCCTGCACATATTTTTCAGCTGCTTTTTGGTCCAAACTGGCAGCCTCACCATGCCTTATCACACTATGTATGCCACTACAATTCTTAAATCTCTCAAACCAACCTTTGCTGGCCTTAAATTCACTCGCATCACCACTAGTTGCTGGCATTTTTCTAATTAAATCGTCATGCAACTTCCTAGCCTTTTCACATATGATCGCTTGAGAGATGCTATCTCCTGCTATCTGTTTTTCGTTTATCCATACCAATAACAGTCTCTCAACATCTTCTATCACTTGCGATCTCAGTTTCGAAAACACAGTTGCACCTTTGGCAAGAACAGCTTCCTTGATTGCCGTTTTCTTGGCCCCAATACAGTGGACCCCCGGTTAACGATATTTTTTCACTCCAGAAGTATGTTCAGGTGCCAGTGCTGACCGAATTTGTTCCCATAAGAAATATTGTGAAGTAGATTAGTCCATTTCAGACCCCCAAACATACACATACAAACGCACTTACATAAATACACTTACATAATTGGTCACATTCGGAGGTAATCGTTATGTGGGGGTCCACTGTAGTAGTGATGGTTGATTGGGGTTTTGTGTACAGCCTGGCCAGCTCGGAGACATGCACTCCACTTTCATACTTAGCAATGATCTCTTTCTTCATATCCATAGTAATTCTCACCCTTTTTGCTGTAGGGTTGGCACTAGAAGCTTTCTTGGGGCCCATGGTGACTTATTTTGCAGGTGCAATCACTAAAAAGGCTGTGATAATATGAAATGTTCCGATTGTGTGCTTGGAAGCGACTGCGGTGGCTGGCTGGCTTGTAAACACTAGCCAGAAGTGGACGCGTCTCAGACGGAACGAATAGTGTTGGTCGAGTTTTTTTAGCGCTAATCGAGGCAAAATTTTTGCGATAAAATGTATCGCTAGTCAGATTTATCGTTAATCGATGCCATCGCTGGTCGAGGGTCCACTGTATAACCAATCAAAATTACCTCTATTTCTATAATATGTTTTCCATTCTATTAAGTGAGGCCAAGAAAACAAGAATACAGCCATAAATACAGTGGACCCCCGCATAACGATGGCATCACATAGCGATTAATCCGCATACCGCTTGCTTTAATCGCAAAAATTTTGCCTCACATACCGCTTAAAAACCCGCTCACCGATTTTCGTCCGAGACGCGTCCAATGTGCGGCCTGAGCCACGCTCACATGTTCCGCCGGTGGCATTGTTTACCAGCCAGCCTCCGCGGTAACATCCAAGCATACAATCGCAATATTTCGTATTATTACAGTGTTTTCGGTGCTTTTTCTGGAAAATAAGTGACCATGGGCCCCAAGAAAGCTTCTAGTGCCAACCCTACAGCAATAAGGGTGAGAATTACAATAGAGATGAAGAAAAAGATCATTGATAAGTTTGAAAGTGGAGTGCGTGTCTCCGAGCTGGCCAGGTTGTATAATAAACCCCAATCAACCATCGCTACTATTGGTGGTACAGCTGCTGCTGCTGCTGCACTGTCAGCTGCTGCTGCTGCTGTAGCATCGTCTGCTGCTGCTGTAACATCGTCTGTTGCTGCTGTAGCATCGTCTGTTGCTGCTGTACCACCGTCAGCTGCTGCTGCTGCTGTAGCATCGTCTGCTGCTGCTGTAACATCGTCTGTGGCTGCTGTACCACCGTCAGCTGCTGCTGCTGCTGTAGCACCGTTGTTGGTGTGGCTTATTGAGAATACCAAGAAACAATTAACCCCAGAGGATTTGCCACCCAGGATAACCCAAAAAAGTCAGTGTCATCGAAGACTGTCTAACTTATTTCCATTGGGGTCCTTAATCTTGTCTCCCAGGATGCAACCCACACAAATCGACTAACACCCAGGTGAACAGGGAAAAATGCCTGGAACTAGTGCTCATATTGGTGAATTTAAAGCCAGCAAAGGTTGGTTTGAGAGATTTAAGAATCGTAGTGGCATACACAGTGTGATAAGGCCTGTTCTGGAAGAAAATGCCAAACAGGACCTACAGTACTCAGGAGGAAAAGGCACTCCCAGGACACAGTGTCTCATCAGTCATTGCTGCATCTTCAATAAAGGTAAGTGTCATTTATTCTTCATTTAGTAGACTAGTACATGCACAATATATACTGTGCATGTACTACTCTACTATTGTGCATGTATCCTTCTCTTTGTGTGTGGGAAAATGTATATTTCATGTGGTAAAATTTTTTTTTTCATACTTTTGGGTGTCTTGCACGGATTAATTTGATTTCCATTATTTCTTATGGGGAAAATTCATTCGCATACCGATTATTTCGCATAACAATTACCCCTCTTGCACGGATTAAAATCGTTATGCGGGGATCCACTGTACTATACGATAATAGACCACAAAGTCCGCATTTTAATTAAAAAAACAGTTTTTTTTTTTTCTCATGCACTGTGTGCTGCAGGATTTTTTTATATGATGCACACTGAACACAGACCCCTTCTTTCACATGTGGGCCTACCAGCTTTCTCCTGCTTGATTTGAAGCCGCTAGAATTTGAGTATACATGGTAGGTAGTAGGTTGGTAGACAGCAACCGCCCAGGGAGGTACTACCGTCCTGTCAAGTGAACGTAAAACAAAAGCCTGTAATTGTTTTACAAGATGGTAGGATTGCCGGTGTTTTTTGTCTGTCTCATAAATATGCAAGATTACAGGTATGTCGTATGTCTTGCTACTTCTACTTACACTTATGTCACACTACACATACATGTACACGTTTATTTATACACATTCATCTGAGTTTTCTTTGATTTTATCTTAATAGTTCTTGGTCTTATTACTTTTCCTTTTATATCCCTGGGGAAGTGGAATAAGAATCTTTACTCCGTAAGCCATGCGTGTTGTAAAAATCAACTAAAATGCCGGGAACAATGGGCTAGTAACCCCTTTTCCTGTAAAGATTACTAAAAAGAATAAGAAGAAAATTGTCAAAGTGGGAAGTCTGAATGTGCGTGGATGTTGTGCAAATGATAAGAAAGAGATGATTGTGGATGTTATGAATGAGAAGAAGCTGGATGTCTTGGCTTTAAGTGAAACAAAGCTGAAGGGGGTGGGAGAGTTTCAGTGGAGAGGAATAAATGGGATTAGGTCAGGGGTTTCAAATAGAGTTAGAGCTAAAGAAGGAGTAGCAATAATGTTGAAGGATAAGATATGGCAGGAAAAGAGGGACTATAAATGTATTAATTCAAGGATTATGTGGAGTAAAATAAAGGTTGGGTGTGAAAAGTGGGTTATAGTAAGTGTATATGCACCTGGAGAAGAGAGAAGTGTAGAGGAGAGAGAGAGATTTTGGGAAATGTTGAGTGAATGCGTGGGGAGTTTTGAACCAAGTGTGAGAGTACTTGTGGTTGGGGATTTCAATGCTAAAGTGGGTAAAAATGTTGTGGAGGGAGTAGTAGGTAAATTTGGGTGCCAGGGGTAAATGTAAATGGGGAGCCTTTAATTGAGCTATGTGTAGAAAGAAATTTAGTAATAAGTAATACATATTTTATGAAAAAGAGGATAAATAAATATACAAGGTATGATGTAGCATGTAATGAAAGTAGTTTGTTAGATTATGTATTGGTGGATAAAAGGTTGATGGGTAGGCTCCAGGATGTACATGTTTATAGAGGGGCAACTGATATATCGGATCATTATTTAGTTATAGCTACAGTTAGAGTAAGAGGTAGATGGGACAAGAGGAAGGTGGCAACAACAAGTAGGAGGGAAGTGAAAGTGTATAAACTAAGGGAGGAGGAAGTTCGGGTGAGATATAAGCGACTATTGGCAGAAAGGTGGGCTAGTGCAAAGATGAGTAGTGGGGGGGTTGAAGAGGGTTGGATGAGTTTTAAAAATGCAGTATTAGAATGTGGGGCAGAAGTTTGTGGTTATAGGAGGGTGGGGGCAGGAGGAAAGAGGAGTGATTGGTGGAATGATGAAGTAAAGGGTGTGATAAAAGAGAATAAGTTAGCTTATGAGAGGTTTTTACAAAGCAGAAGTGTTATAAGAAGAGCAGAGTATATGGAGAGTAAAAGAAAGGTGAAGAGAGTGGTGAGAGAGTACAAAAGGAGAGCAGATGATAGAGTGGGAGAGGCACTGTCAAGAAATTTAATGAAAATAAGAAAAATTTTTGGAGTGAGTTAAACAAGTTAAGAAAGCCTAGGGAACGTATGGATTTGTCAGTTAAAAAAACAGAGTAGGGGAGTTAGTAGATGGGGAGAGGGAGGTATTAGGTAGATGGCGAGAATATTTTGAGGAACTTTTATATGTTGAGTAAGAAAGGGAGGCGGTAATTTCATGCACTGCCCAGGGAGTATACCATCTTTTAGGAGTGAAGAAGAGCAGAATGTAAGTGTGGGGGAGGTATGTGAGGCATTACGGAGAATGAAAGGGGATAAAGCAGCTGGAACTGATGGGATCATGACAGAAATGTTAAAAGCAGTGGGGGATATAGTGTTGGAGTGCTTGGTACTTTTGTTTAATAAATGTATGAAAGAGGGGAAGGTACCTAGGGATTGGCAGAGAGCATGTATAGTCCCTTTATATAAAGGGAAGGGGGACAAAAGAGATTGTAAAAATTATAGAGGAATAAGTTTATTGAGTATACCAGGAAAGTTGTACGGTAGGATTATTATTGAAAGAATTAGAGGTAAGACAGAATGTAGGATTGCGGATGAGCAAGGAGGTTTCAGAGTGGGTAGGGAATGTGTAGATCGAGTGTTTACATTGAAGCATATATGTGAACAGTATTTAGATAAAGATAGGGAAGTTTTTATTGCATTTATGGATTTAGAAAAGGCATATGATAAAGTGGATAGGGGAGCAATGTGGCAGATATTGCAAGTATATGGAATAGGTGGTAAGTTACTAAATGCTGTAAAGAGTTTTTATGAGGATAGTGAGGCTCGGGTTAGGGTGTGTAGAAGAGAGGGAGACTACTTCCCGGTAAAAGTAGGTCTTAGACAGGGATGTGTAATGTCACCATGGTTGTTTAATATATTTATAGATGGGGTCGTAAAAGAAGTAAATGCTAGGGTGTTCGGGAGAGGGGTGGGATTAAATTATGGGGAATCAAATACAAAATGGGAATTGACACAGTTATTTTTTGCTGATGATACTGTACTTATGGGAGATTCTAAAGAAAAATTGCAAAGGTTAGTGGATGAGTTTGGGAGTGTGTGTAAAGGTAGAAAGTTGAAAGTGAACATAGAAAAGAGTAAGGTGATGAGGGTATCAAGTGATTTAGATAAAGAAAAACTGGATATCAAATTGGGGAGGAGGAGTATGGAAGAAGTGAATGTTTTCAGATACTTGGGAGTTGACATGTCGGCAGATGGATTTATGAAGGATGAGGTTAATCATAGAATTGATGAAGGAAAAAAGGTGAGTGGTGCATTGAGGTATATGTGGAGTCAAAAAACGTTATCTATGGAGGCAAAGAAGGGAATGTATGAAAGTATAGTAGTACCAACGCTCTTATATGGGTGTGAAGCTTGGGTTGTGAATGCAGCAGCGAGGAGGCGGTTGGAGGCAGTGGAGATGTCCTGTCTAAGGGCAATGTGTGGTGTAAATATTATGCAGAAAATTCGGAGTGTGGAAATTAGGAGAAGGTGTGGAGTTAATAAAAGTATTAGTCAAGAGGGCTGAAGAGGGGTTGTTGAGGTGGTTTGGTCATTTAGAGAGAATGGATCAAAGTAGCATGACATGAAGAGCATTTAAATCTGTAGAAGGAAGGAAGGCAGGGTAGGGGTCATCCTCGAAAAGGTTGGAAGGAAGGGGTAAGGGAGGTTTTGTGGGCGAGGGGCTTGGACTTCCAGCAGGCGTGCATGAGCGTGTTCGATAGGAGTGAATGGAGACGAATGATATTTGGGACCTGACAATCTGTTGGAGTGTGAGCAGGGTAATATTTAGTGAAGGGATTCAGGGAAACCGGTTATTTTTATATAGCCGGACTTGGGTCCTGGAAATGGGAAGTACAATGCCTGCACTCTAAAGGAGGGGTTTTGGGATATTAGCAGTTTGGAGGGATATGTTGTGTATCTTTATACGTATATGCTTCTAAACTGTTGTGTTCTGAGCACCTCTGCAAAAACAGTGATTATGTGTGAGTGAGGTGAAAGTGTTGAATGATGATGAAAGTATTTTCTTTTTGGGGATTTTCTTTCTTTTTTTTTGGGTCACCCTGCCTCGGTGGGAGACGGCCGACTTGTTAACCCTTTCAGGGTCCAAGGCCCAAATCTGGAGTCACGCACCAGTGTCCAAGAATTTTCAAAAAAAAAATTTGTTATTTTTTCTTATGAAATAGTAGAGAATCTTTTTGTGAAGGTAATAAAACAAAAAGTACGAAATTTGGTGGAAAATTGACGAAATTATGCTCTCGCGAATTTTGATGTGTCAGCGATATTTGCGAATCGGTGATTTTGCCGACTTTGACTCCCATTTTAGGCCAATTACATTATTCCAGTCAACCAAATTCTTAGCTATTTCACTAGTATTACTTCTATTCTATCGATTGAGCACAAGAAATCGCCAAGTCAACTGTTTCAACTACAAAATAAAGTGATCGGAAATTGTTAATTTGGCCAATTTAACACAAAGTTCAAAATATTCCAATTTCAAAATAGGGTCCAGAATGAACAATGTAAGCATTCCTGGCACTAAACTAACATTTCCTCTGTTCATTAGTTATGTTTTGAGGCTTTACAAATAAATTCCATTTTGATTCTTTATTCACATAATGAATTTTTATTCACACCAAAAAATAGAAGATTTACTGTTATGCAATACTGTAATAATTGTATAAATATCATCACCATATTTGTGAATGTATATTAGACCCACCAGCTGATGTGTATTAGACGTGTGAGGTCGTTTGTTTACTCTTGAATATCGGGAAAAATTTAACATTTCTGCTAGTTTGAGCTCAGTTTCAAGCCATTTCCAGTGCTAAAACCAATCAAAATCATCTCTATTTCTGTAATATGTCTTCCATTCTATCAAATGAGACCAAGAAATCGGAAATACAACTATAAAAAACATACGAAAAAACACTGCAAAGTTGCTGTTTTAATCGAAAAATCATGATTTCATTTTTTTTCTCTCATTATACACAGTGTGCTGCAGGATCTGTTTTATGTGGTGCACACATACCACATAGATGTATTCTCTCATATTTAGGCCCAAATGTACCACTCACAGTTTATCAGAGTGAGCTGAGCTCATGGCGTAGATCTACGGTTTGGACCCTGAACATAAAGCCGTAGATCTACGGGACGGACCCTGAAAGGGTTAAAAAAAAAAAATGTATATACGTCGAAAATGGTGGCTCGTAAGACGTATATATACGACCGAAACAGTCAAAGGGTTAAATACTCAATACTTAAATTAAGATCTCCCAATTACCTAAATCTTAACACTTCAAAATTTAACTCTTTCAGGGTCCAAGGCCCAAATCTGGAGTCACGCACCAGTGTCCAAGAATTTTCAAAAAAAAAATTTGTTATTTTTTCTTATGAAATCGTAGAGAATCTTTTTGTGAAGGTAATAAAACAAAAAGTACGAAATTTGGTGGAAAATTGACGAAATTATGCTCTCGCGAATTTTGATGTGTCAGCGATATTTACGAATCGGCGATTTTGCCGACTTTGACTCCCATTTTAGGCCAATTACATTATTCCAGTCAACCAAATTCTTAGCTATTTCACTAGTATTACTTCTATTCTATCGATTGAGCACAAGAAATCGCCAAGTCAACTGTTTCAACTACAAAATAAAGTGATCGGAAATTGTTAATTTGGCCAATTTAACACAAAGTTCAAAATATTCCAAATTTCAAAATAGGGTCCAGAATGAACAATGTAAGCATTCCTGGCACTAAACTAACATTTCCTCTGTTCATTAGTTATGTTTTGAGGCTTTACAAATAAATTCCATTTTGATTTTTTATTCACATAATGAATTTTTATTCACACCAAAAAATAGAAGATTTACTGTTATGCAATACTGTAATAATTGTATAAATATCATCACCATATTTGTGAATGTATATTAGACCCACCAGCTGGCGTGTATTAGACGTGTGAGGTCGTTTGTTTACTCTTGAATATCGGGAAAAATTTAACATTTCTGCTACTTTGAGCTCAGTTTCAAGCCATTTCCAGTGCCAAAACCAATCAAAATCATCTCTATTTCTGTAATATGTCTTCCATTCTATCAAATGAGACCAAGAAATCGCAAATACAACTATAAAAAACATACGGAAAAACACTGCAAAGTTGCTGTTTTAATCGAAAAATCATGATTTCATTTTTTTTCTCTCATACACAGTGTGCTGCAGGATCTGTTTTATGTGGTGCACACATACCACATAGATGTATTCTCTCATATCTAGGCCCAAATGTACCACTCACAGTTTATCAGAGTGAGCTGAGCTCATGGCGTAGATCTACGGTTTGGACCCTGAACGTAAAGCCATAGATCTATGGGACGGACCCTGAAAGGGTTAAATACCCAAAGTTCATACATAACTTAATACTTCATTATAGTATAAATACCTGCACGAAACTATACTGCCTTACACCATATTGTAGCATTCTCATACTGTAAACTACTTTCACCAATGCTCAATATTATATTCCAATAATATAACTTAAATATTTACTACTGATGTATACAACCTACAAATACCTTCAAATTATCCCAATGTAATATCCCCAGATTGTAACTTGAGTTAACTTACTGTCTGCTTTAAATAAAGAGAGATGTTCAACAAACAAACTATAATCAATTTCTCTAGTATTAAGTAGTCTTTAAGCTATTAATTTAGTCTGCCCATAATGCTCTGGCATGATAGTGGCTCTGCATGATAGTGCCTCTCTTTGCACTGCAACTCATTACTATACAGAATCTCATTGTAAGCTTGCAAAGAAATAAAAATTGTATTGTATTGTATGGCTAGGGCTGAAAGTGAGCAGGTTATAATAATACATAAATGGAAAAAAAAAAATTGGAATGACTTACGCAGCAAGTAGCGCCACCAAACAGTAGCGGCAGGCTGGTGTGGCAACCCCAGAAATTTGAAACTAGACTAGCTGAAATAAGTGCCAGATTACTGATGGAACTGGGTTATTGATTGCCAGATTACAGATGGCCGACCTGTATTTCAACTGCCTAATAAAGTGATCAGAAATTGGTAATTTGACCAATTTCACACAAAGTTCAAAATATTCCAATATCAAAATAGGATCTACAAAAAACAATGCAGGCATTCCTGGCACTAGAATAAAATTTCCAGGCTTTACAGATGAATTCCGTTTTTTATTCACACAGAAAGCAAAAGTTTTACTGCTATGCAATATTGTAATAGTTGAATAAAGAATATCAGTGCCTAGGTGAACATGTGATTTGTTTACTCTTGAACATCGGCAAAAATCGAACTTTTCCCTAATTTGAGTTCAATTTCAAGTTAGTTTCAGTAGTAAAACTGATCAAAATCATCTCTATTTCTGTAATGTATCTTCCATTCTATCAAATGAGACCAAGAAACTGTGAATACAGCCACAAAAGTCGTACAAAAATACACCACAAATTCAGTATTTTGAACCAAAAAAAAATAGCATTTTTTTCTCATTTACTGTGTACTGAAGGATATTTTTTATATGGTGCACACACACCACATAGACCCATTCTCTCATATCTAGGCGAAAATTTACCACTCACAGCTTATCTGAGTGAGCTGAGCTCAAGCCATAGAACAACGGCACAGAACCAGGCTTCAAACATGTAGAACAATGGCACAGACCTTCAAGTGGTTAAGCCCCATCTATATTGTTTTTCATATTGATGTTTCTTATCGATGGATCTTAAAATGTTGTTAGTAAGCCATGGACAACCTAGTCTTTTATTTGTGATCTCTTTAGTTTTTATGGGACAATGCTTCTTATACAGTCTATGTATTTTGTTTAGGAATATGTCTATCCATTCATCGATGCCATTGGCATTAGAAAATTCTGCAGGCCAGTCAACTGAACTTAGGTCTGCTGTGAAGTTACTTATTTGCTGCCTCATTATGGAGTTGAAATGAGAACTTACTGTATTCCATTGGTTGCTTACAAATGTTTGTTAGGAGGAAGGTGGGGTAGTGGTCAGTAGTGTTGTCCGTGATTTGTAGTTATACACTTATATTGATTATATTTTGAATTTGATCTTTATATAATATGGATATAATTTAATACAGTGTAAGGCTAAGAAGAAAGCCACTAATTATGCAAATGCTTTTTGGGGAAACTAATCACAAGACTTGCATATTGCTTAGATCTAGACCTACTGCGTACAGTGGACCCCCACATACCGTTGGCCTTACATAACGTTAAATCCGCATACCGCTACATTTTATTGCCAATATTTTGCCTCGCATACCGCTAAAAAACCCACTCAACGCTGTTCGTTTGAGACGCGTCTATGTGCGGCCTGAGCCACGCTCACATGTTCCGCCGGTGGCATTGTTTACCAGCCAGCCTCCGCGGTAACATCCAAGCATACAATCGGAACATTTCGTATTGTTACAGTGTTTTTGGTGATTTTATCTGCAAAATAAGTGACCATGGGCCCCAAGAAAGCTTCTAGTGCCAACCCTACAGCAATAAGGGTGAGAATTACTATAGAGATGAAGAAAAAGATCATTGATAAGTATGAAAGTGGAGTGCGTGTCTCCGAGCTGGCCAGGTTGTATAATAAACCCCAATCAACCATCGCTACTATTGGTGGTACAGCTGCTGCTGCTGCTGTACCACCATCAGCTGCTGCTGCTGCTGCACTGTCAGCTGCTGCTGCTGCTGTAGCACTGTCAGCTGCTGCTGTTGCTGTACCACCGTCAGCTGCTGCTGCTGCTGTACCACCGTCAGCTGCTGCTGCTGCTGTACCACCGTCAGCTGCTGCTGCTGCTGTAGTACCGTCTGCTGCTGCTGTAGCATCGTCTGCTGCTGCTGTAGCATCGTCTGCTGCTGCTGTAGCACTGTCAGCTGCTGCTGCTGTTGTACCACCGTCAGCTGCTGCTGCTGCTGTAGTACCGTCTGCTGCTGCTGTAGCATCGTCTGCTGCTGCTGTAGCATCGTCTTCTGCTGCTGTAGCACTGTCAGCTGCTGCTGCTGTTGTACCACCATCAGCTGCTGCTGCTGTAGTACCGTCTGCTGCTGCTGTAGCATCGTCTGCTGCTGCTGTAGCATCGTCTGCTGCTGCTGTAGCATCGTCTGCTGCTGCTGTAGCACTGTCAGCTGCTGCTGCTGTTGTACCACCGTCAGCTGCTGCTGCTGCTGTAGTACCGTCTGCTGCTGCTGTAGCATCGTCTGCTGCTGCTGTAGCACTGTCAGCTGCTGCTGCTGCTGTAGCACTGTCAGCTGCTGCTGCTGTTGTACCACCGTCAGCTGCTGCTGCTGCTGCTGCTGTTGTAGTACCGTCTGCTGCTGCTGTAGCATCGTCTGCTGCTGCTGCTGTAGCATCGTCTGCTGCTGCTGCTGCTGCTGCTGTAGCACTGTTGTTGGTGTGGCTTATTGAGAATACCAAGAAACAATTAACCCCAGAGGATTTTCCACCCAGGATAACCCAAAAAAGTCAGTGTCATCGAAGACTGTCTAACTTATTTCCATTGGGGTCCTTAATCTTGTCTCCCAGGATGCAACCCACACCAGTCGACTAACACCCAGGTGAACAGGGAAAAATGCCTGGAACTAGTGCTCATATTGGTGAATTTAACCCTTTCAGGGTCCGTCCCGTAGATCAACGGCTTTACGTTCAGGGTCCAAACCGTAGATCTACGTCATGAGCTCAGCTCACTCTGATAAACTGTGAGTGGTAAATTTGGGCCTAGATATGAGAGAATACATCTATGTGGTATGTGTGCACCACATAAAACAAATCCTGCAGCACACTGTGTATAATGAGAGAAAAAAACTGAGACCATGATTTTCGATTAAAATAGCAACTTTGCAGTGTTTTTTCGTATGTTTTTTATAGTTGTATTTGTGATTTCTTGGTCTCATTTGATAGAATGGAAGACATATTACAGAAATAGAGATAATTTTGATTGGTGTTAGCACTGGAAATGGCTTGAAATTGAGCTCAAAGTGGCGGAAATGTTAAATTTTTGCCGATGTTCAAGAGTAAACAAACGACCTCACACGTCTAATACACGCCAGCTGGTGGGTCTAATATACATTCACAAATGTGGTGATGATATTTATACAATTATTACAATATTGCATAACAGTAAATCTTCTATTTTTTGGTGTGAATAAAAATTCATTATGTGAATAAAAAATCAAAATGGAATTTATTTGTAAAGCCTCAAAACATAACTAATGAACAGAGGAAATGTTAGTTTAGTGCCAGGAATACCTACATTGTTTATTCTGGACCCTATTTTGAAATTGGAACATTTTGAACTTTGTGTTAAATTGGCCAAATTACCAATTTCCGGTCACTTTATTTTGTAGTTGAAACAGTTGACTTGGCAATTTCTTGTGCTCAATCGATAGAATAGAAGTAATACTAGTGAAATAGCTGAGAATTTGGTTGACTGGAATAATGTAATTGGCCTAAAATGGGAGTCAAAGTCGGCAAAATCGCCGATTCGTAAATATCGCTGACACATCAAAATTCACGAGAGCATAATTTCGTCAATTTTCCATCAAATTTCGTACTTTTTGTTTTATTACATTCACAAAAAGATTCTCTACCATTTCATAAGAAAAAATAAAAAAAATTTTTTTTGAAAATTCTTGGACACTGGGGCACCACTTCAGATTTTGGCCTTGGACCCTGAAAGGGTTAAAGCCAGCAAAGGTTGGTTTGAGAGATTTAAGAATCGTAGTGGCATACACAGTGTGATAAGGCCTGTTCTGGAAGAAAATGCCAAACAGGACCTACAGTACTCAGGAGGAAAAGGCACTCCCAGGACACAGTGTCTCATCAGTCATTGCTGCATCTTCAATAAAGGTAAGTGTCATTTATTCTTCATTTAGTAGAGTAGTACATGCACAATATATATTGTGCATGTATTACTCTACTATTGTGCATGTATCCTTCTCTTTGTGTGTATTAAAATGTATATTTCATGTGGTAAAAATTTTTTTTCATACTTTTGGGTGTCTTGCACGGATTAATTTGATTTCCATTATTTCTTATGGGGAAAATTCATTCGCATAACGATAATTTTGCATAACACGGATTAATATCGCTATGCGGGGGTCCACTGTATATAATTCTTCAACCTCTCACACTATTTCTGAACATGATCCCATTCATCATCGTGAGATGCATTTTTACTTTTTTTTTGGGGGGGGGGGGGGGGGTTGAGCCTCTGCAGTCAAGACCCTATTTGAATTTTGAGGTGAATGCCCCATCTCTGCAAGATTGTCATGATGCCCATTCTCTCATGTTATTTTGCCTGCTTCCATGACCTTCATGATACTTCCATTTATAGGACAGTAATAGATATTACTAGTAAGGTTAATTTGTTAAATCGTCACTCCAATTTCTTACACCATATTTCTTTCCATATATGTACACTCATTAGTGGCTACTCAAAATTTACCTCCCCTATACATTCACCCTCCATCTTTTACCTCCTTCCTTGAGAAGCCCTGGTGGTTCATGTTTACTCCTCTCCATTTCCATGTGTGAAAACTCACTTTCCTGCTATAACTTTCCACTCACTCTATTGAACATTTCCTTTCTCATTCTCTTGCTTTTGCAGTGTACACTGGTTGTTTTAAAAATTCCCTGATGGGGTTGGATATGCAGCAGTTTTTGCTGAAAAATAATTCTAGAATCTGCCAGTGTTTTTACAGCTGAGTTATATGCATTTCTCACTTCATTTATGTTTGTCTCATCCTTTGTACGCCTACCATCTGACTTACGACCAACCTTGGTTCTGACCAACTAGTTATAAGTCAAAATGGACATAAGTCGAACCTTGCTACTGAATATCAAAATCACATTTTTGTAATGATTTTTATTGTTTTATTTTAGTATTTCATTTTTTACTTTACTTTTTATGATGTTAGTACTGTATTTTATACTGTAAGGTTTAGGATAGACACAGTGTACAACACAAACAGTTCTTTATTTCTTAGAAATTTGGCATACAAAACATGGTTGTAAATCGAGTGGTTGTATGTCAAGCAGGTCTTAAGTTGGATGGTAGGTGTAGTTGTTTTGGACTCTTGCAATGATTTACAGGCCATCCAGAAATCCAACTCCCCTCATTTCATCATCCATTATATACAGCTCTGGTTATGCTGTATTTATTTGTAAAAGCAAAGATGATGTTTTTTGCTGGGTCCCTGGACACATCAATATCTGAAGCAACAAGGTAGTAGACTCAGCCTCTTGGTCAGCTGTTCATAACCTCCCAGTTTCCCACAGTATTCTTTTCTCAGACCATTTTTTTTTTTTAGTTAACTCTTGACAACTCCACATCTGGCAACAGCATTTGTCAAAATTGAGCCACAACAAATTGTATTCTGTCAAACCACATTTTGGTTCCTGGCCATCTTCTCTTAGTGCTGATGTGTTTAGAGAATGCACATTCCTTGCTTGCATATCTGCCACATGTGTCTCACTCATGGAAACCTTGTAGAAAAATGCCTGGCACCATTCTATGAGGACTATCAGGTCACGCTGTCAGTTCATCATATCTTAACCCTTTGACTGTTTCGGTCATATATATATGTCTTATGAGCCAATGTGTGTGACATATATATACTCAAAAATTCTAGCGGTTTCTAATCAAGAAGGAGAAAGCTGGTAGGCCCACATGTGAGAGAATGAGTCCTTGTGGTCAGTGTGCACTGTATAAAAAAATCCTGCAGCACGCAGTGCATAATGAGAAAAAAAAACTGACCATGTTTTTGGATTAAAACGCCGACTTTGAGGTGTATTTTTGTATAGTTTTTATGGTTATATTCTAGTTTTCGTAGTCAAATTTGATAGAATGGAAAACATATTATAGAAATCGAGATGATTTTGATTGGTTTTACTATGATAAGGACCTTGAAATGGAGCTCAAAGTAGGGGAAATGTTTGACTTTTGCCGATGTTCAAGAGTAAACAAATGATGTCGTCCAATAAATGTCCAACTAACCATTCTAATATGCAGTCATGAACGGGTTGACAGTATTTATACAATTATTACAATATTGCAGTAGTCTGCATAACAGTAAATCTTCTAATTTTTTGTTTGAATAAAAATTCAAAATAGAAAGCAAGAGTAATATCAGAGGGGCCTGGAGACGTGACTGATGAACAAAGAAAATGTTGTTTTAGAGCCAGGAATATCTGCATTGTTCATTCTGGATCCTATTTTGAAATTGGCACATTTTTTAATTTGTGTGAAATTGGCCAAATTGCCAATTTTTGACCACTTTATTGGGTAGTTGAAATCGGTAAATGGGCAGTTTCTTGTACTCAATCGATAGAACAAACGGAGTTTTAAAGAAATAGTTATGAGTTTGGTAAACTGGAACAGTGGAATTAGCCGAAAATAGGGCTCAAAGTGGGTGAAATCGCTGATTTGTAAATATTGCTGAGGTTGCTAACTTTGCGAGAGCGTAATTCCTTAAGTTTTCCATCAAATTTCATACTTTTTTTTTTTTTTTTTTTTTTTTTTTTTTTTTTTTTTTTTTTTTAATATTTTGCGACACCAGGAGACACCTCAGGATTTTGGGTTGTGACAGTCAAAGGGTTAATGGGTTAATAGACTGTGCTGTCTGTCAGCAGGCACTTAGAGCTTACTTCTGATGTCTCTGCTGCCCCAACACTCTCACTACCTTACTGAAAGTTCCACATTTGATAAGAACATAAGAAAGAAGGAACACTGCAACAGGCCTACTGACCCATGCAAAGCAGGACCATGCCACCCCCATGACATAGTATTCTTGATTGTAATTTATTAACCAAGAAATAGGAAAAAATGTTGAATGTTTGCTTGATGATGGATTCAAGATGGAGGGCAAGTGTTACATAGGAGAGAGAAGGTTGCTGCAATACCTCTAGTGTTTGTTTGGGACTCAGTTTTCAAATTGAATTTTGCCAAAAATTGTGTAAAATTGACCAACTTGCCAACTTCTGGGTGCTTAATAACAAACTTGATTTCAGTATGATACAATGTTTGTACAGAGGCAAATGACCTTTAGGTGTACGTGCAGAAAGCCCTTTAACCCGTAAATGGTCCAACCACATATGTACGTTCTTACCGCTAGTGCCCCAAACATATATAAACATTTTATTTTTCCTGCCTTCAAATATGGCACGATTGGTCCGAGATGCCTTGTCAGCATAGAATGGGTCATAACACTCGGTGTGCACTGTATTAAAAAAAATCTGGGACCACTTAGTACCTTGTGGGAGCACCAGTTCAAATGAGCACCAGCTAGAGCAAACAGCGTGGCAAACACCTGGGATTCACTGATTTCATGTAGTATTAACTCTCCCATTTAAGAGGAAAGTGATGACCCCAAGTTTAATGGCTTTGAGGTGGATGTGGCCATAACTGGTCGAGGAAATATAAAAAAAAAACTCGATATTAACTCATGTGCAACATTTGTGCAACACCCTTCCAGAATGTCTTATAACCTATGCCCTAAGTAAAGAGAAACAATTCTGGAATGTAATACTTGTTCAGCAGGCTGGCTGACTGGCCACCTGGCTGACCAGCTGACTGACCGGCTGCTGGTCTGGCTCCGTTTGTTTGTCTGTGTCAGTGTTTGTCTGTCTTTGTCTATATTTGTCTCTGTCTATCTGTCTGTCTACCTCTGTCTCACAGGTACACATAAATGCAAGTATACATTGTGTAAATTACCTAGGATAACCCAAAAAATCCAGACAAAGTGATAAGATAAGATAGGATTTCGTTCGGATTTTTAACCCCGGAGGGTTAGCCACCCAGGATAACCCAAGAAAGTCAGTGCGTCATCGAGGACTGTCTAACTTATTTCCATTGGGGTCCTCAATCTTGTCCCCCAGGATGCGACCCACACCAGTCGACTAACACCCAGGTACCTATTTGCTGCTAGGTGAACAGGACAACAGGTGTAAGGAAACGTGTCGAAATGTTTCCACCCACCGGGAATCGAACCCAGGCCCTCCATGTGTGAAGCGGGAGCTTTAGCCACCAGGCCATCGGGTGCTATACTCTGCTTGAAGGCATGAGTAAACGTGATGACACAGACTTGTGGCTCTCTCTGAGACAGAGAGCTAGACAGATAGACAGGGAGATTGACAGACACAAATAGACAGACATGTTTGTGTACCAGCGAAAACAAAGCAAGGGCTGATGCTCATCAAATCTCACCTCTAATCTTTTCTTATCAAGTCTTATCACTGCACCCTCATGTATGCTCATCAAATGGGAGCTGTTATCTAATGTTATCTCATCTTATCATGTCACTGTCAGGGGTGGGCTGAGGCTTGTTTTTATGCTTCAAGGACAATACACACAAATATAAACCCTCCACTCAAACTTCTCATCACCAACTTAAACAGGACACATGACCACAACACAAGACACAGATCTCTTTTTGATATACCTCATGTCTATATCACACTGTGTAAAAACTCTATGAACATTAAGGGCCCTAAAATATGGAATTCATTACCAGAAGATATTAAAGTAACCCAGTCTGAAAATCAGTTTAAGTCTCTTCTCAAAAGCCACTTAATCACCTTAGACTAAACGCTAAATACTCAGTACACACATACTCACTTATGTACTCCCACATCATAACTTCAACAATCACTTTGAACCTTTTATCAAATCAAATCAAATCAAGTTTATTCTCTATAAGGATTACAATGCTGAGTTTACAGAATTTGGATAGCAATGACAAACATCGACTGGCAAACTGAGCTAGAAATCTATGGAGATACTGATGAATGTATTAATAATATTCTAAAAAAGACCCAATATCTTTATAACAAGCACTGCCCTAAAAAACTAAACAGATCACAGCTAAGAGACTGAACAGTCCCTGGCTAATGCCCAGCATCCTCAAATCCATAAATATAAAGCACCTATATGAAAAACAGTACAGAATGGGTCACATAACCAGAGACCAAACAAACCATTTCTCATCAATCCTAACCAGCCTGATAAGAAGGGCAAAAAAATTTTATTATAAGAACAGATTATTTAACTTACAAGGTGATATAAAAAAGACCTGGAAAACCCTATCTTAAATTCTACGAACAAAAAAATATAATGAAACAGAACAATCAAACTAACAAAACCAGATGAACCCTTACTCCCACCAACTGAAACAGCAGACACAATGTTTTCTTCTCCACCATAGGAAAAAAACCTTGCGGGTAAAATCCCAAGCTCAAATACCCCACCCAATGACTACCTCACTGGCACCTACCCGAACACACTGTTCCTAGCTCTGACTAACTCAACAGAAGTCTCCCTTATTATCAACACACTAAAGAACAAGACAGGAGATTTAAATACCTTACCACCCTTTATATACAAAAAAGCTTCACAAGTGCTGTCACCAATCATTGCAACACTCTTTAACAAATCCATCGAATCCTCTACCTTCCCTAGTTTTCAAAATAGCAAGGGTCACCCCGATACATAAAGGAGGAGATCAAGCAGACCTGAATAACTATAGGCCAATATCCAACTTACACCCTCTCTCTAAAATCTTTGAAAAATTAATTCATAAGCGAATCTATTCCTACCTCATCTCCCACAACATACTCAACCCCTGTCAATTTGGGTTCAGGCCTAATAAAAATATAAATGATGCTATTATACACATGCTAGAACAAATATACATTGCACTCGAGAAAAAAGAAGTCCCTTTGGGAATCCTCATTGATTTAAGTAAAGCTTTTGATACAGTTGACCATGATTTGCTGCACATAAAATTATCACACTATGGTATAAGAGGGCACTCCCTCAACTACCTAAAGTCATACCTTAGCAAAACAAGCCAATGTGTGTACACAAATGGAGCAAACTCTTCCACACAGACAATTACAGTTGGTGTCCCACAGGGAAGTGTCCTTGGCCCTCTTCTCTTTTTCATTTACATAAACGACCTACCAAATGCATTGCAACTACTCAAACCCACACTATCTGCAGATGACACTACATACATCTTCTCTCACCCAAGCCCAGTCATACTAGCCAATACTGTAAATACCGAATTACAGAAAATATCTACCTGGATGATTAACAAACTTACTCTCAATATTGACAAAATCTACTTCATTCAGTTTGGGAACAGAACTACAGATGTTTCTCTTAACATAATGATAAATGGATCACCTATCGCAAAGCTTACAGAGGGAAAATTCTTAGGAATCCACTGTGATAATAGACTCAAATTTCAAACACATGTACAACAAATTTCCAAGAAAATCTCCAAGACCTTAGGCATACTATCGAAGATACAGTACTATGTTCCACGATCAGCCCTCCTGGCCTTATATCACTCACTCAGTTACCCCTATCTCACCTAAGGAATTTGTACATGTGGCTCAAAAACAATAAATCATCTCAGACCATTAATCACCCAACAAAAGGCTGCAATCAGAATGATAACAAATTCCCACTGCAGGCAGCATACTCCACCAATATTCAAAACTCTAAACTTACTCACCGTACAAAACATCCATACTTATTATTGTGCCTACTACATACATAGAACACTAAACTCATAAGAACATAAGAATGGAGGAACACTGCAGAAGGCCTACTGGCCCATACAAGGCAGGTCCTTATCAAAATGACCTCTACCCAAAGCTACCCAAGAATTTACTCCCATACCCAATGACACAAATCAAACCCAGCCCCTCCCACTCATATATTTGTCCATTTTCTATTTAAAGCTGCCCAAAGTCCTAGCCTTGATCACCCTACTGGGAAGATTGTTCCACGCATCCACAACTCTTTTAGAAAACCAGTACTTACCTATGTCCTTTCTAAATCTAAATTTATCCAACTTAAATCCATTATTTCTGGTTCTTACCTGGTTCGACACCCTCAGTACTTTATTAATATCTCCTTTGTTTATGCCCGTCATCTACTTATACACTTCAATGATATCTCCCCTCATTCTATGTCTCTCCAGAGAGTGGAGATTTAAGGCTTTAAGTCTATCTTCATATGGGAGATTCCTTACACAGTAAATCATTTTAGTCATTCTTCTCTGTATGTTCTCCAGTGAGTCTATATCCATCCTGTAGGAAGGAGACGAAAACTGAGCAGCATAATCTAAATGAGGCCTCACTAGTGATGTATAGAGCTGTAAAATAACTTTTGGACTTCAGTTACTTATACTTCTTGATAAATCCAAGTAATCTGTTAGCCTTGTTGCGCACACTTAGGCATTGCTGTCTTGGCTTTAGATTTCTGCTTACCATAACTCCCAAGTCTTTTTCACATTCTGTATGATCAAGCTCTACTTCACCTAGTTTATAGCTTTGAGGGTTATTTTCATTACCAAGGACTAGTACCTTACATTTATCCACATTGAACTTCATGTGCCATTTTTCAGACCAAGACATTAATTTGTCCAAATCCTCCTGGAGTTCATTGCTATCCTCCTCAGAATGAATCATATGGCCTATCTTTGTATCATCAGCAAATCTGCTCATGTCACTCGTAATCCCTTCATCAAGGTCATTAATGTAGATTATGAACAAGAGAGGGCCTAAAACTGATCCTTGTGGAACGCCACTAGTGACTAATCCTCATTCAGATTTGGCCCCATTAATGGAAACTCTCTGCTTTCTATTGGTAAGCCATGCCTCTGACCATGCTAGAACTTTACCTCCTATACCATGAGCTGCCACTTTTCTTAAGAGTCTCTTATGAGGTACTCGATCAAAGGCTTTACTAAAATCCAAATAAACAATATCATATTCTTTATCACTGTCTCCTGCCTCAAATGTTCTACTGAAGAATGTCAGTAAATTTGTCAAGCAGGAACGACCTCTCATGAGCCCATGCTGAGATTCATTAATCAAATTATGCTCTTCAAGGTGACTTCTAATAATGTCAGCTATAACTGATTCTAATAACTTGCCCACTATAGATGTCAGGCTTATTAGACGGTAATTTGAAGGAACGGACTTATCCCCTGATTTGAATATAGGAACCACATTAGCTATCTTCTACAACTCTGGCACAGCACCAGTAAGGATGGATGTATTAAACACACTCGTTAATGGCTGACTAAGTTCCATCTTGCATTCCTTAAGTACCCTGGAAAACAACTCGTTGGGCCCCAGACACGTATTTTGCTTCAGTTTGTCTGTCTGTTTGATAACCATGTCCCTCGTGACAGTAATATTAGTTAATTTGAATTCGTCAGGGACTGAATAATTGTTAATTTCTGGAATCTTGTTTATGTCTTCCTGTGTAAAAAGTGGCAAAAAATAGTCATTAAATAAGGAACACATTTCCAGTGATAAGGAACACATTTCCAGTAATAAGGAACACATTTCAGATATAAACTCTTCCCTCAAACTTCTCCTTACCAACCTCAAGAGAACACATGACCATAACACAAGGCACAAATCACTCTTTGATGTTCCCTATGTCCATCTCACACTATGTAAAAACTCAATGCACATAAAAGGCCCAAAAATTTGGAATTCATTTCCTGTGAATATAAAAGAAGTACTGTCTGTTTATCAATTCAAGACTCTTCTTAAAAACCACTTACCCACAACTAAATAAATACTGAATAACTGTATCTCATAAATGTATAACTTGTGACCCTATCAAACTGTTTTTTTTTAATTAATTACTTAATATAATACTCCATTCTCTTGAATGCACAGTAACTCATCTAATGACCATATTGACCTGTCTCTGCACTACAAATCATTGATTTTACTATATTTGATCAGATTATATTATACATTGTTATTCTACAAATTTGTACAACTTTAATACTTCTTATTTGAAATACTCATTTGTACTTCATGTTGTAATTTGTTTACTGTTATTTTTACCACTGAATATGTCATTGCTTAGTTAATCTTAAGTAATCTTAAGCCTGCCAATAATGCTCTGCATACAAGGGACTTTTGGCATGTACACCCAATCACTAAATTTTTTTGTACAACTACGTATCATGTCAAAATAAAAAATAAATAAATGTTACCACATTTTCCTTACAGTATTTGTCCAGCCAGCAATTGACACCAATTGCCCTGGACAACCATTCATTTCCAACTCCTCTCCTTGGCAAAATACCACATATGACAGGGTTCCCACCCTTCCTCTTAATTATCTCTATTGCTGACCTATACCTGCTAATCAGGTCCTCAGTCCTGCGTCTGCCAATGTCATTGCTTCCAGCACTGAGACAGATAACAGAATTGCTCCCATTACCTCTCATGATGTCGTCCAGACGGCTAACAATATCCTTCATCCCAGCCCCAGGAAAACACACCCTCTGCCTCCTACTCCTATCCTTCAAGCAGAAGGCCCTAGCCATGTACCTGACCTGGCTATCCCCAATAACAATGTTTTTACCTTCCTTGGCGTTGTTCGTCGTGATGTTCCCAGTAGTCGACTCACACTCATCAGGTAGCATGGAGAATGAGTTCGATGTTTCCACAACAGTTTCCTGGATCTTCGTTGATTCTACCTCTCCATCCGTCCTCTTGATCCTTAACTTTGTTCCATGCTTCCCAGCCACTGTCCAGGTTCCTTTCTTGGCTTGAGGATTCTCAACAGGAGGATTACTATGAATCTTCTTGTTTTCTTCAGTCAGTCACTGTATCTCAAGCTTAGCCATCCTCAGTTCTTCCTTCAGCTGCTGGTAGAGTTGCTCAAGAGAGGGCATCTTGTTCATATTCACAGAGAGAACACAAGGCACATCTTCACAGAGTTAAGCACAGGTCACCACTAACTTAAGTACAGTTAAGACAAATATATGAGTGGTACAGTTAAGACAAATATATGAGTGGGAGGGGATGGGTTTGATTTGTGTCACTGGGTACGGGAGTAAATTCTTGGGTAGTTTTGGGTAGAGGTCGTTTTGATAAGGACCTGCCGTGTATGGGCCAGTAGGCCTTCTGCAGTGTTCCTCCATTATTTTCTTAATCCATCCCACTAACTGAATATTTGCCCAACTCAATTTTCAATGCTACCCAAGCAATGACCTTTGATAATTCTATTTACTCATGTGCAGGAACTAGTAATAAGCAGAACGCGGTAGATATTGAAAAGCCAGGGACTTTGGGTGATAAGGACAGTAATAGGTTTAGTAGAAAAACAGAAATGAGCAGGAAGGGTAAAGAGAAAGGAGAGTCTTTCAATGTTTATTATGCTAATTGCCGTAGTGCTAGGAATAAGATGGACGAGTTGAGATTAGTTGCTAGTGCAGGTAACATTGATGTATTTGCCTTAACTGAGACGTGGTTTAATTCAAGAAGTCGGGACATGCCTGCGGAATGTCATATTCAGGGTTTTAAATTGTTCCAAGTAGATAGAAGTATCGGGAAGGGGGGTGGGGTGGCACTGTATGTCCGAGAAGATTGCTTGAACTGTTGCATAAAAATGGGTATTAAGTCTGAAGTAACACATACAGAGCCTGTTTGGATAGAATTTTCAGAGGGGCACGAAAAACTGATTTTAGGAGTGATATATCATCCCCCAAACTTAGATAGGGACCAAGGGAGACTACTATGGGAGGAAATTGTTAAGGCCACAAGGCACGATAATGTAGTACAGTAATTCTGGGAGACTTTAACTTTAGTCATATTGATTGGAATTTCTTGACTGGGAATTTAGAATCATACGACTTCTTAGAAGTAGTTCAGGATTGTTTTTTGAAGCAGTCTGTGACAGAACCTACAAGGGGAAATAACCTGCTTGACTTAGTTATGGCAAACAATGAATCCCTTGTTAATAATTTAGAAATTTCAGAGGAACTGGGTGCTAGCGACCACAAATCAATTACATTTAGCATTGAATGGAAGTATGATAGTAGCGATAACTCAGTAACAGTCCCAGATTTTCGCTTAGCAGATTACGATGGGCTTAGAGAACACTTATCATCTGTTGACTGGGGTAACGAAGAGAGCTATCAATATGACAGTTTTCTGAACACTATACATGCTGCTCAAAGAACGTTTATCCCATATAAAGAAATTAGATCAAATAGAAATGACCCAAAATGGATGAATAATAGGCTCAAATATCTACTAGGGCATAAGAAAGGAATTTATAGGTGTATCAAAAGAGGTGAGGGTCATCTTATGAATCAGTATATTGACATTAAGAGGGACATTAAAAAGGGGATAAGAAAAGCTAAAAGGGACTATGAAATTAAAGTTGCTAGGGATTCTAAGACTAACCCAAAAAGTTTTTTCCAGGTCTATAGAACAAAAGTTAGAGATAAGATAGGTCCCCTTAAAAATAACTATGGGCACCTTACTGACAAAGAGAATGAAATGTGCTCGATTTTAAATAATTATTTTCTCTCAGTTTTTACACAGGAAGACACTAACAATATTCCAGTAATTAATTTTTATAGTGGGCTAGAAGAAGATAAATTATGTAACATCACAGTCACTAGTGAAATGGTTGTGAAACAGATAGACAGACTGAAGCAAAATAAGTTGCCGGGTCCTGATGAGGTTTTTTCAAGGGTTCTTAAGGAATGCAAAATGGAACTCTGTGAACCATTAACTAATATTTTTAATTTATCTCTTCAAATAGGTGTAGTGTCTGATATGTGGAAGATGGCTAATGTAATTCCTATTTTTAAAACAGGGGACAAGTCGTTACCATCAAATTACCGCCCAATAAGCCTGACCTCAATTGTAGGCAAATTACTAGAGTCAATTATAGCTGAGATTATAAGAAGCCATCTCAATAAGCATAGCTTGATTAATGATACTCAGCATGGATTCACAAGAGGCCAGTCTTGTCTAACTAATTTATTAACTTTCTTCAGTAAAGCTTTTGAGGCTGTTGACCACGATAAAGAATTTTATATTATTTACTTAGATTTTAGTAAGGCTTTTGATAGAGTTCTGCACCATAGACTGTTAAAGAAAGTGGCAGCTCATGGCATTGGGGGAAAAGTGATCTCGTGGATCGAGTCATGGCTCACTGACAGGAAGCAGTGTGTGTCCATAAATGGGGTTAAATACGAGTGGGGATCTGTAACAAGTGGCGTTCCACAGGGATCAGTCTTGGGCCCGTTGTTGTTTATAATATATATCAATGATCTTGATGAGGGAATTACTAGTGATATGAGCAAATTCGCCGATGACACAAAGATAGGTAGGATAATTGATTCAAACGTAGATGTTATGGAACTTCAGGAGGATTTAAACAAACTCTATTCTTGGTCAGACAAGTGGCAGATGCAGTTCAATGTAGATAAATGCAAGGTTCTGAAGCTTGGGAGTGCCCATAACCCTAGTACTTATAAGGTAAATGATGTAGAACTTAGCCATACAGATTGCAAAAAGGACTTGGGGGTTATGGTGAGCAGCAACCTTAAACCAAGACAGCAATGCCTAAGCATACGTAATAAGGCAAATAGATTACTGGGATTTATATCAAGAAGTGTAAGCAACAGAAGTCCAGAGGTCATGCTGCAGCTTTATACATCATTATTAAGGCCTCACCTAGGTTATGCAGCTCAGTTCTGGTCTCCATATTACAGAATGGACATAAATTCGTTAGAAAACATTCAGCGTAGGATGACTAAATTAATACATAGCATTAGAAATTTTCCTTATGAAGAAAGATTGAAGACTCTTAAGTTACATTCACTTGTTAGACGAAGAATGAGGGAAGACCTGATCGAAGTGTATAAGTGGAAGATAGGTATTAATAAAGGGGATATTAATAAGGTCTTGAGGATGTCTCTCCAAGAGAGAACCCGCAGTAATGGATTTAAATTAGATAAGTTTAGATTTAGAAAGGACATAGGAAAGTATTGGTTTGGAAATAGGGTAGTTGATGAGTGGAACAATCTACCTAGTTGGGTTATTGAGGCTGGGACTTTGGGTAGTTTCAAATTTAGGTTGGATAAGTACATGAGTGGGAGGGGTTGGATTTGAGTGGGACTTTCACATCAGAGCTTATTTCTTGGGTGGCATTGAAAATTGGGTTGGGCAAATGTTTTGTTAGTGGGATGAATTGTAAAGGACCTGCCTAGTATGGGCCAACAGGCCTCCTGCAGTGTTCCTCCTTTCTTATGTTCTTATGTAACCCCTCCCACTCATTTATTTATCCTACACAAATTTGAAGCTACCCAAGGTTTTAGCCTCAATAACCATACTAGGCAGACTGTTCCACTCGTCAACATCAGAACATAAGAAAGGAGGAACACTGCAGCAGGCCTGTTGGCCCATACTAGGCAGGTCCTTCACAAATCCAGCCCACTAACAAAATAAATGGTACCTAAGCAATAAGCTTTAATAATTCTGTAAAGTAAAAGGACACAAGTGCAACTAATGTGACATTTTATCGTGGCAACATTTATGGGCCAGTAGGCCCATAAATGGGGTTACTGGCCCAGGAGCTTGATAAAGCTCCTGGAGAGCGAAATTTGAAACTAACCAACGTTTTAGCTTCAATAACCCTACTAGGCAGACTGTTCCACTCATCAGCTACCCTATTTCCAAACCAATACTTTCCTATATCCTTTCAAAATCTAAACTTATCTAATTTGAATCCATTATTGCGGGTTCTTTCTTGAAGGGATATCCTCAAAACCTTATTTATATCCCCTTTGTTAATACCCATCTTCCACTTACACACTTCGATTACGTCTCCTCTCATTCTTCATCTTACAAGTGAATGTAGTTTAAGAGTCCTCAATCGTTCTTCGTACGGAAGATTTCTAATGCTATGTATTAATTTGGTCATTCTACACTGGGTGTTTTCTAGCGAATTTATATCCATTCTGTAATATGGAGACCAGAACTGAGCTGTGTAATCTAGGTGAGGCCTTACTAATGATGTATAAAGCTGTAAAATAACTGCTGGACTTCTGTTGCTTACACTTCTAGATATAAATCCCAGTAACCAGTTTGTTATGTATGTTGAGGCACTGCTTTCTTGGTTTCAGGTTGCTGCTTTCCATAACCTCCAAGCCCTTTTCGCAATCTGTATGGCTAAGTTTTACGTTGTTTAACTGATAAGTACTAGGGTTATGGACACTCCCGAGCTTCAGAACCTTGCATTTATCTACACTGAACTGCATCTGCCACTTTTCTGACCAGGAATTGAGTTTGTCTAAATCCTCCTGAAGTTCTGTGACATCTATGTTTGAATCAATTATCCTATCTATGTTTGAAGCAATAATTGTTGACAATTCTATTTGCTCATCTTAACTGTGTGCTAATGGAGTTACTGGAAGCTGACATCGAAGAAATGCTGAACATTGACAATGATGTACCTGTTGTGCATTTCTTGAGTGATGGTGAAATTAGATGAATTGTGATATATAAATAAGCCGTATAGTTGATATTAGCATCATATTGAAGTATTTTGTCGTGCCTCCTGAGAGCAGGAATTCTACTGGAACGGATTAATGCCATTTCAATTAATTTAAATGAGGAAAATTGACTCAGCATATGAACAAACTGGGATATGAACAAGGTCACGGAAAGGATTAAATTCGTAAGCCGAGGTTCCACTGTATCTTTATTTCTACAAGTACATGTACAAGGTATACAGGCCTAGCTGACATCAATGACATACTACTATATAGAAAGCCGCTTGTTATGCAGAGCAGTTCAGGCAAATATTCCCTCTTCTCCTTCCATAACTGATCCTTCAACATTTTTGCTACATTTTTGCATGATAAGTGTATGCAGTAAGCAAACAATTGGGGAACCTGCAATGCACTGTGGGAATGCCACCTCAGTATGCCTTCTTCGCCATGCCTCGTGGTAGGAAAAATCTCACTCCCTATCGAACTGGGAATCTCTTCCCAAGTGAGAGTTCTAATATGGATGGAAGTGGAAGTGAAGAGGAATTCTATGGTTTTGAACAATTTGTAACTGAAAGGAATGCTGAGGATATCAAAAACAGTGCTGAAAACCCTGACAACCCTCAACCTTCCACCTCTGGTGTTGGACCATCTGGGTCAAGGTCATTTGTACCTCACCATATAAGTTTATACAGTGGACCCCCGGCTTACGACATTAATCCATTCCAGAGAGCATGTCTTATACCGAATCTGTCATAATCCAAATTAATTTTCCCGATGAGAAATAATGGAAATCCAATTAAACTGTTCCAGACACCCAAAAGTATTAAACAAAATAATTTCCTTACATGAAATATACATTCCCCTACACATGCAGAATAAATAATAAAATGACACTTACCTTTATTGAAGACGTATTGATGAGTGATGAGACGGGAGGAGGGGAGAGGATGGAGGTGTACTAGTGTTTGGAAGGGAAACCCCCTTCCATAAGGACTTCAGGTACCAAGTCCTTACCTGGGGTTACTTTCCATCTTTGCTTTTTAATGCCACTAGGACCAGCTTCAGAGTCACTGGACCCCTGTCCCACAAAATATCTGTCCAGAGAGCTCTGTTTCTGGCATCTCTTTAAGATTTCCCTAAAATGGGACACAACACTGTCATTGTAGATGTTGCCAGTATGGCCTGCAACAGCTGCATCAGGGTGATGTTCATTCATAAATGCATCGCATGTAAGTGTGAAATCGTCCTCACTGGCTTGTAAACAATGGCACACTGGCTGTACATGGAGTGTCTGGGCCATTCACACTGCGCGGACATGTTCGGGACGAATGACTTTAACGAGTTCCTTGTCGTTAACCAAGACAACATTTTGACACAAAAATATTACTTAATCCGAATTTTACATAATCCAATGGCATCGTAATCTGAGGGTCCACTGTGTTTTCCCATGAACAGGCCTCAGATGTGAGTAATGGTGATGACAGTGAAGTTTTATACGATGCTGCATGTGGTTGGGTATGTGCCACATGCAATTCCAAGGAGACGGAGTACATCCCATGACCCTACACCTGGAACAGACAATGAAAGTGACGATGATGTGGCTACAGTTGGGATGGATAATACATTGCATGCGTCAGAAGGTGGTGGTGGCACTGGCATATGGGATGCAACACCAGCCCAGGCTGGTACTCACGCCGCTGACTCAGCATGTCCACGGCCCAGGGCATCCTTAACCCTTTCAGGGTTTCTGACGTACTAGTACGGCTTACGCACTAGGGTTTTTGACATACTATTATGCCTTAATTCTAGCGCCCTCAAATCTAGTGAGAGAAAGCTGGTAGGCCTACATATGAAATAATGGGTCAATGTGGTCAGTGTGCGCAGTATAAAAAAAAATCCTGCAGCACACAGTGCGTAATGAGAAAAAAAAAAAAACTTTGATAGTGTTTTTAGTTTAAAACAGCGACTTTGCACTGTATTTTCGTATGGTATTTATGACGGTATTCTAGTTTTTCTGGTCTCATTTTATAGAATGGAAGACATATTACATAAATCGAGATGATTTTGATTGGTTTTACAATGAAAAGTACCTTGAAATTGAGCTCAAATTAGCAGAAACCTTCGATTTTTGCCAAAGTTCAAAAGTAAACAAATCATGCTATGCATCCAATACACGTCAACTGGTGAGCTTAATATTTTTTCACAAGTGCGCTGATATTATTTATACCATTTCTACACTAATGCAGTAGTCTGCATAACAGTAAATCTTCTATTTTTTGTGAGAATAAAAATTCAAAGTGGATAGCAAAAGAATGTAAGAGTGGCCTGGAGATGTGACTAATGAACAGTGGAAATGTTATTTTAGTGCCAGGAATGTCTTTCTTGTTTATTCTGGACCCTATTTGGAAATTGGCATCTTTTGAAATTTGTGTGAAATTGGCAAAATTGCTAAATTCTGACCACTGTATTGGATAGTTGAAATCAGTAAATGGGTGGTTTCTTGTACTCATTCGATAGAAAAAGTGGAGTTCTAGCGAAATAGTTTTGATTTTTGTCGACTAGTACACTGGAATTGGCTGAAAATAGGGCTCAAAGTGGGCAAAATCCCCAATGCGTAAAAATCGTCGAGACTGCTAACTTCGTGAGAGCATAATTCCATAAGTTTTCCATCAAACTTCATACTTTTGGCATCATTATGATCGGGAAAAGATTCTCTGTCTTTTCATAAGAATTTTTTTTTTTTTTTTTTTTTTTGAAATTTGGGCAACCCTGAGAACAAGTCTGGGAGAGGGCCTGGCGACCCTGAAAGGGTTAATGAGCCCCACACCACAACCATGACTACAACCACAACCAACTATTAATATCCAGTACTCATCAACAAACCACATCTGGGATTGGCAGCAAAATGCCAATTTTGTTCCCAATCCCCATCAGTTTGATAACAGTCAAAGTGGAATCCGGCCATCTTGTACTTTTGGGAGCACTGCAAGTGAACTACAATTCTTTGGACTATTCTTCAACTAGCCCCTGATGGAAATTATTGTCAGGGAAAGTAACAAGTACAGTGGTCCCTCGCTTTTCGTAGTTCTTGGCAATCATAGATTTCGGAAATCATAGAGGTATTTTCGTATAAACATGGGCTCGCTTTTCATTTGTTGACTCGCGAGTCGTAGTTTGTCCGGGACACGTACCCACGGCATGAGCCGGAGCGGCAGCCAGTTTGGCATTGTTTACCAGTGAGCGAAGATCCCCTTACGTGCTCCAGCGAAATATTTCATAATATTCCATTTATTTTAGTGCTTGCAAGTACTAAATAAGCTACCATGGCTCCAAAGAAAGCTCCTAGTGCCAAGTCTGTGGTAAAGAAGGTGAGAAATACGATTGAATTTAAGAAAAACATCATTGAACAATATGAAAGTGGTACAAGTGCGGCCGAACTGGCCAGGATGTATAAGAAACCCTACACAACCATATGTTCCATAGTGGCCAAGAAAAAGGAAATCAAGGATGCTGTTGTTGCAAAGGGGGTAACTATGCTGACAAAAATGAGATCACCAGTACTCGAAGAGGTTGAGAAGTTATTATTGGTGTGGATAAATGAGAAACAATTAGCAGGAGATACTCTTATGACTTCGATTATTTGTGAAAAGGCTAGGCAGTTGCACAATGATCTGGTAAAGAAATTGCCTGAAAATAGTGGTGATGTGAGTGAATTTAAGGCCAGCAAAGGTTGGTTTGAGAGATTTAAGAACCTTACTGGCATACACAGTGTGGTAAAGCATGGTGAGGCCGCCAGTTCGGACCACAAGGCGGCTTAAAAATATGTGCATGAATTCCAGGAGTACATAGAGGCTGAAGGACTGAAACCTGAACAAGTGTTCAATTGTGACGAAACAGGCCTCTTTTGGAAGAAAATGCCAAAAAGGACCTTCATTACACAGGAGGAAAAGGCAATGCCAGGACACAAGCCTATGAAAGACAGGCTGACACTAATGTTCTGTGCTAATGCTAGTGGGGATTTCAAAATGAAGCCATTACTAGTGTACCATTCTGAAAATCCCAGAGTGTTCAGGAAAAACAATGTTATGAAGAGTAAATTGTGTGTGTTTTGGAAATCTAATGGGTCACAAGGGAAATTTTCGTCGAGTGGTTCAATGAAGTGTTTGGCCCTAGTGTGAAGAATTACCTCCTGGAAAAGAAATTGGATCTCAAGTGCCTGCTAGTAATGGACAATGCACCTGCTCATCCTCCAAACTTGGATGACCTAATTTTTGAGGAGTTTGGGTTCATCACAGTAAAGTTTTTGCCCCCAAATACCACTCCTCTCCTCCAGCCCATGGACCAGCAGGTCATTGCAAACTTTAAAAAACTCTATACCAAAGCAATGTTTCACAGGTGCTTGACTGTGATCACAGACACTTGACCCTAAGGGAATTTTGGAGAGAACACTTCAGCATCCTCCATTGCATAACCCTTATAGGTATGGCTTGGGAGGGAGTGACTACCAGGACTTTGAACTCTGCTTGGAGAAAATTGTGGCCAGATTGTGTCGACAAGAGGGATTTTGAAGGGTTTGGGACTGACCCTGATGAGCCTATGTCTGTTGTAAAATCAATTGTGGCACTAGGGAGTTCCATGGGGTTGGATGTGAGTTTGGAGGACGTGGAAGAATTGGTGGAAGACCACAACGAAGAGCTCACCACTGAGGAGCTGCAAGAGCTTCAGCAGGAACAGCAACAGATCGCAGCTCAGAATCTTGCTGCAGAGGAGGAGGAAGAGAGATGGAAGATGGTGCCTTCTTCAGAAATTAAAGATTTTTGCTATGTGGGGTAAGATGGAAAGATTTATGGAGAAACATCACCCTGACAAGGTTGTTGCAAGCCATGTTGGCAACATGTACAGTGACAAAGTCTTGGCCCATTTTAGGGAAGTTTTAAAGAGACGCCAGAAACAGAGTTCTCTGGACAGTTATTTTGCGAGACAGGACTAGAGTGACTCTCAAGGTGGTCCTAGTGGCATTAAGAAACAGAGAAGAGAAGCAACCCCAGAAAAGCAATTGGTACCTGAGGTGTTGCTGGAAGGGGATTCCCCTTCCAAACTATAAACAATCCACTCTCTCTCCTCCTCCAGTCTCCCATACACTAAGAAGAATCTCCAATAAAGGTAAGTGTTATGCTGTTAATGTTTCATTCATCATTTCCCATTGTATTGTTTATGTACTACATGTATATTTCATGTAAAAAAATTTTTTGTTTTAATACTTCTGGGTGTCAGGAACGGATTAATTGTATTTACATTATTTCTTATGGAAAAAATTGATTTGCAAATCGTAGATTTCGTTAATAGTAGCAGCTCCAGGAATGGATTAACTACGAAAAACGAGGGACCACTGGTGGTCCCTCGTTTTTCATAATTAATCCGTTCCTGGAGGAGCTACTATAAGCAAAATTTACCATCTGCGAATCAATTTTCCCCATAAGAAATAATGTAAATACAATTAAACCGTTCCTGATACTCAGAAGTATTAAAACAAAAATTTTTTTTACATGAAATATACATGTAGTACATAAACAATACAATGGGAAATGATGAATGAAACATTAACAGCATAACACTTCCTTTATTGGAGATTCTTCTTAGTGTATGGGAGACTGGAGGAGGAGAAAGATTGGATTGTTTACAGTTTGGAAGGGGAGTCCCCTTCCAGCAACACCTCAGGTACCAATTGCTTCTCTGGGGTTGCTTCTCTTCTCTGTTTCTTAATGCCACTAGGACCACCTTGAGAGTCACTCTAGTCCTGTCTCGCAAAGTAACTGTGGAGAGAGCTCTGTTTCTGGCGTCTCTTTAACACTTCCCTAAAATGGCCCAAGACTTTGTCACTGTACATATTTCTCACCTTCTTTACCACAGGCTTGGCACTAGGAGCTTTCTTTGGAGCCATGGTAGCTTATTCAGTACTTACAAGCACTAAAATGAGTGGAATATTATGAAATATTTCGTAGGAGCACTTGAGGGGACCTTCACTCACTGGTAAACAATGCCAGACTGGCTGGGTAGGGAGGCCTCCCCGGCTCACACCATGCGTACGCGTCCTAGACGAACTACTATTCGCGAGTCAACCTATGAAAAGCGAGTCCATGTTTATACGAAAATACCCCTATGATTGGCGAAATTTGCGATTGCCGAGAACTACAAAAAGCGAGGGACCACTGTACATTATATACTGATAACTAGTACACAAGCCCCTTACTCAGTGATTTCTTGCAAATGAACATGACTGAGGAAAGACTTGTATGATAGCACCACTTATTTGCATTATAATTAAGAAATACATGACAATGAAGGGGAACTTATCTTATTTGACAGCTTGGATTTCCAGCAGCCGCACCCTGGAAATCACCTCCAATGTAGCTGCATTGTGTCCACAGGGACTATTAATTATGAGTTTCAGGATTAACTCTTCACCCTAGGAATTGTATTCTACTACAGTGGAACCCTGGATTTCGCATGCACTGGATATCAGATGTTTCGGATTTAGAACACTTTTTTAAGTGAAATTTTGCTCTGGATTTCGTACCTTGTCCCAGGAATCGTATGTATCAGGCACTTTCTCCCGCCAGGATGCTGCCTCAGTCTGGCTTTGTCACTGGTTGAGTGAGCATTCATCTTAAACATTTTGCAATTTTCGTGCTTGTTTATTAGCTGTGACTGCAAAATAAGCCACCATGGACCCAAAGAAAGTTCCTAGTGCCAGCCCTTTGGTAAAGAAAGTGAGAAACGTGATAGAATTGAAGAAAGAGATTGTAGAAAAATATGAAAGTGGCGTACGTTTAGCCAAGCTTGCCAGGATGTATGGGAAGTCGAAATCAACAATCTGTTCCATCCTGGCAAAGAAAGTAGAAATCAAGGAAGCTAAAGTTGCAAAAGGGGTGAATATACTAACAAAACAGAGATCACAAACAATCAAAGATGTGGAGAAGTTGTTGTTGGTGTGGATCAACGATAAACAATTAGCGGGAGACAGTGTTGTGGAGTCGATCATTTGCGAAAAGGCAAGGCAGCTGCATGTGGATCTCGTAATGAAAATGCCTGGAACGAGTGCTGCTGTTAGTGAATTTAAGGCCAGCAGAGGCTGGTTCGACAGATTCAAGAAGTATAGTGGTATACACAGTGTTATAAGGCATGGTGAGGCTCCAAGTTCAGACAAACGTGCAGCCGAAGAATTCGTTGATGAATTCAAGGAGTACGTAGAGGCTGAAGGATTCCTTCCCCAACAAGTGTTCAATTGTGACGAAACAGGCCTCTTTTGGAAGAAAATGCCAAAGAGGACCTACATCATGCAGGAGAAAAAGGCACTGCCAAGACACAAGCCTATGAATGATAGGCTAACTCTTTACTTCTGTGGTAACACTAGTGGGGATTTCAAAGTGAAGCCTTTACTGGTGTATCACTCTGAAAATTCCAGAGTGTCCAAGAAAAACAATGTCATCAAGAGTCAACTATGTGTTAATAATAAGGCATGGGTCACAAGGCAAATTTTCATTGACTGGGTCCATGAAGTGTTTGGGCCGAGTGTGAAAAAATACCTCCTGGAAAATAACTTGCCACTCAAGTGCCTCCTGGTACTGGACAATGCTCCTGCACATCCTCCATACTTGGAAGACCAATTGATTAGGGATTTCAGTTTTATAACAGTGAAGTTCTTGCCTCCTAACACTACTCTTCTCATCCAGCCCATGGACCAGCAGGTCCTTTCTATCTTCAAAAAACTCTACACGAATGCAATGTTTCAAAAGTGCTTTGAAGTGACCTCAGACATTGACTTGACCCTAAGAGAATTCTGGAGGAACCACTTCAATATCCTCCACTGCATAAGCCTTATAGGTAAGGTTTGGCAGGGAGTGACTTCCAGGACTTTGAACTCTGCTTGGAGAAAATTGTGGCAAGAATGCATCCTTGACAAGGATTTTGAAAGGTTTGAGGCTGACCCTGACGACCCTACGTCTGTTGTGGAATCTATTGTGTCTTTGGGGAAGTCCATGGGGTTGGAGGTGAGTGGCGAGGATGTGGAAGAGTTGGTGGAGGACCACAGAGAAGAGCTCACCACTGAAGAGCTGCAAGATCTTCAACTGGAACAGCAACAGACTGCAGCTGAGGAAATTGCTTCAGAGGAGGAGGAGGAAGAGAGAGGGGAGAAGGTGCCTTCTTCAGTGATTAAGGACATTTGTGCAAAGTGGAATGAGGTGCAAACTTTTGTTGAAAAATATCACCCTGACAAAGCTGATACAAGCTGTATCTGCAACATGTTCAGTGACAATACCTTGTCCCATTTTAGGCAAATCTTAGAGATGCCAGACAGAACTTTCTGGACAGATTTTTAGTGCAACAGGGGTCCAGTGCCAGTAAAAGACAAAGAAGGGAAGTAACCCCAGAGAGGGCTTTGATACCTGAAGTCCTTATGGAGGGGGATTCCCCTTCCAAACAATAGCCTCAACTCTCTCTCCCCTCCTCGCCTTCTTCAATATGCCAACAAGAGTCTTCAATAAATGTATTTAATGTTCATTTATTATTAAAATTAGTGCTTTATATTTATTTCTCATTGTTTTCTGTATGTAAAACTATAGTTATTCTTTAAAAATGTATTTTTTGTTAATATTTTTGGGTGTCTGGAATGGATTAATTGTACTTACATTATTTCTTATGGGAAATGTTACTTTGGTTTTTGTACATTTTGGATTTAGAATGATCTTTTGGAACGGATTAAGTATGAAATCTGGGGTTACACTGTATATCATATGTTACCTGGAACATTGAGGGTGAAGCCTTCCTGTTGTTTAGTTTTCACTCTTGTATCACGGCCTCAAATTGGTTGGACATATTCCTTCTAACATTAACCTAAATACTGTACTCCAGTATTGTAAAAGGGTGGTTATGAGAAAGAATAGGAATGACCTGACTCATTTTGTAATGAGAGCCCTGTGTCATTGTAGATGACAAGACTGAAATCAGTGTCTTGAATGATTACAGAGATGGATGTAGTCACTCAGGAAGGGAAGTTCGTTGGTCATTAGTGCTTATTCACTCACAACACACCGGGTACCAACACCTTCATTACCATCACTTGTTTAGTTCACCTTGAGTTATTTTCGTGGAATCAACCACAGTAGGGAGAATGTTAGTGACACTGTCTTCAGTTCTCTCGATAATTTCACATGAGTTAACAACACAGAATTCATACTGAACGCTATATTTAAATTCGCGATCGTCACTTTTACCGTAGAATTTCGCTCACTTGCATAAGGGAAACTAATCAACTTTCCTACTTTTCCTGAGACTGTCAAATCAAGAGTCTACGAACATGCAGCCATTGCTTCTTTGTTCTTCAGCAGGAAGGACTGTTATGTTCACGCATTAAATCTGTCGCAATCTAATGCTCGCCCGCCCCACACATCTCTGTCCAAGAAAGGAAATGCTGACCGGGCTAAAAAATATTCAGTGTCAGCCCTTGCAACAAGACTCAACCTAGAATCAGTGTTTCTTGGTATTCTAGGCAAGAGTAGAGAGCAGCAATACCCCTAGCTTCTAGATTAAGTAGGGGATGATTTTATTTAAATTTTTACTATGGGGAAATAGTAGTTCTCCTAGGCTTCCATTCATATGTGCCAGTGGGCAGGTATTCTGGTAAAAAGATGTCTCTTGTGATGCCTCACCCAACATATGTTCTTGATAACTCTAGTGTGGGAAGGAGGAAGCAAGACAGTTCACAACCCCTTCTGAGAGGGCTACCCTCTTTGGAGAGGGCCATTACCCTCCCTTCAAGAGGGGGATATCGCCTCCTTCACTGGAGATTTTTTCCATAATGACAGACATGCATGGTACAGTGTGCACAAATCATAACATATGCCCAGGTTCAACGGAGGCACTCGTAGTGGTGAGGTGTAGGTGTTTGATGCCAATGACATCATGGCATTACAGTGGCATGACAAATGAGATGTCGCATTGTTGACATTCATTCATCATAACAAATTGAAAGGCAGTGGCAAGGTGGATAAAGTGACCAATGAACCTATTCTAAAACTTGTGACAGTGCTTGATTACACACACAATATGCATTTGGTGGACAAATGTGACATGCAAATTGGGTTTGCCAATTGTGTTCACAAGTTACAAGTGATATATGAAATTCTTCTTCCATCTCACAGACATTACCATACTAAATACACATAATATGTACCAAATGAAGACCAGCAACAGACCAGCATATGGAGAACTTTGTTTGTCATCAGATAACTAATATTCAAGTACCAGGTCACATCACCTGCAATACAAAACTGTCCAGGAATGGATCACCAATTACCTACACGTTTGAGGTGGCAAGGTGATCACTTCCTAATGCAACTTCCTTCAACTAAGAAGAAATGGGCTCAGAAGAGATGTTTTGTCTGTGCACATACAAAACAACGGCCACAAAAATGGAAGACACTTGCTTTATGTGTGAGGAGTGTAAAGCACCACTGTGCATGACACCATGTTTCAAAGAGTTCCATGGACTGCAGCAGGTCTAAGAACACATCGAGTGACTGTATACAGCAGTACCTCAGTACCTGAACTTAATTTGCTCCAGAAGACTGCTTGAGGGCCAATCTGTTTGAGCACTGAACAAATTTTTCCCATAAGGAATAATGTAAATCAGATTAATCTATTTCAGACCTCCAAAAATACACTTACAAAAGCATTTTAACAAAAGCATGCCTAGCATGCTTCGAACACTTCACTGCCTGTATCAGCACTCATTCCAAGAGTGTTTTCAAGAAATCAGAGTGTAGATGTTTAGCTTTTTCAGAAACGAAGGTTTTGGAAACACTATCACCAGCTAACTGTTTTTCATTTATCCAAATAAACAACAATTTCTCAACCTATTCAATTGTTTGTAGTCTTTGTTTCGTAACCACTTTCACACCTTTTGCACATCAGCCTTTTTAATGGCCTCTTTATTTTTTAGTATAGTAGAGATCATAGATTTCTCCAAACGAAACTCAGTAACCAGATCAGACACGTGGACACTGCTTTCATGTTTTGCTATGAGTTCTTTATTCATTTCTGTTATGACTCTAACCAACTGACTCTTTGGCTGGCTGTTATCACTAATCTACTTAGGCTCCATGGTGACTTATTTATACATAAAATATAAAAAAACACCAAAAATTGCAAAGAAACATGAAATAAGTTGTGCAAGACAGGTATAAAATACCGACAAGATGAAAGTTAAGACACTTATGCAACATCTGGTTATCTTTATTGTAGACGTTTTGCCATCCAGTGGCTTTAACAATACAGATTCTTTGGACATAATAAGAAAACTGAAGAACTATATACAAAAGATGAGGTAATCAGTCCCTCAGCCTTGGAGGTGGTGTTTAGAGCACCGTGGTCATAGAGATTCTGAAGCAGAGGCAAGGAGACTGGCGCTTATATAGGCGTCAGTGAGTAGGGACGTGTAGCAGATGAGGGCATAGTCACTGGTAGACGGGATTCCCCAGTGGAAGTAGGTCCTTCCCAAAATGATGGGTTAGTTGTAGTAGCCATGAAGAAGGTCTTGTAGATGTCCTCTGAACCAAGATTCCATGATGTTGTAGTGCCTGACAAGTTATGCAAGACAGGTATAAAATACCGACAAGATGAAAGTTAAGACACTTATGCAACATCTGGTCGGTATTTTATACCTGTCTTGCACAACTTGTCAGGCACTACAACATCATGGAATCTTGGTTCAGAGGACATCTACAAGACCTTCTTCATGGCTACTACAACTAACCCATCATTTTGGGAAGGACCTACTTCCACTGGGGAATCCCGCCTACCAGTGACTATGCCCTCGTCTGCTACACGTCCCTACTCACTGACGCCTATATAAGCGCCAGTCTCCTTGCCTCTGCTTCAGAATCTCTACGACCACGGTGCTCTAAACACCACCTCCAAGGCTGAGGGACTGATTACCTCATCTTTTGTATATAGTTCTTCAGTTTTCTTATTATGTCCAAAGAATCTGTATTGATAAAGCCACTGGATGGCGAAACGTCTACAATAAAGATAACCAGATGTTGCATAAGTGTCTTAACTTTCAAACATGAAATAGTTTACAGCGAAGTTCTGGCAGGTCGTGTTTATTTGGTTGAGTGCCGAGCAAACAGTCACTACCAAGCGATTTTTTTTACCGAACAAAGCATTCAAATACCAAATTGTTTGAGTTGGGAGCTGTTTGAGTACCGAGGTACTACTGTATATGTATAAATATAATAGAACATTAGAAATATAAAATATTTTTTACCTGTTTGTGTAAAGAATATAATGATGACAATATTAGTGCGGTTATTGTGTTGAATACAATGAGTGTACGTACATATATACACTATGCATTATACTGGTCTCACAGGCCACAAAAGTTATTGGAAAAAATTAGTAAAGAAAAATATAACAAAAAATGCAACAAAATAATACGAGTGCATGACAGTCACTAATGTTGCCATCAGCTGGTCACTGAGGGTCAACTTCACACCTTTATACCTCAGTAAGTACTAATTGGAATTTTTTTTTCATTACCTTCAAAATAATAAAATCTTTCATTCTATAAGTTCTTTTTTTTTGAAATCGGAAATTTATTCTTCATTACCTTCAGAATAATAAAATCTTCCAATCTGTAAGAATTTTTTTTTTTTTTTTTAAATTCTTGGACCCTGAGAGCAATTCTCAGATCAGGGATCTAGACCCTGAAAGGGTTAAGCAGTCTGTAAATACAGTGGACCATCTGCTAACGAACGCATCACCTAACGTTAAATCCGCCCAACGAAGCATTTGAGCATAAACATTTTGGCCTGGCTAACAATAAAAAAACTTGCCCAATGTGATTCGTCCCAAACCTGTCCGTCCAGCTTGAGTGCCTCAGCTGCCCTGCCGTCATTGTTTATAAGCCAGGGTGGCCAGTTTCATGCATACATTCGATACATTTTGTATTATTCCATTGTTTATAGTGCTTGTAACTGCTAAATAAGCCACAATGGGCCCAAAGAAAGCTTCTAGTGCCAACCCTGTGGTAAAAAGGGTGAGAAATACCATCGAAATACTATTGTACCATGGTCAGCTGCTGCTGCACCACCGTCAGCTGTTGCTGCACCACCGTCAGCTGTACTACTTGAAGATGTGGAGAGACTGTTGTTGGTGTGGCTTAACGAGAAGCAATTACCGAGAAACAATTAAACAATTCTTGGTCTCATTTGATAAAATGAAAGACATATTACAGAAATAGAGATGATTTTGATTGGTTTTAGCACTGGAAATGGCTTGAAACTGAGCTCAAAGTAGCAGAAATGTTAAATTTTTGCCGATGTTTAAGAGTAAACAAACGTCCTCACACATCCAATACACGCCAGCTGGTGGGTCTAAGATATGTTCACAAATGTGGTGATGATATTTATACAATTATTACAATATTGCATAACAGTAAATCTTCTATTTTTTGGTTTGAATAAAAACTGATTATGTGAAAAAATCAAAATGCAATTCATTTGTAAAGCCTCAAAAATGTAACTAATGAACAGAGGAAATGTTAGTTTAGTGCCAGGAATACCTACATTGTTTATTCTGGACCCTATTTTGAAATTGGAATATTTTGAACTTTTTGTTAAATTGGCCAAATTATCAATTTCCAATCACTTTATTTTGTAGTTGAAACAGTTGACTTGGCGATTTCTTGTGCTCAATCAATAGGATTGAAGTAATACTAGTGAAATAGCTAAGAATTTGGTCGACTGGAATAATGTAATTGGCCTAAAATGGGAGTCAAAGTCGGCAAAATCGCCAATTCATAAATATCACTGACACATCAAAATTCGTGAGAGCATATTTCGTCAATTTTCCATCAAATTTCGTACTTTTTATTACCTTCAGAAAAAGATTCTCTATCATTTCATAAGAAAAAATAATTTTTTTTTTTTTTTTAAATTCTTGGACCCTGGTGTGCACTTTGAAATTTGGCCTCTGGACCCTGAAAGGGTTAATGCCACTGGGAACAACTTGAGAGTCACTGGACCTCTGTTCCACCAAAAATCTGTCCATAGCTCTCTGTACCTCGTGTTCCTTTAAGATTTTCCTAAAGTGGTTCACAACAGTGTCACTGTAAAAGTCACCAGCACGGCTTGCAATAGCTGTGTCAGGGTGATTTTCTTCCATAAAGGTTTGCAATTCAACCCACTTTGCACACATTTCCTTAATCTTTGAAGATGGCAACTTCCTCAATTTCTCTCTCCCCTCCTCTGAAGCAATTTCCTCAGTTGTGGCCTCTTGCTGTTGCAGATGCTCTTGCAGCTCATCAGTGATTAGTTCTTCATTGTTGTCCTCCACCAACTCTTCCACATCCTCCCCACTAACCTCCAACCCCATGGACTTCCTCAATGCCACAATAGATTCCACAACTGGCATAGGCACCTGAGGGTTAGCTCCAAACCTTTCAAAATCCCTCTCTTCTACACATTGTGGCCACAATTTCCTCCAAGCAGAGTTCAAGATCCTCTTAGTCACTCCCTCCCAAGCCTTACCTATAAGGTTTACACAATCGAGGATACTAAAGTGATCTTTCCAAAACTCTCTTAGGGTCAATCGAGTGTCTGAGGTCACTTCAAAGCACTTTTGAAACATTGCTTTGGTGTACAGTTTTTTGAAATTTGAAATGACCTGCTGGTCCATCGGCTGGAGGAGAGGAGTGGTATTAGGAGGCAAGAATTTCACTTTAACCCTTAAATGGTCCAAACGTATATATACGTTTTTTCAACATCTGAAAGTATGTAAAAAAATGTAATCTTTTTTTTTGTGTTTTACATGTGAAAACGTGTAAAAAAAACTTTTATATACATTTTTTTTTGTTATATTTTAAAATATGTAAAAAAAGTAGATCTACTTTTGTAGCACTACGAATTTGAACGTCGATCTGTTTGGACCGTTTAAGGGTTAATGAGGCTCAACTCCCCCGAAATTCACTCTGCCAAGTCTGAAGGATGACCAGAAGCATTGTCTAACACCAGGAGGCACTTAAGCTCCAGTTTATTTTCCAGGAGGTAATTTTTCACAGTGGGGCCAAACACATGGTAAAACCAGTCATAAAAAAAAGTCCCTAGTGACCCATGCCTTACTGTTTGCCCTCCACATCACACGCAAATTAGCCTTGATGACACTGTTTTTCCTGAACACACTGGGAGTTTCAGAGTGATACATGAGCAGAGGCTTCACTATGCAATCACCACTAGCATTACTACACAACATTAAGGTTAGCCTGTCTTTCATAGGCTTGTGTCCTGGCAGTGCTTTTTCCTCCTGTGTAATGTAGGTCCTGTTTCATCATAATTAAACACTTGTTGGAGTTTCAATCCTTCAGCCTCTATGTACCCCTTGAATTCCTGCACATATTTTTCAGCTGCTTTTTGGTCCGAACTGGCAGTCTCACCATACCTTATCACACTATGTATGCCACTATGATTCTTAAATCTCTCAAACCAACTTTGCTGGCCTTAAATTCACTCACATCACCACTAGTTGCAGGCATTTTTTTTTTTTAATTAAATCATCATGCAACTGCCTTGCCTTTTCACATATGATCGCTTGAGAGATGCTATCTCCTGATATCTGTTTTTCGTTTATCCACACCAATAACAGTCTCTCAACATCTTTGAGTACTTGCGATCTGTGTTTCGTAAAGATACTTGCACCTTTTGCAACAACAGCTTCCTTGATTGCTTTTTTGTTGACCAGGATAGTAGCTACGGTTGACTGGGGTTTGTCATACAACCTGACCAGCTCAGAGGCACGCACTCCACTTTCAAACTTATTATCTCTTTCATTTCAATAGTAATTTTCACCCTTTTTACCACAGGGTTGGCACTGGAAGCTTTCTTTAGACCCATGGTGGCTTATTTAGCAGTTACAAACACTAAAAACACTGGAATACAAAATGTTCCGAATGTATGCGTGGAAGCAACTGCACTGGCTTGTAAACATTGGCACATTAACTGAAGGCAGGCCAGCTGAGGCATGCTCAGGCCAGCCAGATGTGTGGATCTGTATGGGACGAATGATGTAAGTCGAGTTTTTCAATGTAGGTTGGGGTCAAATTTTTACGCTGACAAGCATTGTAAGTCGGTTTTATCGTAGGTTGAGGTCATCTTAAGTCGGGGGTCCACTGTATTTCGATAGTATTTCTCACCCTTTTTACCACAGGGATGGCACTAGAAGTTTTCTTTGGGCCCATGGTGGCTTATTTAGCAGGTACAAGCACTAAAAACAATGGTACAATACAAAATATACTGCATGTAAGCGTGAAACTGTCCGCCCTGGCTTGTAAACTATGGCACACTAGCTGAAGGCAGGGCAACTGAGGCGCTCAGGCTGGACGGACGCATTCGGGACGAATGTCCTTACCTGAGTTTTTCATCGTTGGTCGAGCCAATATTTTTACGCAAAAACGTATCGTTGCTTGATTTTATCATTAGTCGATGCCATTGTTGGCCGAGGGTCCACTGTATTAGGATTAGTCTATCAAAAATGCTTAGGCATGCTAGTGGCTTTCTTTGTGCTTAACAATATTTTATAACATGCAAATCACACATTGTATACTATACAAAGAAATAAAAATTTGAATCTGAGTGGCTGAGTCTGCTTGTTCATTATCTCAAACATCAATGTGTTCAGGAACCCAGCAAAAAAAACAATGTATGTATTTACTGGAAATGCAGCATAACCAAAGTTGTATACAATGGAAGATGGTTTGAGGGAGGTCAAATGTCTGGATAGACCATAATGCACTGCAGGAGTCTGAAACAACTACGAATTACAAGGTGGACATCAGTGCAATGTGTATGATGGCCATGAGACTTGCATACAACTCAGCTGTGAAAACACTTGCTGAGTCTAGTAAATGATCTTGGATGATTATGTCAGGAAAAAACTGCTGCATACCCAACATCATCACAAGATTTAGAATGATAGAGGTACGCTGTAACAGAACAAGAATGAAAATGATCTAGAAAGAGTGAGCATGGAGTTATAGCAGATAAGTAAGCTTTTTGTGCTTAGCAGACAATAAGTTTTTTGTGCTTAACAATATTTTATTACATGTAAATTATGTTATCTATTTACTGTATAAAAGAAATAAAGTACAGTGGACCCCCGGTTTACGATATTATTTCATTCCAGAAGTATGTTCAGGTGCCAGTACTGACCTAATTTGTTCCCATAAGGAATATTGTGAATTAGATTAGTTTATTTCAGACCCCCAAACATACACATACAAACGCACTTACATAAATACACTTACATAATTGGTCGCATTGGGAGCCGATCGTAAACTGGGGGTCCACTGTATTTGAATTTTGAATTTGAATTACTACACATGGAAGTGGGGAAGAGCAAATATGGATCATTAGGACTTCCTAATAAGGGAGAGAAAAGTAAGATGTAGGGTGGACATAAAGGGAAAATGAGGAGGTACATGAAAGGACATCCTCACATAACATCGTCAATAGGCTCTTGGAAACTGCGACTTTAAGCGAAATGACGTACAGTGGAACCTTGAGTTTTGGCTGTAATCTGTTCCAGAAGCTCGACCAAAACTCAAACTGTCTGAAAGTCAAAGCAATATTTCCAATAACAAATAATGTAAATCCAATTAATCTGTTCCAGACACCCAAAAATATAAAAAAAAAAAAAAAAAAAAAAAAAAAAAACATTTTTTAAAGAATAATTATAGTTTTACAAACACAAAACGATTATAAATACATATAGTACTTAAATGACTATTGAAATAGATAAATAAACATTTAAAATCACATTTACATACCTTTACTGAAGACTCTTGTTGGTGTATGGAAGACAGGGAGGAGAGAGGGAGGACTTGTTATTGTTTGGAAGGGGAATCCCCTCCCATAAAGACTTTAGGTACCAAGTCCTCATCCAGGGCTGCTTCCCTTCTTTGTTTTTTAATGGCACTAGGACCAACTTAAGGGTCACTGGATCCCTGTCGCACAAAAAAACTGTCCAGAGAGGTCTGTTTCGGGCGTCTCTTTAGTATTTGTCTGAAATGGAACATGATTTTGTCACTGAACATGTTGCAGAAATGGCCTGTTTCATCTTGCTCAGGGTGATATTTCTCAGCAAAAGCTTGCACCCTACTCCACATTGCACAAATCTCCTTAATCTCTGAAGACGGCACCTCCTTCCCTCCCTCTTCCTCCTCCTCTGAAGCAAGTTCCTCAGCTGTGGTCTGTTGCTGTTCCAGATAAAGATCTTCAGCTCTTCCCTGTGGTCCTCCACCAACTTTTCCACATCCTGGCCACTCACCTCCAACCCCATGGATATCCCCAAAGATACAATAGATTCCACAACAGGAGTAGGGTCAACAGGGACATCCTCAAACCCTTCAGAATCCTTCTCTTGGTCACATTCTGGCCACAATTTTCTCCAGAGTTCAAAGTCCTGGAAGTCACTCACTGCCAAGCCTTAGCTATAAGGCTTATGAAGTTGTAGATAATGAAGTGATTCCTCCAGAACTCCCTTAGTGTCAATTCAGTGTCCGAGATCACTTCAAAGCACCTTTGAAACACTGCTTTCGTGTAGTTTTCTGAAGTTTGAAATGACCTGCAGGAGCATTGTCCAGTACCAGGAGGCACTTGAGTAGCAATTTATTTTCCTGGAAGTATTTTTTCACACTCGGACCAAACACTTCATGGACCCAGTCAATGAAAATTTGCCTTGTGACCCCTGCCTTATTGTTAGCCCTCCACATCACACACAATCTATTCTTGATGACATTGTTTTTCTTGAACACACTGGAATTTTGAGAGTGATACACCAGTAAAGGCTTCACTTTGAAATCCCCACTAGCGTTAGCACAGAACAAAAGAGTTTGCCTATCCTACATAGTCTTGTGTCCTGGCAGTAACTTTTTTTCCTGCATGATGTAGGTCCTCTTTGGCATTTTCTTCCAAAAGAGGCCTGTTTCATCACAATTGAACACTTGTTGGAGGACGAATCCTTCAGCCTCTACACAGTCCTTGAATTCATGCACAAATTTTTCAGCCACACGTTTGTTTGAACTTGCAGCCTTGCCATGCCTTACAGCACTGTGTATGCCACTACGCTTCTTGAATCTGTCGAACCAGTCTCTGCTGGCCTTAAATTCACTAACAGCAGCACTTGTTCCAGGCATTTTCTTTATGAGATCTGCATGCAACTGCCTTGCCTTTTCACAAATAATCATCTCCAAAACACTATCTTCTGCTAATTGTTTATCATTGATCCACACCAACAACAACTTTTCAACATCTTCGATTGTTTGTGATCTATTTTTCGTTAGCATATCTACCCCTTTCGCAACATCAGCTTCCTCGATTTCTTCGCCAGGATGGAACTGATGGTTGATTTGTTTCTGCCATACATCCTGGCAAGCTCGAGCACAAGCACACCACTTTCGTATTTTTTGACAATTTCTTTCTTCAATTCTATTGTGTTTCTTACTTTCTTTACCAAAGGGCTAGCACTAGGAAGTTCCTCTGGGCCCATGTTTAATTATGTAACAGTCACACTCAATCAACAAGCACAAAAAATAATGGATTATTTTGAAATGTTTGGAAGAATGCACAGGGTAATGTTCACTCGAGGAGAAACAAAGCCAGACTGACTCACAACGCATGCATGGGATGCTTTGTGTGGGCGTGGGCAGGTGTACAGGTCTGGTACGGGGGCCGAAACTCAAGGTACTGTTTGAAACTCAAGACAAAATTTAGCTGAAAAAAGTGACCGAAACTCATAACAGCCAAAACTTGGGGTGGCCAAAACTTGAGGTTCCATTGTATAATGAAACCTATTTTACTATAGGCTAAGTGATATCAACAAGAGTTAAGTTCCTATGGCAAGGGAGAGCTGAGAGGGTGGGCAGTAGCGCTGTGGATGTCATGACTATGGAGTATGTCGCTCTGCAGCACTATAGTCATATATTTACTCTATTATTGACATTTTTATTACTTCAGATATCACATGTTTTTCAGAATTATACAGGAATCATGCTACATATCATAAAATCTGAATACAAACAGCCATAAGAGAGAAAACTGACATAAGCAAACATGGTGAGTTATGCCAATGCATGTCCTCCACCTAGATACAGTGGTAACTTGATTTATGAGTGCCCCATCTTATGAATTTTCCAAGTTATGAGCTGTCGCTTGCTTGATTTTTTGCTTTGAGTTGCAAGCCAAAATCCGAGTTACAAGCAAGCTTCAGATATGCCGCCACTAGTTGGCACAGCAAATGGCACATCTGCCCAGCGTCCCGCATCTCCCTCATTCAGTGCACATGGTTACCTCGCCATGGAAGCATCTCTCTTGTGTTGTGCTTGCATTTTGTGCTTTTTGTGCAGTTATTTTGCCAAATTTCTTTATTTTAACCATGGGTCCTAAGAAAGTAAGTGCAAAGGACAGTGCTGAGAAGAATATGATGATATCCATTGAATTAAAGCATGAAATCATAGAAAAACACGGGCGAGATGTGCGTGTAGTCAACTTGGCGAGGCAGTACAAGCATAGTACTTCTACGATATGTACCATACTAAAGCAGGAAGAGTTGATAAGGGCTATAACACCAGAAACGTTGGGAATCTGGGAGAGACTTTCAGAGTTTATTGCAAGGAAGCACCCAGAAAACTCCTCTGATTATCTTTTTAAAAACCCGTAACAAAAAATTGTGGTGATTTTTTGGGAGCTGGACCGAATTAATAGCATTTCAATTAATTTCAATGAGGAAAACTGATTTGATATACAGTAGGACCCCACTTATATGGCAGGTTAGGTTCCAGGCTACCGCCATAAAGTGGAAATCGCCATAAAGTGGAACACCCTTTTTTTTCCATTTATAAATGCATATAAATACTGTACTAAATAACAAGTTTACACTAACATATATTAAGTTAGCAACAGAACTAAGCATTAAAAAACAATAAAAAAGTAAAATACACATAGTACACTCATTACTTTCCTTAAAATATTTGTAGTCTTAATCTGGGGTGAGATGAATAGTATTTATTGTAAGAAATCAAGTGTGGAATGTATGGCAGCCAGCCAGGCTAACATACCAGGCCACCCCACCCACACGTAATATTCTATGACATTTAACCCTTTCAGGGTCCGTCCCGTAGATCTACGGCTTTACGTTCAGGGTCCAAACCGTAGATCTACGCCATGAGCTCAGCTCACTCTGATAAACTGTGAGTGGTACATTTGGGCCTAGATATGAGAGAATACATCTATGTGGTATGTGTGCACCACATAAAACAGATCCTGCAGCACACTGTGTATAATGAGAGAAAAAAAATGAAATCATGATTTTTCGATTAAAACAGCAACTTTGCAGTGTTTTTTCGTATGTTTTTTATAGATGTATTTGCGATTTCTTGGTCTCATTTGATAGAATGGAAGACATATTACAGAAATAGAGATGATTTTGATTGGTTTTAGCACTGGAAATGGCTTGAAACTGAGCTCAAAGTAGCAGAAATGTTAAATTTTTGCCGATATTCAAGAGTAAACAAACGACCTCACACGTCTAATACACGTCAGCTGGTGGGTCTAATATACATTCACAAATATGGTGATGATATTTATACAATCATTACAGTATTGCATAACAGTAAATCTTCTATTTTTTGGTGTGAATAAAAATTCATTATGTGAATAAAAAATCAAAATGGAATTTATTTGTAAAGCCTCAAAACATAACTAATGAACAGAGGAAATGTTAGTTTAGTGCCAGGAATACCTACATTGTTCATTCTGGACCCTATTTTGAAATTGGAATATTTTGAACTTTGTGTTAAATTGGCCAAATTAACAATTTCCGATCACTTTATTTTGTAGTTGAAACAGTTGACTTGGCAATTTCTTGTGCTCAATCGATAGAACAGAAGTAATACTAGTGAAATAGCTAAGAATTTGGTTGATTGGAATAATGTAATTGGCCTAAAATGGGAGTCAAAGTCGGCAAAATCGCCGATTCGTAAATATCGCTGACACATCAAAATTCGCGAGAGCATAATTTCGTCAATTTTCCACCAAATTTCGTACTTTTTGTTTTATTACCTTCACAAAAAGATTCTCTACGATTTCATAAGAAAAAATAACAAATTTTTTTTTTTAAAATTCTTGGACACTGGTGCGTGACTCCAGATTTGGGCCTTGGACCCTGAAAGGGTTAAGCGTCCCAGAGCGATAAAATGCATATACAGTTCACTCATTACTTACCTTTAAATATTTGTAGTCTTAACCCTTTCAGGGTTTCGGACGTACTAGTACGGCTTACGGACCAGGGTTTTTGACGTACTAGTATGCCTAAGTTCTAGCGCTCTCAAATCAAGTGAGAGAAAGCTGGTAGGCCTACATATGAAAGAATGGGTCTATGTGGTCAGTGTGCGCAGTATAAAAAAATCCTGCAGCACACAGTGCGTAATGAGAAAAAAAAAAAACTTTGACCATGTTTTTGGATTAAAACAGCGACTTTGCACTGTATTTTCATATGGTATTTATTGTTGTATTCTAGTTTTCCTGGTCTCATTTTATAGAATGGAAGACATATTACAGAAATTGAGATGATTTTGACTGGTTTTACAATGAAAAGTACCTTGAAATTGAGCTCAAAATAGAAGAAATGTTCGATTTTTACCAAAGTTCAAAAGTAAACAAATCATGCCAGGCGTCCAATACACGTCAAATGGTGAGTCTAATAGTCTTTCACAAGTGCGCTGATATTTCTACACTAGTGCAGTAGTCTGCATAACAGTAAATCTTCTATTTTTTTTGTGAGAATAAAAATTCAAAGTGGAAAGCAAAAGAATGTAAGAGGGGCGTGGGGACATGACTAATGAACAGTGGAAATGTTATTTTAGTGCCAGGAATGTCTTTCTTGTTTATTCTGGACCCTATTTGGAAATTGGCATCTTTTGAAATTTGTGTGAAATTGGCAAAATTGCTAAATTCTGACCACTGCATTGGATAGTTGAAATCGGTAAATGGGTGGTTTCCTGTACTCATTCGATAGAAAAAATGGAGTTCTAGCGAAATAGTTATGATTTTTGTCGACTAGTACACTGGAATTGGCCGAAAATAGGGCTCAAAGTGGGCAAAATCACAGATGCGTAAACATCGTCGAGACCGCTAACTTCGCAAGAGGATAATTCCGTAAATTTTCCATCAAATTTCATATTTTTGGTGTCATTATGATTGAAAAAAGATTCTCTATCTTTTCATAAGATTTTTTTTTTTTTTTTTTTAAATTTTGTTCGACCCTGAGAACAAGTCTGGGAGAGGGCCTGGGGACCCTGAAAGGGTTAATGTAGGATCAGAGGTGAGTAAATGATAAAACGAATAAATGAAGGAGAGAGAGAGAATGAGTACATGAGAGAGGAGAGGCGCAGAGTTACGTAAACGAACCAGGTGCACATGAGTTTTGTAAACAAAACAGGTGAACACGTCTGGTTCGTGTACAAGTTACATTGTGTACAAGTTGTCTCAACGTTGATACAGTAGAATAAATAAACAGGAACACAGCCATTCTCAAGTAACACCATTTTTAGAAGAAATGGTGCTCTGATTGAAGGCATACAAAAGGAATAGTAATTTTCTACAGTTATCCCCCAGTAACACATTTCCTCTGATGTTGGGCTAGAGAAAACATTATTCTTGCCATCACTCATACAAGTTGCCTGGCTACCACATCTCATATTTATGTTAATTTATTCTACTGTGAGGTGTATTTATCATGTTTATTTTATAATTTTGAAAAAAAATATCATAGATGGATTAATGAAAATGTATATGTTAGCGTAATATACGACATTTAATGAGACTCGGTGATTATTATTGAGTATTATTATTATCATTACTAATATGACATCTCGAGACATAAGACACTCTTACTGAGTTAATGTGTACCTGCACGCCAGCAAATGTGTAAGTTTATTTAGGTACAGGTATACATAAGTATAATTATCAGAGTATATATAAAATATGAAATAACTTTTAAAAACACTTGAAATTTTGGAGTTTCCAGATATAATGCAGAGATGTGGTGCTTACAGAGCTCATGGAGAACGTAAACAAACTGGGTAGGGCGCAGTGACCGTATTAGAAAGTCAGGTGGGGGGAGCCGTATAGCAAGTTTTGGTCATAATTTGAAATGTCTGTATTAGTGGAAAGCCATAAAGGGAAACGTCATAAAGCGGGGTCCTACTGTACAAGCAAACTGAGTAATGAGCTCGGTCATGGAACGAATTAAACTCGTAAGTCAAGGTACCACTGTATTTAAAAGTCTTTCCATATTTTTCATTCCTGGCTGGGAACTGATTTCTTTTTCTCATCAATGTTATAATGAAATGATGTTGAATGAAACATTAACCCTTTCAGGGTCCGTCCCGTAGATCTACGGCTTTACGGTGAGTGTCCAAACCGTAGATCTACACCATGAGCTCAGCTCACTCTGATAAACTGTGAGTGGTACATTTGGGCCTAGATATGAGAGAATACATCTATGTAGTATGTGTGCACCACATAAAACAGATCCTGCAGCACACTGTGTATAATGAGAGAAAAAACTGAAATCATGATTTTTCGATTAAAACAGCGACTTTGCAGTGTTTTTTCGTATGTTTTTTATAGTTGTATTTGCGATTTCTTGGTCTCATTTGATAGAATGGAAGACATATTACAGAAATAGAGATGATTTTGATTGGTTTTAGCACTGGAAATGGCTTGAAACTGAGCTCAAAGTAGCGGAAATGTTAAATTTTTGCTGATATTCAAGAGTAAACAAACTACCTCACACATCTAATACACGTCAGCTGGTGGGTCTAATATACATTCACAAATATGGTGATGATATTTATACAATTATTACAGTATTGCAAAACAGTAAATCTTCTATTTTTTGGTGTGAATACAAATTTATTATGTGAATAAAAAATCAAAATGGAATTTATTTGTAAAGCCTCAAAATGTAACTAATGAACAGAGGAAATGTTAGTTTAGTTCCAGGAATACCTACATTGTTTATTCTGGAGCCTATTTTTAAATTGGAATATTTTGAACTTTGTGTTAAATTGGCCAAATTAACAATTTCCGATCACTTTATTTTGTAGTTGAAACACTTGATTTGGCGATTTCTTGTGCTCAATCGATAGAATAGAAGTAATACTAGTGAAATAGCAAAGAATTTGGTTGATTGGAATAATGTAATTGGCCTAAAATGGAAGTCAAAGTCGGCAAAATTGCCGACTCGTAAATATCGCTGACACATCAAAATTCGCGAGAGCATAATTTCGTCAATTTTCCACCAAATTTCGTACTTTTTGTTTTATTACCTTCACAAAAAGATTCTCTACGATTTCATAAGAAAAAATAACAAATTTTTTTTTTTGAAAATTCTTGGACACTGGTGCGTGACTTCAGATTTTGGCCTTGGACCCTGAAAGGGTTAAGTGAGGACTTTCTGTAGTAAGTGCTACAATAATTGTAAACTTAAAAATTTATATGAAATCTCCTGTAGCTACAAATAGGGCAATAGACAATTACAAAAGTTAATGGCATACAATAAATAAATGAGCTAACAAAAAGCAATGCTCTTACAATAGAGCATATGGCATTACAAAAGAGCCATAGTCACATAAAATCTAAAACACAATTCAATGTTAAAGCATACATTTCAGCAAAAGGGATAGGAGCAACAGAGTCAGACATAGCAAAAGAGACCCAGTCTGCAATACAGAATCCAAAATTCATGACATTTCAAACACTACAGATCACTGTTCACACCCCCAAACTGAAAAAAAACATTAAAATATTTAAAACAAGTGGTTAAGCATCTTTTTCATAGGTAATGACACCAAAAACGCAAAATTTGACAAAGTATTTACGAAATTATGCAGGCGCAACACTGGAGGACAGGGAGCATGTACAATACCAATTTCAAACAATTTGAGGCTTTAAAACAAGCCTCAAATTCAAGCACTCAAATTCAATTCAAGCACTCAAACTCAAACCAACTCGAATCCTTCCATGCTATCCACTGATTGCAAGAAACTGCCCATTTGGCATCAGAACTACACGTCGGCCATCACCAATCCGGCAATCAGTTATCTGGTTCTATCAGTAATCTGGCACTAATTTCAGCTAGCATAATTTCAAATTTCATCATTATACTGACTCAGAAATTGTGCAGATGGCTGTAAATCCACAGCAGAAAGCCAGTGGAGAAAGCAGTGATGAAAATGAGGAAGATGTAGCAGAAAGAGTCTATTGATAGGTTAATAAAGTGTATTCTAACTTAACATTAAAAGGGACATTAAAAAGCGGATAAGAAAAGCTAAATGGGAGTACGAAATTAAAGTTGCAAGGGATTCAAAAACTAACCAGGTGTGTAGAACAAAAGTTAGAGATAAGATAGGTTCCCTTAAAAATAACTTGGGACATCTTACTGACAAAGAGAATGAAATGTGGTCGATTTTAAATAATTATTTTCTCTCAGTTTTTACACAGGAAGACACTAACAGTATCCCAGTAGTTAATTTTTATAGTGGACCTGAAGAAGATAAATTATGTAACATCACAGTCACTAGTGAAATGGTTATGAAATAAATAGACCGACTGAAACAAAATAAATCACCGGGTCCTGATGAGCTTTTTTCAAGGGTTCCTAAGGAATGCAAAATGGAACTCTGTGAACCATTAACTAATATTTTAAATTTATCTCTTCAGACAGGTGCAGTGTCTGATGTGTGGAAGACAACTAAAGTAATTCCCATTTTTAAAGCAGGGGACAAGTCGTTACCTTCAAATTACCACCCAATAAGCCTGACCTCTATTGTAGGCAAATTGCTAGAGTCAAGTATAGCTGAGATTATAAGAAGCCATCTGGATAAGCATAATCTGATTAATATTGCATCTTTACACTTGTTTACATATCTCTCAACTTTGAATGGAGCATGTATTCTGTAATATATTATTATTATGATGATTATTATATATATAATTTTTATTATATTATATTATATTATTGCATCTTTACGTATGTTTACATTTCTCTCAACTGAGAATAAAACATGTACAATCTGTAATTGTTTGTCTGCATAAGTTTTCATTAATTTTAACTTTTTAATAGGTTTGTGTATATTGTATGATAGCAAATGCTAAAATAGGCTAGTATCTACATACAGTGGACCCCCGGTTAACGATATTTTTTCACTCCAGAAATATGTTCAGGTGCCAGTACTGACCGAATTTGTTCCCATAAGGAATATTGTGAAGTAGATTAGTCCATTTCAGACCCCCAAACATACACATACAAACGCACTTACATAAATACACTTACATAATTGGTCGCATTCGGAGGTAATCGTTATGCGGGGGTCCACTGTATATTTTAAGCATTCACGACATACCTAACTTTTTCTTAATTTTTTTGGTTGCAAATTTACAAAAATATTTCCAGTATATTTATTAACAAAATCCCCATATAAATGGACTCATACAGTTCAAGCCTGTGTTGTTCAAGGGTCACCTGTATATACGGTCATAGTAAAACATTAACATAATTGTGAGGTGTGGTAGCTGGGCAGGCTACCACACTTACCACATCACCTGACTTCCTACAATAAATACTACAGTAAGTCTTCAACTTATGAACATGTTGAGAATCTTCTATATTGTGTATAATAATGATATTACACACAATACAGAAGATTCTCAATGTGTTCATAAGTTGAGGACTTACTGTACTCGCCTCTCACCCTACATTAAGACAACAAATATTTTAAGGTAAGTAATGAGTGTACTGTATATGCAGTTTACTTTTTTATTGTTTTTTATACTCGGTTCTATTACTAACTTAATATATGAGTGTAAACATGTTATCAAGCAGTTATATGCATATAAAGGTGAAAAAAAGGGTCATACACGTTATGGTGATTTTCACTTTACGGCAGTAGCCTGGAACCTTATCTGCCATGCCAGTGGGGCCCTTCTGTATTTTTTTATTTTTTATGGCAATTTTTTGTAACTAGTGACTCCTAAGTCTACATATAAAGGTGAAAAAAATGGTCATACACTTTATGGCAATTTTCACTTTACAGCAGTAGCCTGGAACCTAACCTGCCATGTCAGTGGGGCCCTTCTGTATTTTTTCTGGCAATTTTTTGTTACTGGTGACTCCTAAGTCTGTTTAATTTTCTGATGACTTTAGTGTTGTTACAGTTTATATTATGCACAGAGCCTATTTATTAGTTATCTGTTATCTCTTAGTAGTGCTGGGTGTTATCTTCCCCATGGTGCAGTCTTAGACCAGGCCTCCTAGATCAGAAAGAAATGCATTATTATAGGCTTAGGAACTACTGAATTGAGTAGAACCTAGAAAAGTAATGTGTATACTGAATGTAAGTAGAAGTTTGTAAGATTTAACTGTCATTTTATTTGTTCATGAAACAAAGAAAGGATCAGCAATTCTGCCAGTGCAAGATTGGACAAGACTGTAGTATCTCCCTGGGCAGTTGCTGTATAGCAACCTTCAACCTATGCTTTGTGCTTTAACCCATTTCTCTTACATGTCTGTTTATGTTCCTTTTCTGTGTTGCAGGTCTAGCACAGAGGAGGAAGAAGAAGAGACAGAGACAGAAGTCCCGGCTAAACGTTCTCGTTACTAGCACTGTCAGGTGATAACCACCTAATAGCACTAAGCCTAATCCTTAGATGACTGATATGCATAAGAGTGCCTATTTTATATGTACTTAGTAGAAGTACCTTAGAAATGTCAGGCACAATACTGTATGCTGTAGTGAATCAAAATGTGTCAATTCTTTAAAACTAACAATATATAAATGATGTACCTACACCATTCCAACCATTCTTGGTAATTACAAAATAGTGTACATAAAATATGATGGCTACTATTTAAAAACAATGTACAGTCATGTGGAACAATAAAAATGTATAATGTTTGTTCGTTTTCATGATTATGGCACAAGTCAAACCTCAAGTAAGTGTTTAAGATTTGAGCTGGACTTTCTAACACCTGAGGTGGACTGGCTGACAATTGAGGTTTTTCTAATATTTAAAGTGGATGTGCTAGTACTTAGTCTTGTGATGTCAGAAATGTATTTCAATTTGATTATTTGTAGATTCATTGGCAGTGAGTTTGTAACATTTAAACAATATCTTTTACTTAGGTGCTAAAAGCAACATCAGAGCTGGTGCCTATTAAATACTTCTCTGTATAGGACTGTACTTATTTTTTTTTTAATGTAAATCTTCATCCTGCTTATTTTATGCATTTTCTGGGATATATTTAAAAAATACGTATTAAATACTGACTTGCTTTAAAATTAAGTATAGTGCATCCACAAGTTGTATTATTATTATTATTATAATCATGGGGGAGCGCTAAACCCAGAGGATTATACAGCGCCTGGGAAGGGGGATGGAAGGTATTCAGGCTCAATTCAGGGAACTGGAGGAAACATCCAATTCCCTAGATTAAGAGCCCTTCACCAGCATCAAGAAACCTCCCTTGAGGGGTCCACAAGTTGTAAATGTTTGAGTATGATAATTCACACTTAGTAATACAATGCTTGATAATTATTAATTAATTTTGAATGAACATTGATCAATAGACAATGGCATTATTAACATCCAGGCTGAAATTATTTTACTTTTGTTTGTTTAAAATGCTTGTATGCATGTGTACCTGCATGTGTGCAAACACAAGTGCATGTATATCTTGCATCTTAAACAGTGTTCCTATCTGCTAGATCTATAAAGGAATTTTGAGATAGGCTAACATATCTTTAAGCTTCAAGTTGCCAAAATTAAGCAGTTTTTACTTACATCAGGTGTGATGTTTTCTGAAATGATCATGATATAATAATTATTACTTGAGAAAAAGGGGGAGCACTAAACCCACAGAGGATACTCACTGCCTGGGGAAATAGAAGGCATTCATACTCTATCCAAGGAATTGGAGCATGGATCCAATTCCTTAGATCAAGAGCATCTCACCAGTATCACAGAACCTCCCTTGAAGGGATACTTAATCAAAGATCATTCTTCTTGAGGATCATTTGTTGTTTCTCACCTCTCCATCTCTGGCCTTTTCTTTCCCTTCCCAATTTGCATAACCAAACACTTTGGTTTATCTTCAACAGTTCTTATTATTATTATTATAATCAAAAAGAAGCGCTAAGCCACAAGGTCAACAGTTCTTAGTCTGATTATTATTATAATAAAAAAAGCGCTAAGCCACAAGGGCTATACAGCGCTGCAGGGTAGGGAAGGAAGCAAGGGAATTGGATGGCAGAAGGGAGGGGGGATGATCAGCAGGTTACAGAAAACAGCGGGGCAGGGGATAGTACGGGGGTAGAGGGTAGCAAGAGATTGAAGTAGAAAGGGCTGAAGGTATCAGAATTTGTGAAGTAAGTCGGTTGTTGTCAAAAAGTCAATGAGAGAGTCCGGATGAAAGGTGGGTCCATCAGCGAGAAGGGAAGGTAAAGAGAGAGCAGCGGAGCGAAGACGACGACAGAGGTAAATTCTGCGTGCTCGTTGGTAAAGTGGGCAGTCCAACAGAATGTGGCTGACTGATAATGGAGCTTGGCAATTCTCACAGAGAGGAGCAAGACGCCTCTCCATGAGTAAGACGAGTATGGCCAATGAGAAGATGGGAGAGAGTAGTCTCCTAACCTCGACACTGGTGATAAGAAGACAGCCAGTAACCTATACTTGGTTTAATAGATTGAAGTTTGTTGCCGAGCATAGTAGACCAACGTTGTTGCCAACGGGTGTGAAGGTGGGAAGATATTGCAGCAAAATAGTCCGTAAATGGAATACCTCTATAAGAAACTGGTAGGTCATGTACTGCTGACCGCGCAGCAGTGTCTGCCTGTTCATTGCCCTGTACATCAACATGACCAGGGACCCAACAAAAAACAATATCTTTATGCTTGGTAAAGATGCGGCGTAGCCAAAGTTGGATACGGAGGACTAAGGGGTGAGGTGTATCAAATTTTTGTATAGCCTGTAAAGCACTAAGGGAGTCTGAGACAACCACAAATGATGACACAGGCATAGATGCAATACGGATAAGTGCTGTAAGGATGGCATATAATTCAGCAGTAAAAATACTAGCCGAAGATAGTAAATGCCCTTGTACGACGCTGTCCGGAAACACTGCTGCGAATCCTACGCCGTCAGAAGACTTAGAGCCATCTGTGTACACAGCAATGGCATGAGAATGAGAGTGAAAGTGGTCAAGAAAAAGAGAGCGGGAAGCGACCGTAGACAGTTGGGCTTTCGAGCAAGGGAGGGAGAAAGAACAGACTCGAACAGCTGGAACTTCCCAGGGAGGTAGGGAAAAGTGAGATGCTACATGTACATTGAAAGGTGGTAGTTGAAGAGAAGACGAGCGAATGAAGGCGAAGAGAGAAGGGACGGAGTAAACAGGGGCAGCGAACAAATAAAGAATGTCTACTAATATCAGTGACCATTCTATAAATGGAAGGATTGCGGAGATCATGAGAGCATACGTAGTAGCACAGGCAATGGGCATCACGGCGATTGGATAAGGATGGAACGTTCGCTTCTGCATAGAGGCTCTCGACAGGGGAAGAGCGAAAAGCACCAAGGCATAAACGTAATCCTTGGTGATGAATGGGGTTAAGGCTAGAGAGAGTAGCAGGAGATGCCGCTGAATAGATCTGGTCACCATAATCAAGTTTCGATAAAATGAGGGTGGAATGTAGGCGAAGGAGGGTTCGACGATCAGCTCCCCATGAAAGATGAGCAAGGGTTTTAAGAAGGTTCAGCCGGCTGTGACAAGTTGCCTTCAGAGAGGTAATGTGAGGTTTCCAGGATAACCTACGATCAAAGAGGAGGCCCAGAAACTTGACTGTATCATCTTAGTCTGAGCATCCTAGTAGTTTGTCCAAGTCTTCCTGTACCTTGTCTCTATCCATTATGTTCTTATTCTTGTAATCTTTCTCATTAGCAAACAAAGACATTATTATTATTATATTTTATTCATGGGGAAAGCACTAAACCTATAGGGGAAATGGAAGGCATTCAAGCTCAATTCAGAGGAATCAGAGTAATAGTAGTAATAGCAATAGTAATACTTTATTTCAGCATGATAAAATGTTTGTGCTAAATTGTAATACTACTGTATGTTTTATATGCTACACCACAACTAGATATTTTATTATTGTAAACCCTTAGCAACCTGTTATATAAAAAAGGAAAATAATGTATAATTAAAATTTACCACTCTTTATCTGTCTAATCTTAAGTAAACAAAAAAAAGGCACAATACCGTGACTGGAACAAAACACAAATAACCCGCACATAGAAGAGAGGAGTTTATGATGACGTTTCAGTCCAACTTAAGAACATAAGAAAGAAGGAACACTGCAACAGGCCTACTGACCCATGTGAAGCAGGTCCATGCCACCCCACCAGCCTAGAACAATGACCACCTAGTCAGTTCACTTCCACTTAAGGAAGGAGCATGGCACCAGACCTGGTAGCACAAGCTAGTCAGGTCCAACTCACGCCCACCCACACCCACTCATGTATTTATCCAACCTATTTTTAAAACTACACATCATCTTAACGTCTATGATGGTACTCGGGAGTCTGTTCCACTCATCCACAACTTTATTACCAAACCAGTGCTTTCCTATATCCTTCCTGAATCTGATCTTTTCCAACTTGAAACCATTGCTGTGAGTCCTGTCTTGGCTAGATATTTTCAGCACGCTATTTACATCCCCTTTATTTATTCCTGTTTTCCATTTATACACAATCATATCCCCCCTAATTCTATGCCTTTCTAGAGAGTGCAGATTCAAGGCCCTCAGTCTATCCTCATAGGGAAGATTTCTGATACATGGGATCAACTTTGTCATCCTCCTCTGTACATTTTCCAGTGCATTTATATCCATTCTGTAATATGGTGACCAGAACTGTGCAGCATAATCTAAATGAAGCCTAACCAAGGATATATAGAGCTGAAGAACAACCTGAGGACTTCTATTATTTATACTTCTTGATATGAAGCCAAGGATTCTGTTAGCTTTATTGCAAACACTTATGCACTGTTGTCTTGGTTTCAGATTACTGCTAAACAGAACTCCTAAATCCTTTTTGCAATCAGTAGTATTAAGATCTACCCTATTCAGTTTATAAGTGGCATGGTTATTGTCCTGTCCAACATTTAGCACTTTGCATTTGTCTATATTAAACTGCATCTGCCACTTCTCCGACCACTGCATCAGTCTACTCAAATCATCCTGGAGTGCACTAATGTTCCTTATCTGTTTACAATAATGTTTTTACCACTGAATATATCATTGCTTGTTAATCTTAAGTTAATTTTAAGCCTGCCCATAATGCTCTGCATACAAGGGGCTTTGGCATGTTGCACTGTATCATGATCAAATTAAATAAAATAAAAAAAAGAATAAAAATAAAAATGTCCTCAATAGAATTTTGGTGTCATCAGCAAATTTGCTTATGTCGCTATTTATTCCCTCATCTATATCGCTTATGTAAATTGTAAACAACAAGGGACCCAACACTGACCCCTGTGGAACACCGCCTGTGACATGCCCCCATTCTGATTTCTCCCCATTTATGCAAACTCTTCGCTGCCTATTTGTCAACCACGCCTCTATCCAGGAAAATATTTCTCCTATTCTGTGTGCCTTAAGTTTCCTCAAAAGTCTCTGATGTGGAACTTTATCGAAAGCCTTACTGAAGTCCAAATACACAATATCATATTCATTAACATGATCTACCTCCTCAAACACCTTAGCAAAAAAAGTTAGTAAATTCGTAAGACAGGAACGCCCCTTAGTAAAACCGTGTTGAGATTCATTTATCAATTTATGCCTATCAAGATGGCTATGAATTGCCTTGGCAATTATTGATTCACAAATTTTCCCACTATGGAGGTAAGGCGGCTTATTGGCCTATAGTTCGAAGCTAAGGACCTGTCACCTGCCTTGTAAATAGGTATTACATTTGCCATTTTCTGCTTATCAGGCACTATGCCAGTTTGTTGCGATATGTTGAAAAGATTAGCCAAAGGTTTGCAAAGTTCCTCTTTACATTCCTTTTAAAACCCTTGCAAACAATTCCTCAGGGCCTGGGGATTTGTTAGGTTTTAATTTCTCTATTTGTCTGAGGACCATGTCACTAGTTACTGCATTTGTGCATAGTTTATTATCGTCCTGTTCTACACAATTTATTATTTCTGGAATTTCGCTAGTATCTTCCTGAGTAAAGACTGAGAGGAATTAAGAATTGAAAATTTCACACATCCCTATCACTGTCAGTGATCTGACCTGAGCTACTCTTTAGTGGGCCTATCTTGTCTCTAATCTTACTTCTGTATACCTGAAAGAACCCTTTTGGATTAGTCTTCGAATTCCTTGCGACCTTGGCCTCATAATCCCTTTTTGCTTTTTTTATTCCTTTTTTTATTTCTCTATTTAATTGAATATATTGATTTCTTAACTGCCCTTGCCCTCTTTTGATATGCCTATATATGCTTCTCTTTTGACCTATGAGATGTTTTAATCTATTGTTCATTCATTTGGGATCATTTTTGTTAGATCTAATTTCCCTACTCAGAACAAAAGTTGACTGAGCAGCTAGAACTATGCTCTGAAAAATGTAATATTGGCAACCAACACCAGCTACCTGACCCATATTCAGATCATCCCAATTCAGCCCACCCAGGTAATTTTTCAGTCCCAGGAAATCAGTCAATCAAAAGTCTGGGACAGAGACTTGATTGCAGTTTACTGGGTAATTCCATAATATATTGAAACTAAGTGATTTGTGATCACTTTCCCCAAGCTCATCATTAACCTCAAGATTATTAATTAATGAATCGTTGTTGGCAAGAACCAAGTCAAGCAGATTGTTTCCTCTAGTTAGTTCTGTCACAAACTGTTTTAAAAAGCAATCCTGAACTCTATCAAGGAAGTCACTAGACTCAAGATTTCCTGTCAAATTGTTCCAATCAATTTGTCTAAAGTTAAAATCCCCCATTAACACAACATTTTCATATCTAGATGCCTTATGAATTTCGTCCCATAGTAGCTTACTGCACTCCCTATCAAGGGTTTGGGGGCCTATATATCACACCCAAAATTAATTTTTCATACCCCTCAAGAAACTGTAACCAAACAGATTCTGTGTCTGATGTTTCTATTCTTATATCATGTCTAACACAACAAGTTATATTATCTCTGACATACATTGCCACTCCACCACCCTTCCTGTTGACCCTATCAGTGTGGAATAGTTTATAACCCTTTATGCTGCATTCAGAAGGCATTTCTCTATCCTTCAAGTTGAACCAGGTTTCAGTTATGGCAATAATATCTATATTACCTGCATTTGCGAGTAATCTTAGATCATCTATCTTATTTCTTAGACTCCTACTATTTGTATGGTAAACCTTAAGGGAGCTAGTCACTCTTTGCCCTCTACAAAGTCACACTAACAAAAAGGAGAGAAGGAGGGAGTATATATAGGCCAGCAGACAGGGATGGGAGCAAGAGAGGTAATAGTGGAGTAGTAGCAGTGGTAGTGGAGTAAGTCGAATACTAAGAAAGAGGGAGCACCCCAAGGGATCTAGGGGCCCACAGAGGGTGGGAGCAAGAACACAGAGGGGGGGGGAAATAATAATAAAGGACACATGCCCAAGGCAGAAAAAAGAAAACCCAAAGGAGAAAGAGGAAAGGGGAAGAGGGAGAAGGGGAAAAAGAATCAGGTTAAGTCACGGGTGTTTTGAAGTTTGGAGCATTTTATAACAATGGGAAAGGAAGGCATCTACAGAGACAAAGCCAGGACTAAGATTCATACAAGGAAAGTTGTGTATAAGCGAGGATTCAACCAAACAGCGACTGTGAAAGTTAGAAGTAGGGTAGACAGTTTTAGCAGAAGACCAGTCAATAGGATGATTGTGATCTTTGACATGACAGAAAAGAGCATTGTTGGTGTCGGCAAGCCTAACACTACTTTTGTGCTCCCTAAGTCTGTTAGAAAGCGATCGGCCAGTTACTCCAAAGCAGTGAAGAGGACAGGAGGAACAAGAAATAGAATAGACACCAGGAGCATCTATAGAGGGAGGAGAGGTATGAACTAGATTAGTGTGAAGTGTGTTAGTCTGGTGAAAAGTAAGTTTGATGTCTAAGGAACAGAGAGAGTTGTTGAGATTAGAAAGGCCAGAAATGTAGGGAAGCCAGAGGACAGGAGAGTTTGGGAGAGAAGTCCGTTTAGCACGCGAGAAGGCAGAGTCTATGAAATGGAAAGGATAGCCAAGACAGGAAAATGAATTATGAAGAGTGGAAATTTCTGATTCAAGGAACCGAGGATCACAAATATGGAGAGCACAGAGAAAGAGGGAGATAAGAACACTTTTCTTGACAGAGGAAGCATAATGAGAAGTGGTGGATGTACATGCCAATGACTCCACTACCACTACTACTACCTCTCTTGCTCCCGTCCCTGTCTGCTGGCCTATATGTACTCCCTCCTCTCCTTTTAGTTAGTATGACTTTGCAAATGGTCCAAGTCGGACCAAAACGTCGTTGTAACCTCCTCTCTTCTATGTGCGGGTTATTTGTGTATAGTCTTAAGTAGTCTGTAAGCATTAGGATTAGTCTGCCTGAAATGCCCCGGCATGTTAGTGGCTTTCTTTGTACCTGACAACACACGCAAAATGTAAACACACATTAAAACTTTTGCAAAGAAATAAATTTTGTCTTAGTGTTTGCAAAGGTGAATGACATTTGGGTGTACATGCAGAAAGCCCCTATATATGCAGAGCATTTTGGGCAAACTTAAGACTAATAAGGTAATAATAATATGAGCAATTTTATACATACAGTCACTTGGGCAAGTATATTATAAATTTAGGAGCTTAAAATGAATACAAGAAGACTGAATATCCTATTAGCTCATACTATATGGCTTTAACAGGTTTAATTGAGAGGAATTACAGGATTATTAACCTAAAGGGGACACAATCAATTTTTTAATGTATGGGAGGATTACAGATATTGAGAGTAAGTTTATACTGTTTTACATGTGTTCGTGACACTGAGAATATGCATGTGTAGTTTTCACATATTTAACTGATGCTGGGATATGTTAGGGAGATAGGGTGTTTTTTAACCCTTTGAGGGTCGACAGGCCCTCTCCGAAACTTGTTCTCAGGGTCGACCAAATTTAAAAAAAAAAAAAATTATTTTTTCTTATGAAAAGATAGAGAATCTTTTCCCGATCATAATGACACCAAAAGTATGAAATTTGATGGAAAACTTACGGAATTATGCTCTCGCGAAGTTAGCAGTCTTGACGATATTTACGCATCAGCGATTTTGCCCACTTTGAGCCCTATTTTCAGCCAATTTTAAAGATGCCAATTTCTGAATAGAGTCCAGAATAAACAAGAAAGACATTCCTGGCACTAAAATAGCAAGTTCTCTGTTTGTTAGTCACATCCCCAGGCCCCTCTTATATTTCTTTGGCTTTCCACTTTGAATTTTTATTATTACAAAAAATAGAAGATTTACTGTTATGCAGACTGCTGCATTAGTGTAGAAATGGTATAAATAATATCAGCGTACTTTTGAAAGAATATTAGACTCACCAGTTGACGTGTATTGGATGCTTGGCATGATTTGTTTACTTTTGAACTTTGATAAAAATCAAACATTTCTGCTACTTTGCGCTCAATTTCAAGGTACTTTTCATTGTAAAACCAGTCAAAATCATCTCAATTTTTGTAATATGTCTTCCATTCTATAAAATGAGACCAAGAAAAGTAGAATACAACAATAAATACCATACAAAAATACAGTGCAAAGTCGCTGTTTTATTCCAAAAACACGGTCAAAGTTTTTTTTTTTCTCATTACGCACTGTGTGCTGCAGGATTTTTTTTATACTGCGCACACTGACCACATAGACCCATTCTTTCATATGTAGGCTTACCAGCTTTCTCTCACCAGATTTGAGGGCGCTAGAATTTAGGCGTACTAGTACGTCAAAAACCCTGGGTCGTAAGCCGTACTAGTACAGCCGAAACCCTCAAAGGGTTAACAGTAGTTTTGAAAATGCTGGCAGAGTCATTGGTTCTGGAGATTTACAGCAGAGTTTCCCAGATTTTGGGCCCTTTTATGTACATTGAATTCTTGAAGAAATTTAGCTGGACATGGGGAATGTCATAGAGATTTTTATGTCTAGTATTATGTCTATGGGTCCTGTTGCAACTATCAAGAAAGTGCTTCAGGTCGGGATCAATACTAGAATTTCTTGCTTTGTAAATGTAGGATGCACAGTAGTAAAAGTGAATGTTTTGTATAGTGAGTAGGTTTAGGTCTTTGAAAAGGAAGGGGAGCATGTTGTCTAGCAGTGGACTGTGTGATCATTCATGCTGCAGCTTTTTGTTGGGTTATTATTGGCTTTAGGTGAGTTGCTGTTGTGGATCCCCAGGCACAAATAGCACTTGTGAGATAGAGGTAGATAAGTGAATAGTACAGGTTGGCCATCACTAATCCAGCAATCAGTAATCTGGTTCCATCAGTAATCCGGCACTAATTTCAGCTAGCATAATTTCAAATTTCTGTGGCTGCCACACCAACCTGCTACTACTTTTTGGTGGCGCTACTTGCTGTATAAGTCATTCCAATTTCTTTTTCTCCATTTATTGTTATAACTTGCTCACTTTCAGCCCAAGCCATGGTTCCAATGAATAAAAGAAATGCTTCTCATTGTGTAAAGCACATACACCGTACATTGTCCATAAAAGATAAAGTGCCTTTGAAGCCACTGTCGGTAACCATGACCTCAACTCGCTCAGATAAGCTGTGACCTGTAAAATTGGGCCTACATTTGAGAGAATAAGTCTGTGTAGTAAGTGGGCACTATATAATAAAAATCCTGCAGCACACAGTGCATAATGAGAAAAAAAACTGCAACCATGTTTATGGTGTAAGTCCGAATTTGTGGTGTAATTTTGTATGGTTGTGTTCTCGTTTCTTTGGTCTCATTTCATAGAATGGAAGATATATTACAGAAATAGATATAATTCTGATTGGTTTCATGCCAGAAAGTACCTTAACCCTTTCAGGGTTTCCGATGTGCTAGTACGCCTTACGCACCAGGATTATTGACGTACTAGTACACCTAAAATCTAGCGCCTTCAAATCTAGCGAGAGAAAGCTGGTAGGCCTACATATGAAAGAATGGGTCTATGTGGTCAGTGTGCACAGTATAAAAAAAATTCTGCAGCACACAGTGTGTAATGAGAAAAAAAAACTTTGACCATGTTTTTGGTTTAAAACAGCGACTTTGAACTGTATTTTCGTATGCTATTTATGGTTGTATTCTAGTTTTCCTGGTCTCATTTTATAGAATGGAAGACATATTACAGAAATTGAGATGATTTTGATTTCACAATGAAAAGTACCTTGAAATTGAGATCAAAGTAGCAGAAATGTTCGATTTTTGCCAAAGTTCAAAAGTAAACAAATCATGCTATGCGTCCAATACACGCCAACTGGTGAGTCTAATATTTTTTCACAAGTGCGCTGATATTAGTTAAACCATTTCTACACTAATGCAGTAGTCTGCATAACAATAAATCTTCTATTTTTTGTAATAATAAAAATTCAAAGTGGAAAGCAAAAGAAATGTAAGAGGGGCCTGGGGACATGACTGATGAACAGAGGAAATGTTATTTTAGTGCCAGGAATATCTGTCTTGTTTATTCTGGACCCTATTTGGAAATTGGCATCTTTTGAAATTTGTGTGAAATTGGCAAAATTGCTAATTTCTGACCACTTTATTGGATAGTTGAAATCAGTAAATGGGTGGTTTCTTGTACTCACTCGATAGAAAAAATGGAGTTCTAGCAAAATAGTTATGAATCTTGTCGACTAGTACACTGGAATTGGCCGAAAATAGGGCTCAAAGTGGGCGAAATTGCCAATGCATAAACATCGTCGAGACCGCTAACTTCGTAAGAGCATAATTCTGTAAGTTTTCCATCAAATTTCATACTTTTGGTGTCATTATGATCGAGAAAAGATTCTCTATCTTTTCATAAGAAAAAAATTTTTTTTTTCCGAAAAATTTTTGACCCTGAGAACAAGTTTAGGAGAAGGCCTCTTAACCCTGAAAGGGTTAAATGGTCCAAACGTATATATACGTCCACCTGCGCAGCGCCCCGAATATTTTGAAAAAAAAAAAAAAAAGTTTTTTTTATAGGAAAAAGAGCACATTTTGTTAAGTGTTTTAGAATAAAAAAAATTAGGGTCAGTACTTACAGAGATATGAGGCCCAGAAGTTGGCACTGGATGCTCACCTGATGGCAACATGGAGTCCTGCCACTTGCAGAAGTGTTGCCGATATACCTTTTTTTCTATTTTTCATATTAGTTTATATAATTTTTGTTCTGATAATTACAATTTATAGTAGTTCTTGTCATTTCATAACCAATCTTTGTTCTGACACTAGAATTAGGTACTGAAATTGTACTCAAATTGTCACAAACACACTGACAGGTGGACATTTACACCTGCCTTGGCCATTTACTATTGTCTTGGAATATATACAAAGCATTTATATGTCCCAGCAATGTTTTGGATATATGGAAGTACACTATATAATAATAATGAGGAGGAGGAGGAGGAAGGAGGAGGAGGAAGGAGGAGGAGGAAGGAGGAGGAGGAGGAAGGAGGAGGAGGAAGGAGGAGGAGGAAGGAGGAGGAGGAAGGAGGAGGGAGGAGGAGGAGGAGGAGGAGGGAGGAGGAGGAGGAGGGAGGAAGGAGGAGGAGGAGGGAGGAGGAGGAGTGAGAAGGAGGGAGGAGGAGGAGGAGGAGGAAGAGGAGGAGGAGGAGGAGGAGGAGGAGGAGGAAGAGGAGGAGGAGGAGGAGGAGGAGGACGACGATTATGATACGTAATAATAATAATAGGTAATAATAAGTTCCCTTGAAGCATGAAAAAAAAATTCCACCCCTGACAGTGACGTGATGAGATAACATCTGATAAGAGTTGACGTTTGATGAGCATATGTGACGGTGCTGGATAACACTTGATAAGAAAAGATTAGAGGTGACATTTGATGAGAATCGCCCTGCTTTATTTTTGCTGGTGCACAAACACGTCTGTCTATTTGTGTGTCTGTCAAGCTCCCTGTCTATCTGTCTATCCCTCTGTCTCAGAGAGAGCCACAAGACTGCGCCATCACGTTTACTCACATCTTCAAGTAGAGTATAGCACTTTGTCTGGATTTTTTGGGTTATCCTAGGTAATTTACACTATGTATACTTGTATTTATGTGTACCTGTGAGACAGAGACAGATTGAAAGAGATAGAGACAGACACAGACAGACAGAGATCGACAGACCCTAAACTTGGGGTTAACATCACTTTCCTCTTAAAAGAGGATTGTACGTAATATGACATTACATCAGTGAATCCTTGGTATTTGCCACACTGTTTGCTCTAGCTGGCGCTCAATTTAACTGGCGCTCTCACAAGGTACTAAGTGGTCCCAGATTTTTTTAATATGGTGCACACTGAGTGTTAAGACCCATTCTATGCTGACCAGGCATCTCAGGGCAATTGTGCCAAATTTGGAGGCAGAAAAATTAAAATGTATACGTATATACGTTTGGGGCATTACGCGTAAGGACATATATATACGTTTGGACCGTTTAGGGGTTAAAATTGAGCTCAAAATAGTGGAAATGTTCAATAGTAAACAAATGACGTCACCGCCCAATACATGTCCAACTGGTCAGTCTAGTGTACAGTCATGAATGGGTTGACATTATTTATACAATTATTACAATAATGCATTAGTCTGCATAACAGCCAATCTTCTATTTTTTGTGAATAAAAATTTAAAATGGAAAGCAAGCATAATGTAAGAGGGGCCTGGAGACAAGACTAAATTTGGGCCTACACATGAAAGAATATGTCTGTGTGGTAAGTGTTCACTACACAAAAAGAAATCCTGCAGCACATAGTGCATAATGAGAAAAAAGGCAACTCTGCTTTTGGTAGCAGTGACTTTTGCGGTGTATTTTCGTATGGTCTGTATGGTGTATTCTCGTTTTTTTGGTCTCATTTGATAGAATGTTAGATATACAGTGGTCCCTCATTTTTCATAGTTAATCCATTCCTGGAGTTGCTACTATTATCGAAATCTACTATTTGCGAATCAATTTTCTCCATAAGAAATAATGTAAATACAATTAATCCGTTCCTGACACCCAGAAGTATTAAAACAAAAAATTTTTTACATGAAATATAGATGTAGTACATAAACAATACAATGGGAAATGATGAATGAAACATTAACAGCATAACACTTACCTTTATTGGAGATTCTTCTTAGTGTATGGGAGACTGGAGGAGAGATTGGATTATTTACAGTTTGGAAGGGGAATCCCCTTCCAGCAACACCTCAGGTACCAATTGCTTTTCTGGGGTTGCTTCTCTTCTCTGTTTCTTAATGCCACTAGGACCACCTTGAGAGTCACTGGAGTCTTGTCTCGCAAAATAACTATGGAGAGAGCTCTGTTTCTGGCGTCTCTTTAACACTTCCCTAAAATGGCCCAAGACTTTGTCACTGTACATGTTGCCAACATGGCTTGCAACAACCCTGTCAGGGTGATGTTTCTCCATAAAGCTTTCCATCTTACCCCACATAGCAAAAATCTCTTTAATTTCTGAAGAAGGCACCTTCTTCCATCTCTCTTCCTCCTCCTCTGCAGCAAGATTCTGAGCTGCGATCTGTTGCTGTTCCTGCTGAAGCTCTTGCAGCTCCTCAGTGGTGAGCTCTTCATTGTGGTCTTCCACCAACTCTTACACATCCTCCAAACTGACATCCAACCCCTGGAACTCCCCAGTGCCACAATTGATTTTAACAACAGATATAGGCTCATCAGGGTCAGTCCCAAACCCTTCAAAATCCCTCTTGTCGACACAATCTGGCCACAATTTTCTCCAAGCAGAGTTGAAAGTCTTGGTAGTCACTCCCTCCCAAGCCATACCTATAAGGGTTATGCAATGGAGGATGCTGAAGTGTTCTCTCCAAAATTCCCTTAGGGTCACAGTCAAGCACCTGTGAAACATTGCTTTGGAGTATTTCTCACCTTCTTTACCACAGGCTTGGCACTAGGAGCTTTCTTTGGAGCCATGGTAGCTTATTTAGTACTTGCAAGCACTAAAATGAGTGGAATATTATGAAATATTTCGTAGGAGCACATGAGGGGACCTTCGCTCACTGGTAAACAATGCCAGACTGGCTGAGTAGGGAGGCCGCCCCGGATCACACCGTGCGTACGCGTCCCGGACGAACTACTATTCGTGAGTCAACCTATAATTAGCGAGCCCATGTTTATACGAAAATATCCCTATGATTTCCGAAATCTATGATTCCCGAGAACTACGACAAGCAAGGGACCACTGTATTACAGAAATAGATATAATTTTGATTAGTTTCCCGCGGAAATGTTCGATTTTTGCCTATGTTCAAGAATAAACAAATGGCGTCACCATCCAATACATGTCCAACTGGCCAGTCTAATATGCAGTCACGAATGGGTTGACATTATTTATACAATTCTTATAATAATGCAGTAGTCTGCAAAACAGTAAATCTTTGATTTTTTGTGTGAATAAAAATTCTAAATGGAAAGCAAGCATAATATAAGAGGGGCCTGGAGGCATGATTAATGAACAGAGGAAATGTGATTTTAGTGTTAGGAATGTCTGCATTGTTTAATCCGGACCGTATTTTGAAATTGGCATCTTTTGAAATTTGTGTGAAATTGGCCAATTTACCGATTTCCAACCACTTTATTGGGTAGTTGAAATATGTGAATGGGCGGTTTCTTGTACTCAGTTGAAAGAACAAAAGGAATACTAATGAAATAGCTATGAGTTTGGTAGACTGGAACAATGGAATGGGCCAAAAATAGGGCATAAAGTGGGTGAAATCGTTGATGCGTAAATATCACTGTTGGGTTGTGTGCATTCTAACCTAACCACTCTGTAATCCGGCAAAATCACTAATTCAGCACCCAGCAGGTCCCGATGATGCCAGATTAGTGATGACCAATCTGTATAATGAGAGTAGTGCTGTTTGTGATACATAATACCATATCTTTGAGATAATGCCAACTGTTTTGGGTACTTTTTTTGTTGTGTTGGATATGGGTGTTGAATTTCAAGTTGCTGTCAAGATGCAGACCCAGAAATTTTCCCTCATTTTGTTTAGCAATATGAGTTTTGTTATTCATAATGTTTAGTTGGACATCACTTGGTCTGCTCCCAAACATAATATAGAAGGTTTTGTCAATGTTAAGTTTAAGTTCATTGGCAGTCATCCATGGCGATATTTTTACAAGCTTTTCATTAACAATGGTGTTGAGTGAGGCAAGATTAGGGTGAGAGATGACAAAAGTTTTGTTGTCAGGTCCAATTCTACAGATCAAGAGCCCCTCACCAGCATCAAGGAATCTCCCTGGAGGAAATATTAGGAATAGTAATATTCATAGTACTGAGTCTTGTGGAGAACCAACTTATCTTTATCCTAAAATATCTGCTCTAACTTTCTTAGTTAGGTATTATTAGTACAGTGGACCCCCGGTATTCGATGGCATCGGTATCCGATAAATCCGGTATTCGAGACATTTTAATGCAAAAATTTTGCCTCGCCACTCGTTAACAAACCTGCCACACACGATTCGTCCGAGACGTGTCCACATGTGGCCTGAACTCCCCGTGCGTGCCAGTGTTTACAAGCCAGCCAGTGTGCTCGCATCTAAGCATACATTCGGTACATTCCATATTATCACAGTGTTTTTGGTGCTTGTTTCTGCAAAATAAGTCACCATGAGCCCCAAGAAAGCTTCTAGTGCCAACCCTGTGGTAAAAAGGGTGAGAATTAGTATGGAAATTAAGAAAGATTTTGAAGGGTTTGGGACTAACCCTGAGAAGCCTATGCCAGTTGTGGAATCCACTGTGCCTACTTCAAAATTAAGGAAATGTGTGCAAAGTGGGTTGAACTGCAAACTTTTATGGATGAAAATCACCCTAACACAGCTATTTCAAGCCGTGCTGGTGACTATTACAATGACAATGTTGTGGCCCATTTTAGACAAATCATAAAGGAACAGGAGGTACAGAGCTCTATGGACAGATTTGTTGTGCGACAGAGGTCCAGTGACTCTCAAGCTGGTCCTAGTGGTATTAAAAGAAGAAGGGAAGTAATCCCGGAAAAGGACTTGCTACTTCAAGTCCTAATGGAAGGGGATTCCCATTCTAAACAATAAGTTCGACACTCTCCCCTCCTCCCATCCCATCAATCATCACCAGATCTTCATTGTTAGTAGAGTATTAATTGTGCATGTCTTCTTAAGTTTGTGTGTATTAAAATTAATATTTCATGTGGTAAATTTTTTTTTTTCGTACTTTTGGGTGTCTTACACGGATTAATTTGATTTCCATTACATGTATTTCTTATGGGGAAAATTAATTCGCCTTTCGATAATTTTGGTATACGATGAGCTCTCAGGAATGGATTAATATCAAATACCGGGGGTATTTGATATTCAAATATTCTGATAATTACAATTTATAGTAATTCTTGTCATTTCATAATCAATCTTTGTTCTGACACTAATACTGAAATTGTACTCAAATTGTCACAAACACATTGACAGGTGGACATTTACACCTGCCTTGGCTATTTACTATTGTCTTGGAATATATACAAAGTATTTATATGTCCCAGCAATGTTTTGGATATGTGGAAGTAAAGGAAGGAAGGAAGGAAGGAAGGAGGGAATGAGGGAGGGAGGGAGGGATGGAGGGAGTGAGGGGAGGGAGGGGAGGGGAGGAAGGGAGGGAGGGGAGGGGAGGGGAGGGAGGGAGGGAGGGAGGGGAGGGGAGGGGAGGGAGGGAGGGAGAGGAGTTATAAACATCTACAGAGTACCAGTCAAACATTTACCACTTTAGTGAAAAACTAGGAAACATGATTACTGATGCACACATGAATAAAGACCAACTACTACTAACAAAATATTTCAACATAAACTTACTACACGACTAGTACCCACAAGTAACCAAATTCACAAACACTATGAGCAACTGCCTGTTGCTACCAACAATATCTAAACCTACAAGAATCACCGAGACAAGTATCTCCTTAATAGACCACATCTGGACTAACACCATATCCCCTTTAAAATCAGGCATAATCACAGACAACACTACAGACCATTACTCAACCTTTCTCATAACTAATCTAGGTAAATTGTCCCAAGACATTACTAAAGTAACCTTCGGACTACATAATGAGACAGCTGTTAACAACTTTATAGTAGCTATGAATAACAGAGTTAGAGAGTTAGAGCCAAGGAAGGGGTAGCAGTAATGTTGAAGGATCAGTTATGGAAGGAGAAAAGAGAATATGAATGTGTAAATTCAAGGATTATGTGGATTAAAGTAAAGGTTGGATAATAAGCGTGTATGCACCTGGAGAAGAGAGGAATGTAGAGGAGAGAGAGAGATTTTGGGAGATGTTAAGTGAATGTATAGGAACCTTTGAACCAAGTGAGAGAGTAATTGTGGTAGGGGACCTGAATGCTAAAGTAGGAGAAACTTTTAGAGAGGGTGTGGTAGGTAAGTTTGGGGTGCCAGGTGTAAATGATAATGGGAGCCCTTTGATTGAACTTTGTATAGAAAGGGGTTTAGTTATAGGTAATACATATTTTAAGAAAAAGAGGATAAATAAGTATACAAGACATGATGTAGGGCGAAATGACAGTAGTTTGTTGGATTATGTATTGGTAGATAAAAGACTGTTGAGTAGACTTCAGGATGTACATGTTTATAGAGGGGCCACAGATATATCAGATCACTTTTTAGTTGTAGCTACACTGAGAGTAAAAGGTAGATAGGATACAAGGAAAATAGAAACATCAGGGAAGAGAGAGGTGAAGGTTTATAAACTAAAAGAGGAGGCAGTTAGGGTAAGATATAAACAACTATTGGAGGATAGATGGGCTAATGAGAGCATAGGCAATGGGGCGAAGAGGTATGGGGTAGGTTTAAAAATGTAGTGTTAGTGTTCCGCAAAAGTTTGTGGTTACAAGAAAGTGGGTTTTTACAAAGTAGAAGTGATGCAAGGAGGGAAGAGTATATGGAGAATAAGAGAAAGGTTAAGAGAGTGGTGAAGCAATGTAAAAAGAGAGCAAATGAGAGAGTGGGTGAGATGTTATCAACAAATTTTGTTGAAAATAAGAAAAAGTTTTGGAGTGAGATTAACAAGTTAAGGAAGCCTAGAGAACAAATGGATTTGTCAGTTAAAAATAGGAGAGGAGAGTTATTAAATGGAGAGTTAGAGGTATTGGGAAGATGGAAGGAATATTTTGAGGAATTGTTAAATGTTGAAGAAGATAGGGAAGCTGTGATTTCGTGTATAGCGCAAGGAGGAATAACATCTTGTAGGAGTGAGGAAGAGCCAGTTGTGAGTGTGGGGGAAGTTCGTGAGGCAGTAGGTAAAACGAAAGGGGGTAAAGCAGCCGGGATTGATGGGATAAAGATAGAAATGTTAAAAGCAGGTGGGGATATAGTTTTGGAGTGGTTGGTGCAATTATTTAATAAATGTATGGAAGAGGGTAAGGTACCTAGGGATTGGCAGAGAGCATGCATAGTTCCTTTGTATAAAGGCAAAGGGGACAAAAGAGAATGCAGAAATTATAGGGGGATAAGTCTGGTAAAGTGTATGTTAGAGTTATTATTGAAAGAATTAAGAGTAAGACAGAGAATAGGATAGCAGATGAACAAGGAGGCTTTAGGAAAGGAAGGGGGTGTGTCGACCAGGTGTTTACAGTGAAACATATAAGTGAACAGTATTTAGATAAGGCTAAAGAGGTTTTTGTGGCATTTATGGATTTGGAAAAGGTGTATGACAGGGTGGATAGGGGGGCAATGTGGCAGATGTTGCAAGTGTATGGTGTAGGAGGTAGGTTACTGAAAGCAGTGAAGAGTTTTTACGAGGATAGTGAGGCTCAAGTTAGAGTATGTAGGAAAGCGGGAGATTATTTCCCAGTAAAAGTAGGCCTTAGACAAGGATGTGTGATGTCACCATGGTTGTTTAATATATTTATAGATGGGGTTGTAAGAGAAGTAAATGCGAGGGTCTTGGCAAGAGGCGTGGAGTTAAAAGATAAAGAATCACACATAAAGTGGGAGCTGTCACAGTTGCTCTTTGCTGATGACACTGTGCTCTTGGGAGATTCTGAAGAGAAGTTGCAGAGGTTGGTGGATGAATTTGGTAGGGTATGCAAAAGAAGAAAATTAAAAGTGAATACAGGAAAGAGTAAGGTTATGAGGATAACAAAAAGATTAGGTGATGAAAGACTGGATATCAGATTGGAGGGAGAGAATATGGAGGAGGTGAATGTATTCAGATATTTGGGAGTGGACGTGTCAGCGGATGGGTCTATGAAAGATGAGGTGAATCATAGAATTGATGAGGGGAAAAGGATGAGCGGTGCACTTAGGAGTCTGTGGAGACAAAGAACTTTGTCCTTGGAGGCAAAGAGGGGAATGTATGAGAGTATAGTTTTACCAACGCTCTTATATGGGTGTGAAGCATGGGTGATGAATGTTGCAGCGAGGAGAAGGCTGGAGGCAGTGGAGATGTCATGTCTGAGGGCAATATATGGTGTGAATATAATGTAGAGAATTTGTAGTTTGGAAGTTAGGAGGAGGTGCGGGATTACCAAAACTGTTGTCCAGAGGGCTGAGGAAGGGTTGTTGAGGTGGTTCGGACATGTAGAGAGAATGGAGCGAAACAGAATGACTTCAAGAGTGTATCAGTCTGTAGTGGAAGGAAGGTGGGGTAGGGGTCGGCCTAGGAAAGGTTGGAGGGAAGGGGTAAAGGAGGTTTTGTGTGCGAGGGGCTTGGACTTCCAGCAGGCATGCGTGAGCGTGTTTGATAGGAGTGAATGGAGACAAATGGTTTTTAATACTTGACGTGCTTTTGGAGTGTGAGCAAAGTAACATTTATGAAGGGATTCAGGGAAACCAGCAGGCCGGACTAGAGTCCTGGAGATGGGAAGTACAGTGTCTGCACTCTGAAGGAGGGGTGTTAATGTTACAGTTTAAAAACTGTAGTGTAAAGCACCCTTCTGGCAAGACAGTGATGGAGTGAATGATGGTGAAAGTTTTTCTTTTTCGGGCCACCCTGCCTTGGTGGGAATCGGCCAGTGTGTTAATAAAAAAAAAAATAAATAACATTGATTGACAAAATGAGCTCAAAACATATACAGATATGAATGAATGTATAAATAATTTTCTAAAAAAGCTCATTACCTCTACAACAAACATTGCCCCCAAAAAGCTAAACAGATCACAGCAAAGAGACTGAATAGTCCCTGGCTAACACCCAGCATCCTCAAATCCATTAACACAAAGCACAAATATGAAAAACAGTACAGAATGGGTCAAATAACTAGAGAACAGTCTAAATGTTACTCCTCAGCTCTTACCAGACTGATAAGAAGATTAAAAAATTGTATTATGAAAAGAGATTACGTAACACCAAAGGTGATATGAAAAAGACCTGGAAAACTCTATCTGAAATTCTTGGAACTAAAAAGTTATCCAAAAATAAAACAATCAAACTAACAAAATCAGACGAACCCCTACTCACACCAACTGAAACAGCAAACAGACTCAATGTTTTCTTCTCCACCATAGGAAAAAATCTAGTGAACAAACTACCAAGCTCAAACACCCGTCCATCAGACTACCTCATAGGTACCTACCTAAATACAGTATTCCTAGCTCCAACCAACCCACTAAAAGTCTCGCTCATCAACACCCTTAAAAACAAGGCAGGAGACATAAACAACTTGCCTGCTTTTATGTACAAAAAAGCTTCTCAAGTATTGTCACCAATTATTGCAACACTCTTTAACAAATCCATTGAATCATCTACTATTACAACCCATGATTCCAAATGGCCTGTTATCCCGGGTGTAATGGGAGCAAAATAAACACAGCAGAAAAAGTTTAGACTTATATTATCCTTCACCAATTTAGAACAGCAATATGTACACTATGTACAGTGATAAGTATAGTGCACTCCACGGTAAGCAAGGCAGAAATAGAAGCCACAAGATAGCAGACCGTGCTTCAACCAGCTCTAGAATGGGAATGACAAGGGCAGACAGGAGAGCGGTACCCACATAACCTCTCTGATTGCCAAAACCATCTTATTGGCTAGAACCTGGTCACTAGTTGAACGACGGGGCCCCATCATCAACTCTTAGCAACCTGGTTCACTGGTTGGGGGAGATAGCCTGTAAATGAGGGTGTGTACATGTGCCGAATAAAGGTTACGTACTCTTTGCATGCCACACTCCCACCCCGAGAAGGCTCAGGATTAGGCTACCACCTCCCAGTGGTAACCGTGCCGCCATGGCACAAAATAATGGGACCGCCTTTCCTCTCCACCATCCAACTCTTAGATAGAGCTCAGGTTTTTCTCGTGACCAAAAGCCAAACCCTAAACTTAGAGTGAGACAGCAGTCAGAAAGGCTAGCATAGGTCCAAGATACAGGCGGACGGTAGCCCGCATCCCCTCATTAAAAAAAAACCCCACACCAGGGGATAAAAAAAAAGAGCGTGAAAAGGGGTTACCACAAATAACATCCTAACCTAAATAAATAAAAATATTAGACTCTAGATAAAGAGTCTGCCGGCAATATATTTAACGGAAATATTATAGGGCTGCAGCCTTAGCGTCCAGCGCATGAGCCTTGTGTTGTGGTTCTTCATGGCTTGGAGATATACTAGAGGATTGTGATCACTGTAGACTGTGACCACCTGCGATGTCTGGCCCATATAAACATCGAAATGCTCCAAAGCCAGTACCAGCGCGAGGGCTTCTTTTTCAATGGTAGAGTAAGCCCTCTGATGTGGCTGGAACTTGGCTGAAAAGTATGCTACAGGCTGCAACTCCTCATTCTCGTTTTGTAATAGTACTGCCCCAACCCCAGACTCACAAGCATCAACCTGTAATGAAAAAGGTTTGGAGAAGTCTGGAGACAAGAGAATGAGTGCAGTACACAATAATCTTTTTGCTTTATTAAAAGCAGTGTTACAGTCTGAGGTCCAATTAAAGGGAACTTTGTGACTGGTAAGAGAGGTAAGAGGGGCTACAATATCTGAGAAATTCTTACAGAATCTTCTGTAAAATCCTATCATGCCTAGGAAACGTTGAAGAGATTTCCTATCATGAGGAAAGAACTTTAGCAAGTTTAGGTGCAACTTTACCACTACCTACTTCATGGCCTAGAAAAGTGATAGTGGCCTGGCCAAAGGAAGATTTAGATAAATTAACTGTTAAATGGGAACTCTTAAAGGTCTCAAAAAGAGCCTTAAGTCTAAGTAGGTGTTGATCCCAAGTATCAGACACCACAACAATATCATCTAGGTACGCTGCCGTGCCTTCAAGTCCTTTAACCCTTTGAGGGTTTTGGTCATACTAGTACGTCTTACGCGTAGGGGTTTTTGACGTACTAGTACGCATAAATTCTAGCGGCCTCAAATCTCGCAGGAAAAGGCTGGTAAGCCTAGATGTGAGAGAATGGGTCTGTGTGGTGGGTGTGCGCAGTAGGAAAAAAATCTGGGACCCAGTGGTGCATTGTGGGAATGCCATCATAGTACACAATTTCCACCGTGCCCTGCGGTAAGAAGTTCCTCACTCCTCGGCGAATTGGGACACTTTTGTTCCCAAGTGACAGTTCTAATACAGATGGAAGTGACAGTGAAGATGAGTTTCAAGGTTCTGGTGAGGTTTTGACCGAAACTAATGACCATAATATGGGTAATAGTGAGGAAAACCCAGACAACCCACAGCCTTCCACCTCTGGTGCTGGGCCGTCGTTCAGTTGTACCAGAATCAAAGAGGAAACTCCTATTTTCCAAAATCCCAGACTCAGATGTGAGCATTGGTGATGATAATGATAGTGATTATGAACTACAAGCTCTTCAAACTTGTTCCAAGAATGGAGGAGGAGGAGGAGGCAGAGGAGGAGGAGGCAAGAGGAGGAGGAGGCAAGAGGAGGAGGAGGCAGAGGAGGAGGAGGAGGAGGAGGAGGAGGAGGAGGAAGAAGAGGAGGAGGAGGAAGAGTAGGAGGAGGAGGAAGAGGAAGAAGAGGAGGAGGAGGAAGAGGAGGAGGAGGAAGAGGAAGAGGAAGAGTATGAGGAAGAGGAAGAGTATGAGGAAGAGGAAGAGTATGAGGAAGAGTAGGGGGAAGAGGAGGAAGAGTAGGGGGAAGAGGAGGAAGAGGAAGAAGAGGAGGAGGAGGGTGGAACACTAGTACACTGGTACTGGTACACTAACATTTCTGTCTGTCTATTTGTCTGTCTGTCAAGCTCCCTGTCTATCTGTCTATCCGTCTAGCTCTCTTTCTCAGAGAGCCACAAGACTGTGTCATCACTTTTACTCACATCTTCAAGCAGAGTATAGCACTTTGTCTGGATTTCTTGGGTTATCCTAGGTAATTTATACTATGTATACTTGTATTTATGTGTACCTGTGAGACAGAGATAGACAGACAGATAGAAAGAGAGAGACAGATTGAAAGAGATAGAATGAGGGAGAAAGATAAAACACCATTGTGTATGACACCATGTTTCAGAGTTCCACAAGCTGCAGAACTAATAGGAATATGTTCAGTGACTGTATATTGGTATATATATTATAGAACAATAATAATAAACAATGTTTTGTATTGTTTGTTTTTGTAAACAAGTTTTGTAAACAATATATTGATAATTATGTTTGTGTGCTTATTGTGTTGTATACAACGAGTGTATATATGTACATTGCACCTTACTTTGGTCTCATAGGCCACATAAGTTATGTGAAAAAATAAAATAGTGAAAAAAACAACAAACCTTCAAATACAAGTAAATCAAAGTTTACCGGGTGAGCGGCAGTCGCCGCTGTTGCCATACGCGGCTCATTTTCTGCAAACTTCATGCATCCATATCTCCGTAAGTATTGATGGTAAAATTTTTTTGTTTATCCTATAATGTTTAGAAAAAAAAACTCTATTTTTTCATAAGAAAAAATAATTTTTTTTTTTTTGAAATTTGGCCGACCCTGAGAACGAGTTTCGGAGAGGGCCTGTCGACCCTCAAAGGGTTAATAGCCTGATGGATAAGTTTCTGGAATGAAGAGGGGCAATTTTTCATTCCGAAGGGAGTAACTGTGTATTGATAATGACCTCCTGGAATTACGAAGGCAGAGATTTCCTTCGCCTTATCCGTCAAAGGTACCTGATAGTAGCCTTTAAGGAGATCTAACTTGGACACAAAAGTAGCCTTACCCACAAAGTCAATTACGTCATCCAGACGAGGAAGAGTGTAAGCATCTGTAATGGTGACCTCGTTCACCTTACGGTAGTCTGTACACATACGAAATCCTCCATCAGCCTTCTTCACAAGGATGCACGGTGAAGCCCATGGACTAGATGACTCCTCCACTAAACCATGCTTTAACAAAAATTCTACTTCCTGCTGAAGTAGCCTTTGCTTTTCGGGATTAGCTCTGTAGGGGGAGAGTTTAATTGGTTTAGAGTTTCCCACATCTACATCATGATAACCTAACTTACATTTTTTCGGCACATCCGAAAAAATATTAGGATATGACTGTAGAAGCTCCGTTAAATTTGTTGCTTGCGTTTCAGATAATCCCTCCATTAAAGGGCTAGGATCCTTGAGGAGGACAGAATTTGAAAGTTTAATATTAATTTCAGAGATAGAGTGCAAAGAATCAGAGTCGTCCTCAGAGGTAGAGGACAGAGTCATTACTGGGACTTTATCTGGTGTATGAAAATACTTTAATTGATTAATGTGGTAAGTTTTAGTTTTTGAGGTCTTATCAATGGGAGCTACCACATAATTTACATCAGATAATCTACTTACAATCTGCATAGGTCCCGTAAATCTAGCTTTCAAGGTGTGGCCAGGTATAGGTTCCTGCACCAACACCTTGTCTCCTGGATGGAAGGAGCGGAATTGTGCACTTCTGTCATACCTCTGTTTCATCTTACTTTGAGCTGTCTTTAGGTTAGCCTTGGCTAACTGACGTGCCACCTGCAACCTTGAAGACGGGTTGTAGAGTGTTGAGCTAACGTCTTCTCCCATCCATCCTTCTTTGAGCTCCCGAAGAGGACCTCGTACATTGTACCCAAAGATCAGCTCAAACGGACTATACCCTGTAGACTCTTGCACCGTCTCTCGTACTGAGAACAGCAACAAAGGTAGTGATTCATCCCAGTCTGTAGGAAAGTGCATGCAAAAAGTTCTCATCGTTGTTTTTAATGTCTGATGGAATCTTTCCAAGGCGCCTTGGGACTGAGGATGATAGGCAGTGGATAAGTTGTGGATTATCCCTAACCTAGTTAATACTTCCCTAAATGCTTTGGCAGTAAAGTTAGTACCTTGATCACTTTGAATAGTTTTAGGAATGCCAAAACAAGAAATGAATTTTGTTAAAGCTTTGAGAATAGCTTTAGTATTAATACTGCACATGGGAATTGCTTCAGGGTATCTGGTTACTTTATCCATAATCGTAAATAAATACTGATTTCCAGACTTTGACCTAGGTAGTGGACCTACACAATCTATAATTAAATCTGCAAAAGGTTCTCCATCAGCAGGTATAGGTTGGAGAGGTGCAGGTTTAATGGAATGTCCAGGTTTCCCAACTTGCTGACATTCTCAGCAACACCTAATATGATTCTTCACATCTTTCTTTAATTTTGGCCAATAAAATTCTTTTGTGATTCTATACAAGGTTTTTGTAATTCCTAAGTGACCTCCTAATGATGTATTATGAGCTATATTTAATATTTGAGGTCTATACTTTGTTGGAACCACTAACCTGTCATACAATTGCCGGCCCTCTATCTCCTTACCAGTCTCAGTGCAGATCAAATAATCGTTTTTAACTTCATACTTGACCGGATGACCCAAAGAGGATTTACCCATGGCTGCCTCAAAAGCGAATTTTAAAGAAGGGTCCTTTCGTTGTTCCTCCCGGAAGGACAGTCCCTCGGGCATGGAAACAGAGACATCTGGCAATCCTGCAACCTGGGAATAGGAAGGCTTGATCGGGGTCTGTTCACTTGATCTACAAGGCTCTGGCCAGTTTTCCTTGTAAAACAATGTGGCTATTCCGAGATCGGAGTCGTCCAAGGATAGGTCAACATTCCCTCCAGACAACCCTTGGGATGTTGCCCGAGTTATGGCCAACACCGGAGAAGAATTAATCATTATAGGTTCAGGACACGAACTAATAGTAGTAATGTTATTACCCAGTAATAACATGGCATCTTTCATGGGGAATCCTTTTGAGACACCTACAGTCAAGTACCCAGTGTAATATTTGCACTGTACATAAATTTTATGCAAAGAAACAGAATATATAGCTCCTCCAAATGCTTCCAATAAAACAGAGGAATTCAAGGAAGTGTTCTCTGAAAGGGGTAATATTCCTTCTCTTACAAGTGAGCAATATGCTCCAGTATCTCTAAAGGTCTTTACTTCAGTTGTTTCTGAGTTTTCCTGAAGGGAAATAAGACTCGTGCAATAATAAGGGGCTATACCTTTTTCTACTTCTCTAGGGGACATGTTACTAGGGATATTAGAGATTTTCCCAATGGGTTGGGGTTTATGGGGGCAGTTGGGACGGATGTGACCTACTTTGTTGCAGAGGAAGCAGACGACAGGCTTGCCCTTTACTCCCTGCTGACGTTGCAAATGATGTCGTTCTGGCTGGTGTCTCTCTGGATACTGTTGTCGAGATGCACCATGAGTAGTTTGCCTCTCCGCAGGTGGACCATATGTTGAGAAGCGTGGCTCACCAGGTGACTTAGTTGGCTGACGTAGACGTTCTCCCTCCGGCTGGCACTTCATTCTCCAAGGTTGACGATCTCTGCTCATGCCAGGCTGTTGAAAAGAGAGACGGGACCGCTTGGACAAGGAGCGGTTAGTTTCGAAGGTATCAGCCAACCTGGCTGCCTCCAATGCAGTGGTTAAGTCACGATCCTGCAGAAAGACTCGAACCTCTGGTCCCACAGACTCCAGCAGGTTATCAATCAGAATAAGCTGTACCAGCTCCTCAAAGGTAGAGACACCACTTGTTTTATACCAGCTGGTAAAAGCTTTGGTTTGCTGTTTCACAAAGTCCACTAGGGATTGACCAAGCTGCCACCTGCTTAATTTAAAAAGCTTGCGGTATTTGGCTGGGATGCATGTATATGCTCCCAACATTGTGGTCTTCACTACTTGATAATCAGAAATTCAGCGTCATTTAATACTGACGTAAATTCCTGTGCCTTACCCAATAATGCTGTATGAACCAATGATGCCCAATGCTGTTCTGGCCACCTCAAGGCTCGAGCCTGATTTTCGAAGCTTTCGAAAAATTGTTCTGGTTCGGCCTCATTGAAGCGGGGAACAACCTGTACTGCTTTTTGTAAACTAAAATCATTTACACAATGCGAAAACTGCCTCCTTTCTCTTTCCCTATCAAATTCTTCCCTTGCGAATGCTCTCTGTTCCCTAGTTTGCTCAAGATTGATTTTTGCCAGCTCAAGTGCCAACGATGCTGATTCACCTTGAGACAACCCAGCTGCACTATACTGACCATTTTGCTCCGTAGGTGTATCATCTTCCTCCTGCGAGAACATAGGAGTTTTTGCCCTAACTCCCATAGAGGGAGGAGTCTGATGTGCCATCTCTTCTTCTATAAGTTTGTCAGCAATCCGTGAACGCAGTTGCGCAGCTGTGAGAGTGCGTTTGTATTTAATGCCAATGGAACGAGCAATTTGCCAACAACGCTGTAGGGACAATTTAGGTAGGTTATGCAAAGTATATGCCGACACCAGACGTCTGACTCGTCTAGGTGGCATAAGTTATTCGCTATGCACAGTACGATTGCAGAATACCCCAACGTAACACATTAATTTGCAGAACACGCTTAGCTATGCACAGTACGATTGCAGAATACCCCAACGTAACACGTTAATTTGCAGAACACGCTTAGCTATGCACAGTACGATTTCAGAATACACATACAAGCAAAGCCGACTGCAAAATTCTCCACACCGAACAGGCTAGTAACAACTGACACGCAAAATTTGTAAAGCAATGCCAGACAGCTACACTGTTCTAGAAGATTGACCGTAGCGAAGCGAGCACATTGAACAAGCTAGTAGCGAGCTGTTGAACGATCACACAATAGCAAGGCTGACCATAACAAAGCAACTGACACGCAAAATTTGTAAAGCAATGCCAGACAGCAAGCTGCACAATGTTCCTGCTACGAGCTTCACCCTAAGCTCAACCGTTTCTCTAAGTCCAGCTCCAGCTCTCGGACAGGCTACCCATATTACAACCCATGATTCCAAATGGTCTGTTATCCCGGGTGTAATGGGAGCAAAATAAACACAGCAGAAAAAGTTTAGACTTATATTATCCTTCACCAATTTAGAACAGCAATATGTACACTATGTACAGTGATAAGTATAGTGCACTCCACGGTAAGCAAGGCAGAAATAGAAGCCACAAGATAGCAGACCGTGCTTCAACCAGCTCTAGAATGGGAATGACAAGAGCAGACAGGAGAGCGGTACCCACATAACCTCTGCGATTGCCAAAACCATCTTCTTATTGGCTAGAACCTGGTCACTAGTTGAACGACGGGGCCCCATCATCAACTGTTAGCAACCTGGTTCGCTGGTTGGGGGAGATAGCCTGTAAATGAGGGTGTGTACATGCGCCAAATAAAGGTTACGTACTCTTTGCATGCCACATCTACCTTCCCAACAATCCTCAAAATAGCGAGGGTCACTCCGATCCATAAAGGAGGTGACCAAGCTGACTTGAATAACTATAGACCAATATCTAACTTACCACTGCTCTCTAAAATCTTTGAAAAATTAATTCATAGACAGATATATTCCTACCTTGTCTCACATAACATATTAAACCCTTGTCAGTTTGGATTCAGGAATAATAGAAGCACAAATGATGCTATCATACACATGCTAGAACTAATATATACCGCACTCGAAAAGAAAGAAGTCCTGCTGGGCATTTTCATTGATTTACGTAAAGCTTTTGATACAGTCGACCGTGAGCTACTGTACTCCAAATTAATGCACTATGGTATCAGAGGCCACTCCCTCAACTACCTAAAGTCATACCTTAGTAGCAGAATTCAATATGTGTAATGCAAATGGTGCAATTTCTTCCACCCAACCAATCACAGTAGGAGTCCCACACGGAAGTGTCCTTGGACCACTCCTCTGTCTCATCTACATCAATGATCTACTGAATGCATCACAGCTACTCAAACCCATATTATTTGCAGATGACACTACATTCGTCTTCTCCCACCCAAACCCAGTCATACTCGCCGACACTGTCAATGCCTAATTGCAGAAAATATCTGCCTGGGTGATGAATAATAAACTTACCTTGAATACCGTTAAAACCTATTTCATTCAGTTCGGAAACAAAGCTGCAAATGTTCCACTTAACATAACGCTAAACAGATCATCAGTCACAAGACTTGCAGAGGGAAAATTCCTAGGTATCCACCTTGACAGTACCCTTAAGTTCCAGACACATATACAACAAATCACCAAGAAAATCTCTAAGACTGTAGGCATACTATCAAAGATAAGGTTCTACGTTCCACAATCAGCTCTCCTGGCACTGTACCATTCACTCATATACCCTTATCTCACATACGGAATTTGTGCATGGGGATCAGCAACATTAACCCTTTGACTGTCGCGGCTGTATATATACGTCTTACGAGGTACCGTGTTTGACGTATATATACTCATAAATTCTAGTGGCTTCAAATCAAGGAGGAGAAAGCTGGTAGGCCCACATGTAAGAGTATGGGTCTGTGTGGTCAGTGTGCACCATATAAAAAAAATCCTGAAGCACGCAGTGCATAATGAGAAAAAAAAAACTCCGACCGTTTTTTTTAATTAAAATACCGACTTTGTGGTCTATTTTCGTATAGTATTTATTGCTGTATTCTCATTTTCTTGGTCTCATTTGATAGAATGGAAAACATATTATAGAAATAGAGGTGATTTTGATTGATTTTACTATAAAAAGAACCTAGAAATGGAGCTCAAAATAGGGGAAATGTTTGATTTTTGCCAATGTTCAAAAGTAAACAAATGATGCCATTGTCCAATTAATGTCCAACTAGCCATTCTAATATGCAGTCATGAATGGGTTGATGTTATTTATACAATTATTACAGTATTGCAGTAGTCTGCATAATAGTAAGTCTTCTATTTTTTGTTTGAATAAAAATTCAAAATAGAAAGCAAGAGTAATATCAGAGGGGCCTGGAGACGTGACTGATGAACAAAGAAAATGTCATTTTAGAGCCAGAAATGTCTGCATTGTTCATTCTGGACCTTATTTTGAAATTGTCATATTTTTCAGTTTTCGTGAAATTGGCCAAATTGCAAATTTCTGACCACATTATTGGGTAGTTGAAATCGGTAAATGGGCAGTTTCTTGTACTCAATCGATAGAAAAAATGGAGTTCTAAAGAAATAGCTATGAGTTTGGGCGACTGGAACAAGGAAATTAGCCAAAAATAGGGCTCAAAGTGGGCGAAATCGCCAATTTGTAAACAGCGCCGAGGTCGCTAACTTCGCGAGAGCATAATTCCGTCAGTTTTCCATCAATTTTCGTTTTTTTGGTGTCATTACAATCGGGAAAAGATTCTCTATCATTTCGTAAGAAAAAATAATTTTTTTTTTTTAAATTTTGTGACACCAGGAGACACCTCAGGATTGGGGGTTGTGACAGTCAAAGGGTTAAATCACCTAAGACCTCTAATAACCCAGCAAAAGGCAGCAGTCAGAATGATGATAAATTCCCACTCCTGCCAGCATACTCCACCAATTTTCAAAAGTCTAAATCTGCTCACCATTAAGAACATCCATACTTATTCATGTGCCTATTACATACACAGAACAATACATGCAAATATAAACCCTTCACTCAAACTTCTCCTCACCAACCTTAACAGGACACATGACCATAACACAAGACAGATCTCTTTTTGATGTACCTCATGTCCATATCACACTGTGTAAAAACTCTATGCACTTAAAGGGCCCCAAAATATGAAATTCATTACCAGAAGATACTAAAGTAACCTGGTCTGAAAATCAATTTAACTCTCTTCTCAAAAGCCACTTAATCATCCTAGACTAAATGCTAAATACTCAGTACTCACATACTCAATATGTATTCCCATATCATAATTCCAACAATTACTTTTGAATCTTTTATCCATTGTCGACAGGAATATAATTGAATCATTTTTTCACAAAAAGCATTTTTGAATATATGAATATATCTTTTGTCTTATATAAATTAGATTCACTTATAATTAATAATCTACTGTACAACTATGATATAATTAATATTCTACTGTACAACTATGATATAATTAATATTCTACTGTACAACTATGATATAATTCTTAGTGTTAAGTAGTCAGTAAGCCAATAATGTTAAGTCGGCCCATAACGCCTAGGCATAATAGAGGCTCTCTTTGCATTGCAACCTATTTTTGTAAATACATAATCTCAATGTACTATTTGCAACGACATAAATAAGTAAATAAAATAAATAAATAAATAAATGTCTAAGCTGCAGACCTCTGTCCATGAAAAGATGGAGAAGCTGCTGCTGACATGGTTGAGAGAGAAGCAGCTTGCAGGAGATACCATATCAGTTATGTTCAGTGATTGAACAAAACAAATTGTATCAGTTATGTTCAGTGTGTAAGTACATATACTTTATATAAGCAGTTTATTATTTCTTTACATTCTGTAGTGTATTACGATTTATTATGTGTTTCTATATGATATTTTCTGTGTTTTCCTTAGAAAACTAGTGATCTACTGCAGTTAGCCTCAAAAATACTCTGTTTTCTCTTACAATAAGAGCATGGGAAGATACTGTATAGTCAAAGTTGGATGGAAATGGCGGATGCTTCCGCCGCTGCTTCTGCCACCATATTATGGCCTATTTTATTTATTCTAGAGAATATATCATGTTTCTGTGTTAATTATATTACTTATTATGTCATATTAGATGAATTGTGATAGATAAATATGCAGTACAGGTGATAATAGCATCATATTCAAGTATTTTTTCTCGTCTCTCCAGGGTGCAGGAACGAATTAATGGCTTTTCAATTAATTTAAATGAGGAAAATTGATTTGATATATGTACAGTGGACCCCTGCCTTACGAACGCATCGCGTTACGTTGAATCCGCCATACGAAGCATTAGAATGCAAAAATTTTGCCTCGCCTCAAGATAAAAAACTCGCCTTACGTGATTCGTCCGGGACGCGTCCCACGTGTGGCCTCAGTGCCAGTGTTTACAAGTCAGCCAGTGCGGTTGCATCTATGCATACATTTGGTACATTTCACATTATCCCAGTGTTTTTAGTGCTTGTAACTGCAAAATAAGTCACCATGGACCCCAAGAAAGCTTTTAGTGCCATCCCTGTGGTAAAAAGGGTGAGAATTAGTATGGAATTGAAAAGAGAGATTAAGGAAATGTGTGCAAAGTGGGTTGAACTGCAAACCTTTACGGATGAAAATCACCCTGACACAGCTACTGCAAGCCGTGTTGGCAACCTGTACAATGACAATGTTATGGCCCATTTTAGGAAAGTCTTAAAGGAATGGGAGATACAGAGCTCTATGGACAGATTTGTTGTGCGACAGAGGTCCAGTGACTCTCAAGCTGGTCCTAGTGGCATTAAAAGAAGAAGGGAAGTAACCCCAGAAAAAGACTTGCTACCTCAAGCCCTAATGGAAGGGGATTCCCCTTCTAAACAATAACTTCCACACACTCCCCTCCTCCCATCCCATCAATCATCACCAGATCTTCAATAAAGGTAAGTGTCATGTATTCTATTCTTAGTAGAGTAGTAATTGTGCATGTCTTCTTCAGTTTGTGTGTATTAAAATTAATATTTCATGTGGTAAAAAATTTTTTTTTTCATACTTTGGGGTGTCAGGAACGGATTAATTTGATTTCCATTATTTCTTATGAGGAAAATTAATTCGGCTAGTGATAATTTCGGCTTACGATGAGCTCTCAGGAGCAGATTAATATCATAAGGCGGGGGTCCACTGTACAAGTAAACTGAGTTACGAGTTAGCTTCTGGAACGGATTAACCCTTTCAGGGTCCGTCCCGTAGATCTACGGCTTTACGTTCAGGGTCCAAACCGTAGATCTACGCCATGAGCTCAGCTCACTCTGATAAACTGTGAGTGGTACATTTGGGCCTAGATATGAGAGAATACATCTATGTGGTATGTGTGCACCACATAAAACAGATCCTGCAGCACACTGTGTATAATGAGAGAAAAAAAATGAAATCATGATTTTTCGATTAAAACAGCAACTTTGCAGTGTTTTTTTGTATGTTTTTTATAGTTGTATTTGCGATTTCTTGGTCTCATTTGATAGAATGGAAGACATATTACAGAAATAGAGATGATTTTGATTGGTTTTAGCACTGGAAATGGCTTGAAACTGAGCTCAAAGTAGCAGAAATGTTAAATTTTTGCCGATATTCAAGAGAAAACAAACGACCTCACACGTCTAATACACGTCAGCTGGTGGGTCTAATATACATTCACAAATATGGTGATGATATTTATACAATTATTTCATTATTGCATAACAGTAAATCTTCTATTTTTTGGTGTGAATAAAAATTCATTATGTGAATAAAAAATCAAAATGGAATTTATTTGTAAAGCCTCAAAACATAACTAATGAACAGAGGAAATGTTAGTTTAGTGCCAGGAATGCCTACATTGTTCATTCTGGACCCTATTCTGAAATTGGAATATTTTGAACTTTGTGTTAAATTGGCCAAATTAACAATTTCCGATCACTTTATTTTGTAGTTGAAACAGTTCACTTGGCGATTTCTTGTGCTCAATCGATAGAATAGAAGTAATACTAGTGAAATAGCTAAGAATTTGGTTGATTGGAATAATGTAATTGGCCTAAAATGGGAGTCAAAGTCGGCAAAATCGCCGAATCGTAAATATCGCTGACACATCAAAATTCACGAGAGCATAATTTCGTCAATTTTCCACCAAATTTCGTACTTTTTGTTTTATTACCTTCACAAAAAGATTCTCTACGATTTCATAAGAAAAAATAACAAATTTTTTTTTTGAAAATTCTTGGACACTGGTGCGTGACTCCAGATTTGGGCCTTGGACCCTGAAAGGGTTAAACTTGTAATTCAAGGTTCCACTGTATTCTAGTTTCAAAATATTGTCCAGAATAAACAATGCAGGCATTCCTGGCATGGGTTTTTAATTAAGAAAAATGTATTTATAAATAAGAAATATGTATTGTATAAAAATTTAATAAAAGAGAATGTAAAGAAATAAACTGGTTTTATAAAGTGTATTTACCTTGGAGATCAGACGACTTGCGCTAACAAAAGATCCTGGTGGAGGTGGAGGGTGGTAGCTTTCATTTGTCATAAACTATCGCTTAATTGCTTAATTTACTTGCTACATCACCACCACCACTATACTGCGCCAACTAGTGGTGGCATATCCGAAACTCGCTCATAACTCGGATTTTGGCTTGCAACTCAAAGCAAAATGTCGACCGAATGACGGCTTGTAACTTGGAAAACTCGTAAGCTGGGGCACTCGTAAGTCAAGGTACCACTGTACACTACATAGTCACTGTTTTAAGCTAAAAACACAAGTCATTTTTTTTGTCAGTATCCTCTGCATGCTGCAAGATTTTTTTATTTGATGCACACTTACCGCATAGGCCCATTCTCTCATACCTAGACCCAAATTTACCACTCACAGCTTATCTGAGTGAGCTGAGCTCATCACGTAGAACTACGGCATGGACCCTCGAGTTACTGTGTGTAACTTATCAATTAAACTATCATAGGTATGTGTGTCAATGAAAAACTACATATACGTACAGTGGAACCTTGACTTAAGAGTGTCCCAACGTACGAGTTTTTTGAGATACGAGCCGTCCTTGGGTCGATTTTTCGCTCTGAGTTACGAGCCAACATTTGAGTTACGAGCCAGCTCCCCCTGCTTCCCCATCAACGCAAAACCTGGACACCTTGCTTGTTTATCTATGATTTCAAGCCTTAATTCCATGGAAATCATCCTTTTTTTCTAGTCAGCATTGTCTTTTACACTTACTTTCTTAGGACCCATGCTTAGAAAAACGAAATTTGGCCAAATGACTGTCATAAATGTAAGCAAAGCGTGAGAGAACTGTTCCCACAGTGAGGTAAACAGTGCACTGAGTTGGCAGCGTTCGTTATTATAATAATAATATTATTATTATTAATTATTACCATTATTATTATTAATTTAGGTAACTGGAGCACAGATCCAATTCCCTAGATCAAGAGCCCTCACCAGCGTCAAGGTCCCTTGATGCTGGTGAGGGCTCTCCGTCTGCAATTAGCCTCACAAATAGTCCATTTTCTCTTACAATAAGAGCATGGGAAGATACTATAGTCAAAATTAGACAGGAAATGGCAGACACTTCCACCACTGCCTCTGCCACCATTTTTTTTTTTTAACAAGTTGGCCGTCTCCCACCAAAGCAGGGTGACCCAAAAAGAAAATACTTCCATCATCATTCAACACTTTCACCTCACTCACACACAATCACTGTTTTTGCAGAGGTGCTCAGAATACAACAGTTTACAAGCATATACATATAAAGATACACAACATATCCCTCCAAACTGCCAATATCCCAAACCCGTCCTTTAAAGTGCAGGCATTGTACTTCCCATTTCCAGGACTCAAGTCCGGCTATACAAAAATAACAATACCTTCACTAAATATTACCCTACTCACACTCCAACAGCTCATCAGGTCCCAAATACCATTCGTCTCCATTCACTCCTATCTAACACGTTCACGCATGCTTGCTGGAAGTCCAAGCCCCTCACCCACAAAGCCTCCTTTACCCCCTCCCTCCAACCTTTTTGAGGACGACCCCTACCCCGCCTTCCTTCCCATACAGATTTATACGCTCTCCATGTCATTCTCCTTTGATCCATTCTCTCTAAATGACCAAACCACCTCAACAACCCCTCTTCAGCCCTCTGACTAATACTTTTATTAGCTCTACACCTTCTCCTAATTTCCACACTCTGAATTTTCTGCATAATATTTACATCACACATTGCCCTTAGACAGGACATCTCCACTGCCTCCAACCGTCTCCTCGGTGCAGCATTTACAACCCAAGCTTCAAACAATTCAATTCTATGATTAACCTCATCCTTCATAAATCCGTCTGCTGACATGTCAACTCCCAAATATCTGAAAACATTCACTTCTTCCATACTACTCCTCTCCAATTTGATATCCAATTTTTCTTTATCTAAATCATTTGATACCCTCATCAACTTACTCTTTTCTATGTTCACTTTCAACTTTCTACCTTTACACACTCTCTCAAACTCGTCCACTAACCTCTGCAATTTTTCTTCAGAATTTCCCATAAGTACAGTATCATCAACAAAAAAGTAACTGTCAATTCCCATTTTATATTTGATTCCCCGTAATTTAATCCCACCCCTCTCCCGAACACCATCTGTAAATATATTAAACAACCATGGTGACATTACACATCCCTGTCTAAGACCTACTTTTACTGGGAAGTAGTCTCCCTCTCTTCTACTACACACTCTAACCTGAGCCTCACTATCCTCATTAAAACTCTTTACAGCATTTAGCAACTTACTACCTATTCCATATACAGGTACGATCCGACTTATGACGAAGCTTGGTTCCGACCAACCGGTTGTCAATCGAAATGGACGTAAGTCGAGCCTTACTACTGAATATCAACATCACATTTTTGTAATGACTTTATTTAATTGTTTTATTTTGGTATTTAATTTTTTACTTTACTTTTTATGCTGTTAGTACTGTATTTTATACTGTAAGATTTAGGATAAACACTGTACAACACAAATAGTTGTTTATTTCCCAGAAATTTGGCATACAAAACACGGTCGTAAGTCGTGGTCGTATGTCGAGCAGGTCGTAAGTCGGATGGTAGGTGTGCTTGCAACATCTGCCACATTGCTCCCCAAAATGCCTCGGCATGATAGTGGCTATCTTTTTACTTAGCAAATCAAAATTGTAATTACATATTGTAACCTTTACAAAGAAATAAACTTTATTTATCACTGTACCACTCTGCCACCATATTATGGCCTATTTTATTCATTCTAGAGTATATATCACGTATATACATCTAGAGTATACAGTGGAACCTCAAATATCGAACTTTCTTTGGTCCAGAAGGCTGTTCGAGTGCCTTTACTGAATGAATTTATTCGCATGAGGAATAATGTAAATTAGGTTAGTCCATTTCAGACCCTCAAAAATACACTTACAAAAGCACTTACAAAAATACAATTACATAATTGGTTGTGTTGGGAGCAGTTCGATTTTTGAGGTTCCACTGTATATCACTGTGTTAACCCATTGACAGTTTCAGTCGTATATATACGTCTTTTTCTGTCTCATAAACACGCTAGATAACAGGGATATCTTGCTACTCCTACTTACACTTTGGTCACACTTCACAGACACGCACATGCATATATATATATACATACATCTAGGTTTTTCTCCTTTTTCTAAATAGCTCTTGTTCTTTTTTATTTCTTCTATTGTCCATGGGGAAGTGGAAAAGAATCTTTCCTCCGTAAGCCATGCGTGTCGTATGAGGCGACTAAAATGCCGGGAGCAATGGGCTAGTAACCCCTTCTCCTGTATACATTTACTAAAAAAGAGAAGAAGAAAAACTTTATAAAACTGGGATGCTTAAATGTGCGTGGATGTAGTGCGGATGACAAGAAACAGATGATTGCTGATGTTATGAATGAAAAGAAGTTGGATGTCCTGGCTCTAAGCGAAACAAAGCTGAAGGGGATAGGAGAGTTTCAGTGGGGGGAAATAAATGGGATTAAATCTGGAGTATCTGAGAGAGTTAGAGCAAAGGAAGGGGTAGCAGTAATGTTAAATGATCAGTTATGGAAGGAGAAAAGAGAATATGAATGTGTAAATTCAAGAATTATGTGGATTAAAGTAAAGGTTGGATGCGAGAAGTGGGTCATAATAAGCGTGTATGCACCTGGAGAAGAGAGGAATGCAGAGGAGAGAGAGAGATTTTGGGAGATGTTAAGTGAATGTATAGGAGCCTTTGAACCAAGTGAGAGAGTAATTGTGGTAGGGGACCTGAATGCTAAAGTAGGAGAAACTTTTAGAGAGGGTGTGGTAGGTAAGTTTGGGGTGCCAGGTGTAAATGATAATGGGAGCCCTTTGATTGAACTCTGTATAGAAAGGGGTTTAGTTATAGGTAATACATATTTTAAGAAAAAGAGGATAAATAAGTATACACGATATGATGTAGGGCGAAATGACAGTAGTTTGTTGGATTATGTATTGGTAGATAAAAGACTGTTGAGTAGACTTCAGGATGTACATGTTTATAGAGGGGCCACAGATATATCAGATCACTTTCTAGTTGTAGCTACACTGAGAGTAAAAGGTAGATGGGATACAAGGAGAATAGAAGCATCAGGGAAGAGAGAGGTGAAGGTTTATAAACTAAAAGAGGAGGCAGTTAGGGTAAGATATAAACAGCTATTGGAGGATAGATGGGCTAATGAGAGCATAGGCAATGGGGTCGAAGAGGTATGGGGTAGGTTTAAAAATGTAGTGTTAGAGTGTTCAGCAGAAGTTTGTGGTTACAGGAAAGTGGGTGCAGGAGGGAAGAGGAGCGATTGGTGGAATGATGATGTAAAGAGAGTAGTAAGGGAGAAAAAGTTAGCATATGAGAAGTTTTTACAAAGTAGAAGTGATGCAAGGAGGGAAGAGTATATGGAGAAAAAGAGAGAGGTTAAGAGAGTGGTGAAGCAATGTAAAAAGAGAGCAAATGAGAGAGTGGGTGAGATGTTATCAACAAATTTTGTTGAAAATAAGAAAAAGTTTTGGAGTGAGATTAACAAGTTAAGAAAGCCTAGAGAACAAATGGATTTGTCAGTTAAAAATAGGAGAGGAGAGTTATTAAATGGAGAGTTAGAGGTATTGGGAAGATGGAGGGAATATTTTGAGGAATTGTTAAATGTTGATGAAGATAGGGAAGCTGTGATTTCGTGTATAGGGCAAGGAGGAATAACATCTTGTAGGAGTGAGGAAGAGCCAGTTGTGAGTGTGGGGGAAGTTCGTGAGGCAGTAGGTAAAATGAAAGGGGGTAAGGCAGCCGGGATTGATGGGATAAAGATAGAAATGTTAAAAGCAGGTGGGGATATAGTTTTGGAGTGGTTGGTGCAATTATTTAATAAATGTATGGAAGAGGGTAAGGTACCTAGTGATTGGCAGAGAGCATGCATAGTTCCTTTGTATAAAGGCAAAGGGGATAAAAGAGAGTGCAAAAATTATAGGGGGATAAGTCTGTTGAGTGTACCTGGTAAAGTGTATGGTAGAGTTATAATTGAAAGAATTAAGAGTAAGACGGAAAATAGGATAGCAGATGAACAAGGAGGCTTTAGGAAAGGTAGGGGGTGTGTGGACCAGGTGTTTACAGTGAAACATATAAGTGAACAGTATTTAGATAAGGCTAAAGAGGTCTTTGTGGCATTTATGGATTTGGAAAAGGCGTATGACAGGGTGGATAGGGGGGCAATGTGGCAGATGTTGCAAGTGTATGGTGTAGGAGGTAGGTTACTGAAAGCAGTGAAGAGTTTTTACGAGGATAGTGAGGCTCAAGTTAGAGTATGTAGGAAAGAGGGAAATTTTTTCCCAGTAAAAGTAGGCCTTAGACAAGGATGTGTGATGTCACCGTGGTTGTTTAATATATTTATAGATGGGGTTGTAAGAGAAGTAAATGCGAGGGTCTTGGCAAGAGGCGTGGAGTTAAAAGATAAAGAATCACACACAAAGTGGGAGTTGTCACTGCTGCTCTTTGCTGATGACACTGTGCTCTTGGGAGATTCTGAAGAGAAGCTGCAGAGATTGGTGGATGAATTTGGTAGGGTGTGCAAAAGAAGAAAATTAAAGGTGAATACAGGAAAGAGTAAGGTTATGAGGATAACAAAAAGATTAGGTGATGAAAGATTGAATATCAGATTGGAGGGAGAGAGTATGGAGGAGGTGAACGTATTCAGATATTTGGGAGTGGACGTGTCAGCGGATGGGTCTATGAAAGATGAGGTGAATCATAGAATTGATGAGGGAAAAAGAGTGAGTGGTGCACTTAGGAGTCTGTGGAGACAAAGAACTTTGTCCTTAGAGGCAAAGAGGGGAATGTATGAGAGTATAGTTTTACCAACGCTCTTATATGGGTGTGAAGCGTGGGTGATGAATGTTGCAGCGAGGAGAAGGCTGGAGGCAGTGGAGATGTCATGTCTGAGGGCAATGTGTGGTGTGAATATAATGCAGAGAATTCGTAGTTTGGAAGTTAGGAGGAGGTGCGGGATTACCAAAACTGTTGTCTAGAGGGCTGAGGAAGGGTTGTTGAGGTGGTTCGGACATGTAGAGAGAATGGAGCGAAACAGAATGACTTCAAGAGTATATCAGTCTGTAGTGGAAGGAAGGCGGGGTAGGGGTCGGCCTAGGAAGGGTTGGAGGGAGGGGGTAAAGGAGGTTTTGTGTGCGAGGGGCTTGGACTTCCAGCAGGCATGCGTGAGCGTGTTTGATAGGAGTGAATGGAGACAAATGGTTTTTAATACTTGACGTGCTGTTGGAGTGTGAGCAAAGTAACATTTATGAAGGGATTCAGGGAAACCGGCAGGCCGGACTTGAGTCCTGGAGATGGGAAGTACAGTGCCTGCACTCTGAAGGAGGGGTGTTAATGTTGCAGTTTAAAAACTGTAGTGTAAAGCACCCTTCTGGCAAGACAGTGATGGAGTGAATGATGGTGAAAGTTTTTCTTTTTCGGGCCACCCTGCCTTGGTGGGAATCGGCCAGTGTGATAATAAAAAAAAAATAATATACGTCTTACAAGTCACCGTGTTTGACGTATTAAAACGCCTAAATTCTAGTGGCTTCAAATCAGCAGGAGAAAGCTGGTAGGCCCACATGTGAGAGAATGGGTCTCCATGGTCAGTGTGCACCATATAAAAAAAATTGGGGAGCCAGTGGTGCATTGTGGGAATGCCATTTCAGTAGTCCTTGTTCAGCATGCCTAGCGGTAAGAAATATGTGACTCCCCGGCAAATCTGGGACTCTACTCTTCCCAAGTGATGCTCTAACACAGATGGAAGTGTCAGTGAAGATCAATTTCGTGGTTTTGAGGAGTGTGACCAAAAGCAATGCCCAGGATACCAGAAGAATGAAGAATGAAGAAGAATGAAGGAGAATGAAGAATGAAGGAGAAAGAGAGAGAATGAGGGAGAAAGATAATTAGATAGGATGGAGGGGAAGCAAGCATCCAACCCCATTGTTTTGACAGGCATTAGGGGGAGTGAGTAATGAGACAATATGTCATTTTGACAGCTGACTCAAAACAATTAGAAGCCAAACACACACACACAAACACACACACACACACACACACACACACACACACACACACATACACACACATACACACACACACACACACACACACACACACACACACACACACACACACACACACACACAAGACAGGCTTGCTGAATGAAGATAATAGTAGTTATATGAAAGTATCCAGTGACTATATATGTGTATATATATTAGGAGTGAATGATAGGAGTGAATGGAGACAAATGGTTTTTAATACTTGACGTGCTGTTGGAGTGTGAGCAAAGTAACATTTATGAAGGGGTTCAGGAAAACCGGAAGGCCGGACTTGAGTCCTGGAGATGGGAAGTACAGTGCCTGCACTCTGAAGGAGGGGTGTTAATGTTGCAGTTTAAAAACTGTAGTGTAAAGCACCCTTCTGGCAAGACAGTGATGGAGTGAATGATGGTGAAAGTTTTTCTTTTTCGGGCCACCCTGCCTTGGTGGGAATCGGCCAGTGTGATAAAAAAAAAAATATATTACAGAAACCAGAAGGAAAGAAGGGAAGGCAGGAAGGAAGGAAGGATGAGATGAAAGGAAGGAAGGAATGCAGGAAGGTAGGAAAGGAATGCAGGAAGGTAGGAAAGGAATGCAGGAAGGTAGGAAGGAAGGAATGATGACACACAACCATTTACCTAGGATAACTACATAACACAACTGCCTGCTAATGCCCACAAAAATGCAGACACACTCGTTTTATGTGTAAGGAATGTAAAACACCATTGTGTATGAAACCATGTTTCAAAGAGTTCCACTAGCTGCAGAACTTCTAGGAACATGTCCAGTGACTGTACATTTGTGTATACAGTGGACCCCCGAGTTTCGTGATTAATCCATTCCAGAGAGTCCGCCGAAGGTCGAAATTCACTAAACTCGAAACCATTTTCCCCACAAGAAATAATGGAAATAAAATTAATCCATTCCAGACACCCAAAAATATTAAAAAAATTTTTTTTTAAATTAAATAAAGATTTACATAATGAAAACAATGTGTGGTGTGAATATAATACAGAGAATTCATAGTTTGGAAGTTAGGAGGAGGTGCGGGATTACCAAAACTGTCGTCCAGAGGGCTGAGGAAGGGTTGTTGAGGTGGTTCGAACATGCAGAGAGAATGGAGCGAAACAGAGTGACTTCAAGAGTGTATCAGTCTGTAGTGGAAGGAAGGCGGGGTAGGGGTCGGCCTAGGAAAGGTTGGAGGGAGGGGGTAAAGGAGGTTTTGTGTGCGAGGGGCTTGGACTTCCAGCAGGCATGCGTGAGCATGTTTGATAGGAGTGAATGGAGACAAATGGTTTTTAATACTTGACGTGCTGTTGGAGTGTGAGCAAAGTAACATATATGAAGGGGTTCAGGGAAACCGGCAGGCCGGACTTGAGTCCTGGAGATGGGAAATACAGTGCCTGCACTCTGAAGGAGGGGTGTTAATGTTGCAGTTTAAAAACTGTAGTGTAAAGCACCCTTCTGGCAAGACAGTGATGGAGTGAATGATGGTGAAAGTTTTTCTTTTTCGGGCCACCCTGCCTTGGAGGGAATCGGCCAGTGTGATAATAATAAAAAATAATGAAAACAATCAGAAATCAAGTACATGCATTTAAAATAAATAATAATAACATTACACTTATCTTTACTGAAGACTTCTGGGTGGATGGAAGATGGGAGGAGGTGATAGGAGGAAGGTGTACACTATTGTTTGGAAGGAGAATCTCCTTCCATTAGGACTTTAGGTAGCAAGTCCTTATCTGGGGTTACTTCCCTTCTTCTTTTAATGCCACTGGGAACAACTTGAGAGTCACTGGACCCCTGGCGCACAAAATATCTATCCAGAGAGGTCTTTTTCTGGCATTTCTTTAAGATTTCCCTGAAGTGGGACACAACACTGTCATTGTACATGTTGCAGATACGGCTTGTTTCAGCTTGGTCAGGGTGATACTTTTCAACAAAACTTTGCAACTCATTCCACATTCCACACATGTCCTTAATCACTGAAGAAGGCACCTCATCCACTCCCTCTTCCTCCTCATCTGGAGCAAGTTCCTCGTCTGTGGTCTGATGCTGTTCCAGTTGAAGCTCTTGCAGTTCGTCAGTGGTTAGCTCTTCCCTGTGGTCCTCCACCAACTCTTCCACATCCCCGTCACTCACTTTATTTACCAAATGGCTTGCACTAGCTTTCCTTGGGTCCATGATGACTTATTTAGCAGTTGCAAGCACAAAAAACAATGGATTATTATGAAATGTATTGTATGAACTCGCGGGGTGATGGTCACGTGTTGGTAAACAATGGCACACTGAGCGTGAATGGCGTGGGAGACTGGCTTTGTGTGTGCGGTGACGGGCGGATGGGTACCAGACGGTCGCCGAAACACGAGTTTTTTCACGAAACTCGAAGCCAAATTTTTCCAAAAAAACTCGCCGATGGTCGAATTTCGCGAAAGTCGAGGCTGCCGAAACTCGGGGGTCCACTGTATATTATAAAACAATAGTAATAAAAAAATTTTTGTATTGTTTGTGTATTATTATTATTATAATAAAAAAGAAGCGCTAAGCCACAAGGGCTATACAGCGCTGCAGGGTAGGGAAGGAAGCGAGGGTATTGGATGGCAGAAGGGAGGAGGGATGATCAGTAGGTTACAGAAAACAGCGGGGCAGGGGATAGTACGGGGGTAGAGGGTAGCAAGAGATTGAAGTAGAAAGGGCTGAAGGTATCAGAATTTGTGAAGTAAGTCAGTTGTTGTCAAAAAGTCAATGAGAGAGTCCGGATGAAAGGTGGGTCCATCAGCGAGAAGGGAAGGTAAAGAGAGAGAAGCGGAGCAAAGATGACGACGGAGGTAAATTATGCGTGCTCGTTGATAAAGTGGGCAGTCCAACAGAATGTGGCCGACTGATAATGGAGCTTGGTAATTCTCACAGAGAGGAGCAGGGCGCCTCTCCATGAGATACCCTAAAGACATGCATCTCCAACTTAGTTATTGAAAATATGAATCTTCGAGAGACGCTAACAAAACAAGACACCAGGATGACACAACTCGAGAACAAAATCCTCAGTCTTGAACAAAAGTTATCAACACCAGGAATGAGTAACTGTGACAAGACCATCCAAACAGTCATAGATAGCCATACCCAACAAATAATATCTCTTAATACAAAGGTTGAAGAAGCAGTAAAAGAATGGAAGAACAACTTAGATAACCAGTTCAGTGACTACTTTGCTCTCCAAGAAGATAAAACTGAACAAGATAAACTATCGGACGCAGTAATAGTTAACAGTCCACTTTTTCCCAGTGATATGAACCAAACAAACAGTAAAGAAATTACTCTGCAGATCATAAAGGACCAAACAAGTGTTATTGTACCAGAGTCTGAAATAAAAGAAGCCAGGTTACTAGGATCCCATGGTAGAAAAAGTGTTATGCTTAGATTCCACTCACATGACAGGAAAAAAGACTTAATTATTGCATCTATTAAAGTAAAGAAAGAGGTATACATAAACGAGTGTCTTACCAAAAAACGTCAGAACCTCCTGTATAGAGTCAGAAAACTTAAGCGGGAGAATAACGACACAATACACCAATGCTTCACATGGGATGGGAAAATTCTTGTTAGGAAAACAAATGTAGGTCAACTGTACACAATCACGAACGAGAATGATCTATCACGATTTCTCAGGGATACTAATCTTACAGAGAATAACTAAACAATGTCCAACTTAAAAGCCTACGTAGTGTAGTGTATGTTTTGCTCCATTATTGTTCAAATTTCATTGTATAATCTCTTAGTAATTAAATAATCAACTACCTCATTTTGTGATTTTACTAGTAAGCATAAGTCACCTTATGTAATTTTCTTATTTACTATTGTTTGCTTAAACATTAGCTGAATTGATACTTTCTCTGTCCATATTACTACCTCATATTTTTTTAAATACTATCAATTGATATTACTTACTAAAATTAATAATTATCATTTTTACTATAATTTCAATTTACTCTTAACATTTTTGACATTTAATAACCATTACTTGTCTAATTACCTTTACCTGTTTTAATACCACATTTACTATCTTAGAGTACTCTTAGTAAGTAAGTAAGTTTATTCAGGTATACACAAATACAGTTACATAGAATTATCATACATAGCAGCATATGTGTAGAGAACCTAGGATAACCCAAAAAAGTCAGACAGAGTGACTTATTTCCATTGGGGTCCTTTTACCTTATTATTATAGTATAAAGGTTATAATATTTTCTTATTATTCTACAATGAAGATAACATCTTATTATCATACTAAAAAGACTATCTGCTACACCAAGGTCATTAAGACTATCTACAATACGAGGGTCATTACAAGGAATAATTACCTTGTACTGCCATATAACCTCTAGTATAACTACCAGTGCAATATTGAATGAAATAAACATTACTTTTTCACTTTTTTTGTAATCATTATTACTTACTAAAATTTTATTAAACACCATATTTACTACCAGTCAATTTTACTTTTATACATTAAACATTATTTTATACTTCCCATAACATTTTGTTGCCAAATTTTCAAGTTTGTATATTCAACTCCAACCTTTATACAGTGGACCCCCGACAAACGATCTTTTTTCATTACAGAAGTATGTTCATGTGCCAGTACTGACCGAATTTGTTCCCATAAGGAATATTGTGAAGTAGATTAGTCCATTTCAGACCCCCAAACATACACGTACAAACGCACTTACATAAATACACTTACATAATTGGTCGCATTTGGAGGTGATCGTTAGTCGGGGGTCCACTGTATTATCCTTTGTACGTGTGTACCTGTCTACCATCTTATTATCATATTATAACCAAGACATTACCATTGTTATTTTTTACTATTATTCTTTTGGTACTTTAATTGTGAATTTTATTTTGTCAATTTAAATCTAGTAAGGAGGCCTGGTCACAGACCGGGCCGCGGGGGCGTTGACCCCCGGAACTCTCTCCAGGTAAACTCCAGGTATACTCTTGATCTTGCCAACAACCTATACCAGACTCTAGTGCAATTGCAAGTACCATTTCTATTTGTATTTTTATAAGTTTATATTATAATTCCTACTCTAAGATTGTTTTCATATCTTAGTGACTATATTGTGTGTGCAATTAGTGTATATTTCAATTATATTATTGTTCAAGGCCCTTAACTATCTTTTGCTAACTAGTACCAACTACCTCATATATCTTTTTTTTTTTCTACATTTTTTATTCTTTTGCTACCTTAACTTGTATATTTTATCTTGTCAATTTAAATCTAGTTATACTCTAATTCTTGTAAACAACTTATATAACACCTTAGTGCAATTACAATTGAGAGTCTTGTGCCTTTTTTATATTATCAGATTAAACTCAGTTGTACTATAGTCAATACCAAATTCATTATATTAGACCATATTGCAATTACTAGTGAGAGACTGGTGCTATTTTTAATTTGTATTTTTATATTATTAGATTAAATCTAGTTGTACTATAGCTCACTCTAGCTCAAAACATAGACTCCACAAAAGTCATTATATTAGACCTTAGTGCAATTACAAGTGAGAGTCTTGTTCTATTTTAAATTTGTATTTTTATATTACTAGTTTATACCTAGTTGTACTTTAGTTCATTCCAGCACAACACATAGACAACATCAACTTCATTATGTGTAGTAGTGACTATACTCTATATGACCAAAATACTCTAGCTATATACTTATCCAAGCTTCCCACCACTACAGATATCAGTACTAGAACTCAACACATAACTCAGGATATAAATAACCATAATTTAAACCTAGAAGATGATTGATCACGTTGACCCTGATCTAAACCTCCATAATCTGACACCCAATCAAAACCTATTGGAAAGTAACTGCCTTTATTACACAGCATCACAAGCCAGCACTATCCTAAACAATGCTAAAAGCCTATCAGTACTTAACTACAACATCAGGTCCTTAAGCAAACACTATGATGACCTCCTGGCACTCCTTGAATCACTAAAGACACCCTTCTCCTGCATTATTCTTACTGAGACCTGGCTTAAGCAGGACACAATAGATATCTACCCTCTACCAGGATACACAGCAATTCACAACTGCAGACCAAACCAAGTTGGGGGTGGTATTGCAATCTATTACACTAACCAATTATCTTGTATTAGCACCACTTGCTTTAGAGATGAATATGGGGAATACATTTTTGCTAATTTTACTGTAAAAAACCTTAAGACACCTATAACAATTGGTGCCATTTACCAGATACCTCACACAAACATCCCAAATTTCAGTGAGAAATTAAAGTCACTAATAACAAACAGACAAATGAATAAGCACCACCTTCTCTTAGCTGGAGACTTCAACATCAACCTTGGCTTACTAGATGATCAGCCTGTAACTGATTTCATCAACAATATGAACAACACACTTCTCATACCAACAATAACTAAACCAACCAGGCTCACTGAGACAAGTGCAACCATAATAGACCACATATGGACCAATATACTAGCCCCCCTTAAATCAGGGATAATCACAGATAGCACTACAGACCACTACCCTACCTTCCTCCTGACAAACATTAATAAACCACTACTTGAATACAACAAAGTCTCATTTAGACTCCATGATGAGGCCTCAATAAGGAAGTTCACAACTGACCTAGAGATTGTTGACTGGCCTACAGAATTCTCCAAGGCCAATGGTATTGATGACTGGACAGACATTTTTCTTAACCAATTACTTAGACTATACAACAAATATTGTCCTATAAAAACAAAACAGATCACAAACAAACGGCTTGGTTGCCCATGGCTAACCAGCACCATTCTGAAATCCACTGACAAGAAACACCAATATGAAAAGCAATATAGACAGGGCTTAATACACAAAGATATTCTTAAACACTATTCATCAGTTCTCACCAAAGTAATAAAGAAAGCCAAACAACTATACTACTCCAGTAGATTCACAGACACTAGAGGAAATATAAAAAAGACCTGGAAAACACTCTCTCAGATTCTAGGGACCCACAAACTGAAAAAAAACAAGAATATTGTCCTAACTAAACCTAATGAAACACCACTACATCCCACTGACACAGCTAACAAGATAAACGACTTCTTCTCAACCATAGGATCTAATCTCGCCAATAAAATCCCACATACTAATGCCCATGCCGGGGACTACCTAGATGGGAATTTCCCAAATTCCTTCTATCTTGCACCAACTGAGCCCTCGGAAGTCACCGAGATTATAAAGTCACTTAAAAACAACTCAGAGAATCTGTCTTATGTCCCACCATTACTGTACAAGCGAGCGGCCCATATCCTTTCACATGCTATTTCATTACTTTTTAACAAGTCACTAGAAACTAGCACCTTCCCGAAACTACTCAAGATGGCAAGGGTTACACCAATACATAAAGGTGGTGACCCTACAGACTTAAACAACTACAGTATAGGCCAATATCAAACTTACCACTGCTATCCAAAATCTTTGAGAAACTCGTGCACAGGAGACTGTATTCATTTATAACAGCACAAATGTTGATGAAGATAGGGAAGCTGTGATTTCGTGTATAGGACAAGGAGGAATAACATCTTGTAGGAGTGAGGAAGAGCCAGTTGTGAGTGTGGGGGAAGTTCGTGAGGCAGTAGGTAAAATGAAAGGGGGTAAGGCAGCCGGGATTGATGGGATAAAGATAGAAATGTTAAAAGCAGGTGGGGATATAGTTTTGGAGTGGTTGGTGCAATTATTTAATAAATGTATGGAAGAGGGTAAGGTACCTAGGGATTGGCAGAGAGCATGCATAGTTCCTTTGTATAAAGGCAAAGGGGATAAAAGAGAGTGCAAAAATTATAGGGGGATAAGTCTGCTGAGTATACCTGGTAAAGTGTATGGTAGAGTTATTATTGAAAGAATTAAGAGTAAGACGGAGAACAGGATAGCAGATGAACAAGGAGGCTTTAGGAAAGGTAGGGGGTGTGTGGACCAGGTGTTTACAGTGAAACATATAAGTGAACAGTATTTAGATAAGGCTAAAGAGGTCTTTGTGGCATTTATGGATTTGGAAAAGGCGTATGACATGTTGGATAGGGGGGCAATGTGGCAGATGTTGCAAGTGTATGGTGTAGGAGGTAGGTTACTGAAAGCAGTGAAGAGTTTTTACGAGGATAGTGAGGCTCAAGTTAGAGTATGTAGGAAAGAGGGAAATTTTTTCCCAGTAAAAGTAGGCCTTAGACAAGGATGTGTGATGTCACCATGGTTGTTTAATATATTTATAGATGGGGTTGTAAGAGAAGTAAATGCGAGGGTCTTGGCAAGAGGCGTGGGGTTAAAAGATAAAGAATCACACACAAAGTGGGAGTTGTCACAGCTGCTCTTTGCTGATGACACTGTGCTCTTGGGAGATTCTGAAGAGAAGTTGCAGAGATTGGTAGATGAATTTGGTAGGGAGTGCAAAAGAAGAAAATTAAAGGTGAATACAGGAAAGAGTAAGGTTATGAGGATAACAAAAAGATTAGGTGATGAAAGATTGAATATCAGATTGGAGGGAGAGAGTATGGAGGAGGTGAATGTATTCAGATATTTGGGAGTGGACGTGTCAGCGGATGGGTCTATGAAAGATGAGGTGAATCATAGAATTGATGAGGGGAAAAGAGTGAGTGCACTTAGGAGTCTGTGGAGACAAAGAACTTTGTCCTTGGAGGCAAAGAGGGGAATGTATGAGAGTATAGTTTTACCACCGCTCTTATATAGATGTGAAGCATGGGTGATGAATGTTGCAGCGAGGAGAAGGCTGGAGGCAGTGGAGATGTCATGTCTGAGGGCAATGTGTGGTGTGAATATAATGCAGAGAATTCGTAGTTTGGAAGTTAGGAGGAGGTGTGGGATTACCAAAACTGTTGTCCAGAGGGCTGAGGAAGGGTTGTTGAGGTGGTTCGGACATGTAGAGAGAATGGAGCGAAACAGAATGACTTCAAGAGTGTATCAGTCTGTAGTGGAAGGAAGGCAGGGTAGGGGTCGGCATAGGAAAGGTTGGAGAGAGGGGATAAAGGAGGTTTTGTGTGCGAGGGGCTTGGACTTCCAGCAGGCATGCGTGAGCGTGTTTGATAGGAGTGAATGGAGACAAATGGTTTTTAATACTTGACGTGCTGTTGGAGTGTGAGCAAAGTAACATTTATGAAGGGGTTCAGGGAAACCGGCAGGCCGGACTTGAGTCCTGGAGATGGGAAGTACAGTGCCTGCACTCTGAAGGAGGGGTGTTAATGTTGCAGTTTAAAAACTGTAGTGTAAAACACCCTTCTGGCAAGACAGTGATGGAGTGTATGATGGTGAAAGTTTTTCTTTTTCGGGCCACCCTGCCTTGGTGGGAATCGGCCAGTGTGATAAAATAAAATAAACAGCACAAAACATACTCAACCCCTGCCAATTTGGATTTAGGAAAAATAAAAGCACTAATGATGCAATCATAAAATGCTAGATCTGCTTTACACAGCATTGGAAAATAAGGAATATCCACTAGGAATTTTTATTGACCTACGAAAAGCTTTTGACACAGTAGACCACTACATCCTACTCCACAAACTTGACCATTACGGTATAAGAGGCCATGCGGTTGCTTATTTCAAATCTTACCTTACTAATAGGTATCAGTATGTTACCATTAAAGACAGCATCAACAACACGGCCACTTGATACTGGAGTTCCGCAGGGAAGTGTCCTTGGTCCCCTGCTCTTCCTCATATACATCAATGATCTTCCAAACGTATCCCAACACCTGAAACCCATTCTCTTTGCTGACGACACGACTTATGTCATCTCTCACCCTAATCTTGCCACCCTCAACACCATTGTTAACGAGGAGCTGATCAAAATATCAACTTGGATGACAGCCAATAAACTTACGCTTAACACTGACAAAACCTACTACATTATGTTTGGTAGCAGAGCAGGAGATGCACAAATTAACATTAAGATCGACAACACTCTAATTACCAGACATAATGAGGGCAAATTCCTAGGCCTATACCCTGACAACAACCTGAATTTCAGCACCCATATCCAACACATAACCAAAAAAGTATCCAAAACAGTTGGGATCCTCTCCAAGATACGATACTACGTGCCGCAAAATGCCCTTCTCACACTATACCACTCACTTATTTATCCATACCTCACCTATGCTATTTGTGCTTGGGGATCAACTGCAGCAACACACCTAAAGCCAATAATAACCCAACAAAAAGCTGCAGTAAGAATAATCACTAAATCCCATCCCTGGCAACACCCCCCCCCACTCTTCATAGATCTAAACTTACTCCCTGTTCAGTACATCCACACTTACTACTGTGCAATCTACATCTACAGGACCTTAAACTCCAATATCAACCTTGACCTAAAATGCTTTCTTGATAGTTGTGACAGAACCCACAGGCATAACACCAGACACAAACATCTCTACGACATTCCCCATGTCCAACTAAACCTTTACAAAAATTCAATGTATGTCAAAGGCCCTAAAATCTGGAACACCCTACCTGAGAACTCTAGAACTGCAGACACATTCATCACCTTCAAAACTACCATTAGAAAACATCTTATCTCCCTGATAAACCCCATCAACTAACTACACGAATACCACCTGGTGGTTCACACTTACACTCACTCACCCATTTGACCATAAACAGAAATATTAATCTCAATCTTAAAATAATGAATCCTATGATACTCCAATACTGAAACTATGTACTGTGCCAAAACAAAAGCATTCACATTGCTAAACTCACAAACTAGTATTTAGTCACTTAGCCATAATACCAACTTACCTCATAATTTGTAATATTTTAAAATAAAGAATTAAACTAAGTCTGCCCGAAATGCCTAGCCATGCTAGGCGTTCTAGTGGTACACTCTGTAATCATTATTTAACTACATGTAAACCACACAACAACCAAATTCTGTAAATTCAACATTGTAATCTTTATAGAGAATAAACTTTGAATTTGAATTTGAATTTGAATGGCCAATGCAAAGACGGGAGAGAGTAGTCTCCCAACCTCGACACTGGTGATAAGAAGACGGCCAGTAACCTATACTCGGTTTAATAGATTGAAGTTTGTTGCCGAGCATAGAAGACCAACGTTGTTGCCAACGGGTGTGAAGGTGGGAAGATATTGCAGCAAAATAGTCCATAAATGGAATACCTCTATATGAAACTGGTAGGTCATGTACTGCTGACCGCGCAGCAGTGTCTGCCTGTTCATTGCCCTGTACGTCAACATGACCAGGGACCCAACAAAAAACAATATCTTTATGCTTGGTAAAGATGCGGCGTAGCCAAAGTTGGATACGGAGGACTAAGGAGTGAGGTAAATCAAATTTCTGTATAGCCTGTAAAGCACTAAGAGAGTCTGAGACAACCACAAATGATGACACAGACATAGATGCAATACAGATAAGTGCTGCAAGGATGGCATACAATTCAGCAGTAAAAATACTAACTGAAGATAGTAAATGCCCTCATACGACGCTGTCTGGAAACATTGCTGCGAATCCTACGCCGTCAGAAGACTTAGAGCCATCTGTGTACACAGCAATGGCATGAGAATGAGAGTGAAAGTGGTCAAGAAAAAGAGAGCGGGAAGCGACCATAGACAGTTGGGCTTTCGAGCAAGGGAGAGAGAAAGAACAGACTCAAACAGCTGGAACTTCCCAGGGGGGTAGGGAAAAGTGAGATGCTACATGAACATAGAAAGGCGGTAATTGAAGAGAAGACAAGAGCGAATGAAGGCGAAGAGAGAAGGGACGGAGTAAACAGGGGCGGCGAACAAATAAAGAATGTCTACTAATATCAGTGACCATTTTATAAATGGAAGGATTGTGGAGATCATGAGAGCGTACATAGTAGTGAAGGCAATGGGCATCACGGCGATCGGATAAGGATGGAACGTTCGCTTCTGCATAGAGGCTCTCGACAGGGGAAGAGCGAAAAGTACCAAGGCATAAACGTAATCCTTGGTGATGAATGGGGTTAAGGCTAGAGAGAGTAGCAGGAGATGCCGCTGAATAGATCTGGTCACCATAATCAAGTTTCGATAAAATGAGGGTGGAATGTAGGCGAAGGAGGGTTCAACGATGAGCTCCCCATGAAAGATGAGCAAGGGTTTTAAGAAGGTTCAGCCGGCTGTGACAAGTTGCCTTCAGAGAGGTAATGTGAGGTTTCCAGGATAACTTACGGTCAAAGAGGAGGCCCAGAAACTTGACTGTATCACGTTCAGGGATACGGGAGCCATAGAGGTACAAAGGATGATCGGAGATGACAGAGCGTCTAGTGAAAGTAATTTGGTGAGTTTTAGTGCTGGAAAATTTAAACCCATGTGTGGTGGCCCAATTGGAAACACGGTCGACTGCATGCTGGAGAGAAACTGTAATGAGGTGACAGTCATCGCCTGCACAGGCAATAGCAAAGTCATCAACATAGAGTGATGACCAAATACAGTGGACCCCCGCATAATGATATTAATCCGTTCCTGAGAGCTCATTGTTATGCGAAATTATCGTTATGCGAATGAATTTTCCCCATAAGAAATAATGGAAATCAAATTAATCCGTGCAAGACACCCAAAAGCATGAAAAAAAAATTTTACCACATGAGATGTACATTTTCCTACACACAAAGAGAAGAATACATGCACAATAGTAGAGTAATACATGCACAATATATATTGTGCATGTACTACTCTACTAAATGAAGAATAAATGACACTTACCTTTATTAAAGATGTAGCAATGACTGATGAGACACTGTGTCCTGGGAGTGCCTTTTCCTCCTGAGTACTGTAGGTCCTGTTTGGCATTTTCTTCCAGAACAGGCCTTATCACACTGTGTATGCCACTACGATTCTTAAATCTCTCAAACCAACCTTTGCTGGCTTTAAATTCACCAATATGAGCACTAGTTCCAGGCATTTTTCCGTTCACCTGGGTGTTAGTCGACTGGTGTGGGTTGCATCCTGGGAGACAAGATTAAGGACTCCAACGGAAATAAGTTAGACAGTCTTTGATGACACTGACTTTTTTGGGTTATCCTGGGTGGCTAACCCTCTGGGGTTAATTGTTTCTTGGTATTCTCAATAAGTCACACCAACAACGGTGCTACAGCAGCAGCAGCTGACAGTGCTACAGCAGCAGCAGCAGTACCAGCTGACAGTGCTACAGCAGCAGCAGACGGTGCTACAGCAGCAGCAGACGGTACTACAGCAGCAGCAGCAGTTGACGGTGGTACAGTAGCAGCAGCAGCTGATGGTGCCACAGCAGCAGCAGCAGCAGCTGACAGTGCTTCAGCAGCAGCTGACAGTGCTACAGCAGCAGCAGACGGTGCTACAGCAGCAGCAGACGGTACTACAGCAGCAGCAGCAGCAGCTGATGGTGCTACAGCAGCAGCAGCTGATGGTGCTACAGCAGCAGCAGCAGCTGACAGTGCTACAGCAGCAGCAGCAGCAGCTGACAGTGCTACAGTAGCAGCAGTGGACAGTGCAGCAGCAGCAGCAGCTGACAGTGCTACAGCAGCAGCAGACGGTGCTACAGCAGCAGCAGACGGTACTACAGCAGCAGCAGCAGCTGACGGTGGTACAGCAGCAGCAGCTGATGGTGGTACAGCAGCAGCAGCAGCTGACGGTGCTACAGCAGCAGCAGCTGACAGTACTACAGCAGCAGCAGACAGTGCAGCAGCAGCAGCAGCTGACAGTGCTACAGCAGCAGCTGACAGTGCTACAGCAGCAGCTGACAGTGCTACAGCAGCAGCAGACGGTGCTACAGCAGCAGCAGATGGTACTACAGCAGCAGCAGCAGCTGACGGTGGTACAGCAGCAGCTGACGGTGGTACAGCAGCAGCAGCAGCTGACGGTGCAACAGCAGCAGCTGACAGTGCTACAGCAGCAGCAGCAGCAGCAGCAGCAGCAGTTGACCATGGTACCACAGTATTTCGATAATATTTCTCACCCTTTTTACCACAGGGTTGGCACTAGAAGCTTTCTTGGGGCCCATGGTCACTTATTTTGCAGATAAAATCACCAAAAACACTGTGATAATACGAAATGTTCCGATTGTATGCTTGGATGTTGCCGCGGAGGCTGGCTTGTAAACAATGCCACCGGCAGAACATGTGAGGCTGGCTCAGGCCGCACATTAGACGCGTCTCAGACGAGTAGCGTTGAGCGGGTTTTTTAGCGATATGCAAGGCAAAATCTTAGCGATAAAATGTATCGGTATGCAGATTTAACGTTATGTGATGCCAACGGTATGCGGGGGGTCCACTGTATTTGATGGAAGACTAGAGGCCAAATCATTAATAGCAAGGTGAAAAAGTGTTGTGCTCAGAACACATCCCTGGGGGACATCTTGAGCTTGGATAAAGTCCGGGGAGAGCACATTATTAACCCGAACACGGAAATGCCTGTCAGTTAAAAAGTTCTTAAGGAAGGATGGTAGATTGTCTCGAAGGCCTAAGGAGTGGGCTTGGGCTAAAATATTATACCTCCAAGTTGTGTCATATGCCTTCTCAAGGTCAAAAAATATGGCAATAACTGAGAGGTTAATCGCAAAGGCATTACGAACATACGTATCCAAGCATAGTAAGGGGTCTATGGTAGAACGTCCCTTACAAAAGCCATATTGACGAGTGGAGAGACTGTTGTGTGTCTCTAAATACCACACTAAACGTCTATTTACTAGGCGTTCCATCACTTTGCAAACTGCACTGGTAAGAGCAATGGGACGATAGTGGGAGGCTTCATGTCCCGTAGTGCCTGGTTTGCAGAAAGGGAGAACAATGGCGGATTTCCACAGCTGTGGAAGAACTCCTTGTGACCAAATAAGATTGTAAAGGCGTAATAGGATTGCAAGGGCTGACTGATGTAAATGTTGTAGCATACGAATATGAATGTTGTCGGGCCCAGCTGCCGATGATCAGCAAGCTGAGAGTGTTGCCTCCAGTTCTTGAAGTGTAAAAGGCACATTATACTGTTCTTCTCTGAGAGAAGAAAAGTCCAAGGGTGCTAACTCTGGCAGACTTTGAGGAAAGAAATGAGGGGCATAGATGGAGTCCCTGAGAAATACGGACCAGATGATTGCCAATTTCATTGGCAACATCTAGTGGGTTTGCTATACCAACACCGGCAACCCGCAGAACAGGAGCCGGGTCAGGAGAATATTTACCACTCAGTTTTCGTACTTTTTTCCAGACTGCACTCATAGAGGAAGCAGAGGTGATGGTGGAGACATAATTTCGCCAGCAAGTGCGTTTAGCGTCACGGATGACACGGCGAGCGATCGCACGCTTCTGCTTAAAATCAAGAAGTCTCTCTGTGGTTCTATTGTACCGGTACCTGCCCCATGCAGCGCGTTTCAAACGTACTGCACGAACACAAGGAGACCACCAAGGCATGCATTTCTGAGAATGCCTGCCTGAAGTTTGGGGTATACAATTAGAAGCTGTGGTTAAAACAGAGGACAAGAAGAGGTGTAAAAACTCATCGATGGAGGACGAAGAAGGAACCTCTCTAAAAACAGTTAGGTGTGAGTAAAGGTTCCAATTTGCCTGATCAAATTGCCAGCGTGGGATGCGAAGAGGTGGTGAATATGAAGGGGAAGTAAGAATGATTGGGAAATGATCGCTGTCATGTAAGTCTGGGAGAAGAGACCAAGTGAAGTCTAATGCGGCGGAGGAAGAGCAGACTGAGAGATCGATGCAAGAGAGAGTGTGAGTCCGAGGATCAAAATGGGTGTGAGTACCTGTATTTAAAACATGGAGGGGGTGGGTGGCAAGAAAAGCCTCTAACTGAATGCCACGGGAATCACAGTGAGACCCCCCCAGAGAAAATGGTGGGCATTAAAATCGCCAAGTAACAGAATCGGTGGCGGTAATGACGAAACAAGAAAGGCAATATCCGGAATAGAAAATGCCTGAGAAGGAGAGAGATATAAAGAACAGAGCGTGTACCACCTATTCAAGTGGATACGGGCTGCTGTGTAATGCAGCGAAGTACGAACAAACAGCTCTTGGTACGGAATATCAGTGCATAGAAGAAGGGCACTTTCATTAAAGGTCTCATCAGGAAAAGGATCTGAAGAATACAATAAATTATAGCCTGAGATGGGAGAGATAACAGCAGAGTGTAGTTTTGGTTCCTGTAAGCAAACACCAACAGGGGAAAACTGGGAGAGTAACATCTGAAGCTCACCTCAATTACCCGAGGCCTCGTATATTCCACTGTAAATAGGCCATGATTGGCAATGATAAAGATACCTGAAATCTGCAGGTAAGGGTTCCTACGGACTAGAGGGGTTAGAAAAGTCCACATGCGGAGGCAGTGGAAAACGTTCAAGCAGCGAAGGAATGGTGCGCTGTGAAGAAAGGAGTTGCGCAGATGGAGCAGAGGAGAGAGAAGGAACGGAGGGTGGATCAGTGTCCATTAATGGTTTGGTCTCTGCAATATATTCAGAGATTGCTTCAAGTGTTTCGGAATTCAGAGACATCGTATGGGAGACAATATTGGAAATGGTAGGGGGAGGATGAGTAAAGATTGGAACTGTAATGGACTGTACCAAGGTGGGGGGAGGGGCGAAAGGGTGGAGGGAACTGGAGAAGCATGGAAGGGGACAGAAGAGGCAGAAACCTGGGAGGTGGCAGAAGAGCAAGAAACTTGGGAGGGAACAGGGGAGGAAGGTACAGTATGAGGAGGAGGGTGAACCTCTACACTTGTAACAGAGCCAGTGAGAGGGTAAGAACCAGGTACAGAGACAGGGAAGGTAAAATGAGGAGGTGGAAGATGGGTAGGAGGTGTGAATGGACCTTTTTTTGACTTTTGAGAAGTAGAGGGACGATTAGGAGGAGGTGTCATACGAGATCTCGTCGCTACTGAGGCTTGTGAGGGAGAACACGAAGAAGCGAGATCAGACTGAGGCGTTGAAGTAGGGACGTCTGAGCCTAGGACAGCAAAAGAATTAGATACAGGAGTGACTATGGGAGAGGTAACCACAGAGGTGGTTGCAGAAGATGGGATCCCAGAAGTGGGGGGATGTTTTGAAACACGGGAATAAGAAACACGAGGTAGTCTCCCTTGGAGGCGGAGATGAGAAACTGCCATGGCATAAGGGAGACCTTCTGCCTCTTTGAGGCAACGGATTTCCCGCTTGTTTAAGTAGACTTGACAACGGCGAGAGTACGAAGGGTGAGCCTCATGACAATTAAGGCAAGAGGGAGGTCGATTGCAAGACATATTAGAATGGTCATCGGCACCACAGACCGGGCATTCGGCGATAGATCTGCAATATTTCGCTGGATGGCCAAATCGCCAGCAATTTCTACACTGCTGCGGTGTAGGGATCACCTTTCGAACTTGTAACCGATGTCCTGCTACATAAACTGAGGATGGGAGTTCACGGCTGTCAAAAGTTAAACGAACCACATTGCTAGGGTATCGTCTCCGCCCGCGGGCAGGAAGAACATAAGTGTCTACCTTGAGGATTGGGAGATCTTGGAGTTCCAGCTGTTCAAGAATGTCAGTGCCACATGTCTGGAAATTTTGTTGAACTATGGTATGGGGCAGAATGACGGTACCACTACAAGAATTGAGGGAATGATGTTTTTCAATAGTGACAGGAACAGTATCGATATGGGAAAGACGAGAAAGCTCATGAGCCTGGGTAGCATTCTGTACGGTGATGATGCGCGTACCGCTCTTAAGAGCATGAAAAGAAATATCTTTACCAACATGGCGTAGGAGTGCCTTGCCAATACTGTGGTCAGAAAAATAGGCAGTAGAGGAAGTCGGTCGTAAAGTGAAGAATTTAGTCCATTGTGCAGTCTGAAACTGAGCGTGGAAAGGTAGTGAAGGACGTGTCGATCTTTTCTGAGAAGAACGAGAAGGTGGAGAAGTATCATCAGCAGGTAATTGTCGTTGGCGTTTAGGCGTGGGACCAGAGTTGGTCCGACGTGGAACGGGCTGGCAATTTGAAAATTGCCGCACCGTAGAGGGAGAGGCCGGAAGCATAGTCAGAGGAGAGCGAAGGTCAGATAAATCGAAGGAGTCAGTCGAGGCCTCAGTACCTGAAGCGGGCGAGGAAACAGCACCGGCAAGAGGTACAGAGGCATGAGGAGTGTCCGAAGAGTGGTCCAAAGACGAGGCGGGCTCAGAACGTGGTGCAGTATCAAGAAGGGGCCCGGGGGTAGCAGGTTCATGGACTAGGGCTGCCATGGTTAGGTTACTTCTTTCTTTTTGTTTTTAAGAAAAAAAAAAGAAAGAAGAAAAGAAAATAAAAATAAAAAAAAGAATAAAGAAAGGGGGACCAGGGAGGGATAGTTCCTAGGAGGAATGAAAGGGCCAGAAATTTCCCTCCGCGCCCAAGAGGACCTCAGCACCCCAAGTAGCGCAGATGCAGCATGGAACCCGTGCCATACCCTACCCATCGTACCAGTAAACCAGCAATCCGGGATAGCAACCTCACATCTGCCGAGCTACCTCGGTGGACAAAAGAGAGGGCGGCCGGAAATCCACCGCAAAGCATACCTCCTTTGGCCACCACCCCCGGAATCCGAAAGGTGGCTTCCAGAGATACACCCGTCGCCCGAGAGACACCCAAAGCCACCCTCCGGGATACCGGAGAGGGATCGGGACATCCCCAGGCAATCCAGATTCCACGGCAAACTACGCCACCGCCAAGAACCTCAACGGAATGGGATGGATCCCGGTACCCTTTCCCCTACCTAGGAACTAGCGTGCCTGTGGAAAAAAAAAAAAAATCCCAAAGGCCAAAAAGGAAGGGCAAAAGGGAGAGGTGGGGAGGAGGAGGAGGAGGAAAGGAAAAAGGGGAGGATGGGATAGGGAACGGGGGATTGGGGGGTAATTAGGTTCGGTCTGAGGAAGGAGACCGACAGGTCTAATTCCTCAGAACAAGAGCCTCTTATTGTTTGTGCAAACAAGTTTTGTAAACAATATATTGATAATTATGTTTGTGCCCCTATTGTGTTGAATACGAGTGTATATATGTACATTGCACCTTACTTTGGACTCACAGACCACAGAAGTTATGTGAAAAAAAATAAAACAGTGAAAAAAAACAAGAAACCTTCGAATACAAGTAAACCAAAGTTTACTGGGTGAGCGGCAGTTGCCGCTGTTGCCATACACGGCTCATTTTCTACCAAATTCACACCTCTATATCTCGGTAAGTACTCATGGCAAAAAATTTTGTTTTGCTTTAAAAGAATCAGAAAAATAATCTTAACATTTTCATAAGAAAAAATATTTTTTTTTTCAAATATTTCTCGACACCAGGAGACACTTCAGAATTGGGGCTTGCGACAGTCAAAGGGTTAATTATATTGTTTATTATGTCATATTAGATGAAATGTGATAGATAAACAAGCTGTACAGTTGATATTAGCGTCATATTCAAGTATTTTGTCCTGTCTCCAGAGTGCAGGAACGGATTAATGGCTTTTCAATTAATTTAAATGAGGAAAATTGATTTGATATATGAGTAAATCGAGTTACAAGGTAGGGCACAGAACGGATTAAACTCGTTAGTCAAGGTTCCACTGTACAGGGTTCACTACTATTTGTAGTTTTGAGTATCCACAGTAGGTCTTGGAACATTTCCCCCATGGATACAGGGGGGACTACTGTATATGACGAGCTGCTGATTTGTACTCTACTGACTAGAATACTGCTGTAAACTGGCAGCTCCATTTTCCAGATATGGTGAATGTACAGAGGAATTTCATTTCTCATAAGTTCAAACACCTAAAATATTGGGAATATTAAAATTTCTCAAACTGCTAACCAGGAGTGTAAAAAAAAAAAGATGAAGTATATCATAATTTACAAATGGAAGATGTTGTAGGGTCAGTTTCCAAATTTGCACACTAAAGTTACTCCATACTGGACAACTGTCAAGTCACAACAGGAGATATGGCAGAATGTGTATAATACCCCCAGTGAAAGGCAGGAATGCAATAAGTATATTAATAATGAAGATTTAACAGAAGAAAATTTTGATTAATAAAATTTTTTTTTAAAAAGATAAAAAAAAGGTTACCTTCCATGAATGTGAAACAAATTTCTTACAATTTTATATGATGCTGATATTAGGATTTAAAAAAATTCAGTTTTTTACACTGCATTTCACATTTTTATTTTCACAGTGATTGTATTTTAAGCATATAATGGTGTTAGGTGATTATTTAATTCAGCCTAATAAAACCCCTCTGGGGTCCCTATCGTTCATATCTCACACCTAAGCACATGCGTGCTACCATAAAATAATTGAGAAATTGTACTTGGCCAAATATATTGCAGAATTTCATTACAAACATTTTGCTGATAATAGTACATGAGAAGAGTACAGTATGTACTCTATTAGCATTTCTCAAGGACCTTCTGTACCTGCTATATAAAATGATAATAATTTGACATCAAATGTTTCTTCTTGGACATCATACAATTGGCATAAAGAGGAAAAAATAAAAATAAATTGGTTTTTAAGCTTATTAAAACACAAGGAATAGAAAATTATACTTCCAAGCAAACATGTACACTACAAAAAAAAATGTTTATATAATACTCTACAAAAATTATGTTAAGTATTGTGCAGTAGTATATCAATTGTATGACTGTCATTGTCAGAGAGGGCCTTCAAAGTTTTTTCCCGTAGTATACAGAAATTGAACATTATGCATAATAAATATAAATTACACAATATTAAAGCAATTAACACATTTATATAAAAGAATATTATCTGGAACTCTATTGTAATGAAAGATACTCTTCAAATTTGAAAAAAAAAATGAGAAAACCAAGAATTCTGAATTAGATGTTAACAAAATGTAAATAAAAACATCTGACTGCCTAATGAAAGTGGATAATGAAAAATAAAAAAAATCTATACAGATTAAGTCTGGGTGCCTGATTTCTCTTACATTTTTATACATAGTACAGTATTGTGTATGTATTAACCTGATCAAAATAAAAATCCATTTTTAATATACAGGTATTAAATATTTGAGTTTTCACTAAGAATTATTATTTCACTCAAAACTATGTGCTAAATCCACAAGGGTCATACAGATAAAGAATTATTAAAACAGTAAATTACAGTCATGTAAAGATATATACCTGTAGGAGTAATTCAACACTTTTCTCAAACATTTCTCAGTACCGTAATTGTAGTGCAAATGGGTGAATGATATTCTAATACAGAAAATCCTCAATTTAAGACTAACAGAGAAGAGTGAGTGACTGGTAATAATGACTGTGACTGAGAAACAAGACTGTTTAGCCATGACAATTCTGTAACTAACAGAATTTGTCTGCTGTTTCTGAATCAACTGATCCAACCTATTTTGTCACGAATTTCCAAAGTCTGTTAAACAAAGGGTATTCTGTAGTCTACAACATAAATACAAACATGGACATATTTACTGTGAGTTATGTCTCACTCTCATCACTTTCAGAATCAGAGTACACTCCAAGAAAAGAAAGGCCACTGAGCCCTGTAGAGCCTGACTTAACCATTGGAATACCTACTGAGGCTCCACCTGACAAAACTGCACTAGTGCATTTTTCTGCTAGTGATAGTTTCTCAGGCTTATTAAGTAGTCCAATCTTTTCTTCTGCTGATTTTTCTGATGTTGATACTTGAGATGAATCATGTTTCAACTTATCTTGTGAACTGGCAGTACTTGCCTTGGCCTCTTGTGGAACTTTTGTTTTAATAATTCCTGATAATCTGGATTTTATGTTATTTTTCTTTGTTTTATTTCCAACTGTATTAGAATTAGTAGAAATGTTCGAAGCTTTTGAATCTTCACATTTTTTTATTTTTTTAAGTGGTGTTTCACTGTCCACTTCCTCAGGTGCAATTCTCTTGACAATTAATCCTTCTACCATTTCATACCCAAGAGCTCTCAGTGCTGCTAGTCTCTCTGCTTCACCAATTTGTTCTCGAGTCATCCTCCTTTCACTTTCAAACTTCTCTGCAATCTTACCTAGATCGATACCTGCATGTCTATCATTCATTTCACGTAGATCTTCAAGTGATTCTAACACCTCCATCTCATACTGGGACTGCTGAGTTCGGTTTTCTAAAAGTAACATTGGGTTTGATTCTATTTCCTCTTTTGCTTCACGCTCTTCTCTTGCTGCCTGTTCTTCTGCTAATTTTAAGGCCTGGAAATTACGATGAGCACCAGCCTCGATAACATAATCTGTGCTCTCAGGGTCAGTTCTAAAGGATATCTCTGCAAGGCACCCTGGGCACTTAATATAAAACCGGTAAATTCTAACACCCAAGTACGTCATATTCTCCACATCTTCTTTCCTGGCGTTGAATTTCTTGCCTTTGGCTATATACTCACCACAAGTATAGCATTTGATATTACAGGGCACCATTAACCTCACAGTAAACTGACGGTTCCTCGGGCACCTCGCCCGGGGGATCTTAGAAGGATCAAAGTCTGGAGGATAATATTTATTGAGCACTTTACGTTCCGACATGTTTGTACGTGGAAAATAAAGGGCAGAGTAATAGCGTTGGTGTCAGTGATGACCTCGGTATGTTATTAGTTACAAACCTCAGGAAGTTGCTAGTGAAATAACTTCAAATCACTTTCCTCTTCTTTGGATTAAGGTCCACCACAGCCTAAGCCGTTTTGACCCTATCTCCCGGTGGTCAGTAATAAAATACTTCAAGTTAGATATAAAAAAAATCAGTGGAACAAGTGTTTACACGCAAAAGTTCACAATGAGGTAAAGATGGAGGAGAATCCCTGGGCACAGCCTCACCTGCACCATACCTGGGATGGTGACCGGCTGGCCTCACAATTATACACAACGTGCTAGATAGTGATGTTCAGCAGCCTCAGCAAAATGTTGTCAGTAAGTCAGCAGCAACAACTTCTCCAGGGGTTAATGTATCGCTGATTAGCTGGACTGAAGGAAACGCAGTAGTAATAGAACCAAAATGCAACAGATATGGTGAAGCTGAGTCAGCCTATGAGGCTCAGTCAACACCATCAGACGTAAACAAGCCGTCAGCTGCACCCGTCTCCCGATTCTCTCTCCTGACTTAGTTCAATTGATTTGTTTGTACGATGTGGCTTCTTGTATGTTTATAAAAGCAAATTGAGTTCAATTACGGAAAAAAATGCATGAGAGCATTAATCATGTTGTAGTGTGTGAACGTGCCATTTAACTGATCTAACTAACTATTATGTCAAGTAATTTTAAGGTGTGTAAGATAAGATAAGATAAGACATCTTAAATATACCCGAAATGCATTACATAAGTATGGGTTTTTCAGTGTATGACACAACCTATGTTAGTTAATCTCTGTTATACATAAGCCGCAATGGAAATAAATCACTGGGACTTTTTTGGATTATTCTAGTTAATTTACATTATGTATGATGATTGTACTTATGTGTATCTGTGCTTAAATAAACTTATTTTCTTAATCTTCTCGGAAAATAAATATGGTGGCATTGTTGTAAGTCATGTGCAGGGTTCGGGAGACAGCGGCGCCGCAGCGCTGCTGCCTCAAGATGGCCACGACTTGAGGGCGGCAAAACGTTCTTTAGTTTCTATCATTGAGGGTTCATGGGTTATGTGACCTGCTGCACCCATCTCCATTAACATGGTGAGAATCTTTACTGTATAATTTGTCAATATAACACACGGGCTTCTGGCTTATTGTAGGTTTGCTAACGAGTAATAATTTTGAAGCTGAAAAGTTTGAAACACTGAAGCTCCCAGACCTTCGCTAAATTGTTTCGTTTATGATAAAACAGCTTCCGCTTCAGTCGGTCGTTTTTGCGGATGACTAGTCGTGCCTCATTAGAGTTCACCGTGCCTACATTTATCCCTGTTGTACACTGGTGTTTTGGTCATACGTCTACAGGAGTTTTTGTGTTCATGTTACAAAATGCTTAAGTAACCGAGCAGTTTCTCCCACATACTTCTTGTCACATCTTTCACATGGTATAATATATACTCTGACGCTGGTTGAAGGCTTTTGTGTTTCTGCACAAAGTCTTTGAAAACGAAGAGTTTGGTGACTATTTTGATGGGTTGATTGTTGGGGGATTCATCTCACACACTGAGGTCCGTGGTTTGATCCCCGGTACTGGTGGAAACATTATGATGTGTTTCCTTAAGATGCTTGCTCTCCATGTTCACCTCCCCTTAAGGAAGGTTCCTTGATTCTGGTGATGGGCTCTTAATCCAGAGAATTGGATCTGTGCTCCAGTTCTCTGAATTGAGCCTGAATACCTTCCATCCCTGCCTCCCACAGGTTCTGTATAATCCCTATGGGTTTAGCGCTCCCCCATGATTATAATAAATCCATGTTCACCTATCAGTAAAATAGACGCCTGGGTGTTGACTGGTGTGGATCGCATCCTGGGACAAAATTGACCTAATTTGCTTGAAATGCTCTGCATAACATGGGGCTTTCTATATAGTAGTATGTCATTCATATCAGCTAGGCCTGTATACATTGTACATGCAGAAATGAAGATAAGTATTATTTTTTTTAACATTTTAGCCACATTTGATGACGTTACTGATTGGCAGAGCAACATATCTGATGGCTTCCTTGGCAGTCGTGTTGGCATTTTTTCTGTTAACATCTGTTCGTGGCATGCTTCCTGCAAACTTGTGTAAAGTGTAGGGGATAATTGAAGTGATGTGAAAGCACGAGTGATATACACGCATTCCTCTAAAAGAACTGAGGACTTGAGATTCTGAATGCTCTGAGAAAGAAACCTGTGACCACCCTCTATCCTCTCTTTGTTATGACATCATTTTGAAAGTAAAGTGTAAAAGATCATTGTTCCTTAATTGTCCAGAACTGTACAAGAGTTTTTTTTCAATTTGTTGGTGGCTCCATACCGTTTACAAGTGAAATTACAAGAGTATTAAAAATTAATGAAGTATTAGGGGTCGGCCTAGGAAAGGTTGGAGGGAGGGGGTAAAGGAGGCTTTGTGTGCGAGGGGCTTGGACTTCTAGCAGGCATGCGTGAGCGTGTTTGATAGGAGTGAATGGAGACAAATGGTTTTTAATACTTGACGTGCTGTTGGAGTGTGAGCAAAGTAACATTTATGAAGGGATTCAGGGAAACCGGCAGGCCGGACTTGAGTCCTGGAGATGGGAAGTACAGTGCCCCTCTGAAGGAGGGGTGTTAATGTTGCAGTTTAAAAACTGTAGTGTATAGCACCCTTCTGGCAAGACAGTGATGGAGTGAATGATGGTGAAAGTTTTTCCTTTTCGGGCCACCCTGCCTTTGTGGGAATCGGCCAGTGTGTTAATAATAATAATATAAATAATTAGAAATAACCTTTTTATTCATTTTTTCAGAACTTTGGCCATCCTTGTTCACACTGCAGGGAGGGATGTGTGCGTCCCTTTCAGTTTTCTCTGGACCAGGCAGTACTGAGATGTGACAATACAGAATGTGAAAGTTTACTTATTTCATCACCTTGGCAAAATGTTATTAATCGTAACATAAGGCAGCAGGTTCCTCGTCGGTCAGCAAATTTTGGTAAGTGGCCTGCTTTTTGTATCTAACAAAGTTTTGTTATTGCAGGGGGTACAGATTTTAAGACCATTTGCATACAAACATTAAAAAGGAGCACTGTGGCAGGCCTGCTGGTCCATGCTAGGCAGGTCCAACGCTCATCCGTCCACACCCATTCATATACAATGTACATACTTGTCTAATTTATTTTTAAAATTACTCAAGGTTTTCACTTCAATGACGATACAGAATTTTTTCCACTCATCCACAACTCATTATAACCGCACACCAAGTGTCTGCGGTTCAGCCCCCAACATGGGTGGTAAATGTTAGATATGTTCCTCACACCTGCTGTCCCTGTTCACTTAGCAGTAAGTGTGTACCTGGGTGTTAGTTGACTGGTGTGGGTCACATCCTGGGGAGATCAGATAAGGACCCCAGTGGAAATAAGACAGTCCTCAATGACACACTGACTTCCTTGGGTTATCCAGGGTGACTAACCCTCCAGGTTAAAAATCTGAATAAATATTATTGGTGTGTGCTTTGTCTTGGTTATATATTTTTAGCATGTTATTTATTGCCCTTTATTTATTCCTGTTTTCCAGTTATACACCTTAGTCATATCCCCCCAATTCTGTGCCTTTCCAGAGTGCAGATTGAGTGCCTTCAGTCTATTCTTGAAGGAAAGATTTCTGACACATGGGTTCAACTTTGTCATCCTTCTCTGTATGTTTTTCATCACATTTATATCCATGCTATAATAAGGTGGCAAAAATTGTGCAACATACTCTAAATGATATATAAACTTGAAACATAACCGGAAGATACCTATTATTTATACTTCTTGATATGAAGTCATGTAAGTTTATTTAGGTATAGGTATACATAAGTACAATATGATGGATAGTTTAACATGTGTGTAAATTTCCTAGGATAACCCAAACAACTCAATGACTTTATTTCCATTGGGGTCCTTGTAATATCTTAATATTATTGTTCAAGGCCCTTAACTTTATCTTTTGCTAACTAGTACCAACTACCTCATATATCTTTTTTTTTTTTCTACTTTTTTTTATTCTTTTGCTACCTTAACTTGTATATTTTATCTTGTCAATTTAAATCTAGTTATACTCTAATTCTTGTAAACAACTTATATAACACCTTAGTGCAATTACAATTGAGAGTCTTGTGCCTTTTTTATATTATTAGATTAAACTCAGTTGTTCTATAGTCAATACCAAATTCATTATCTTTCAACAAATTCATTATATTAGACCATATTGCAATTACTAGTGAGAGACTGGTGCTATTTTTAATTTGTATTTTTATATTATTAGATTAAATCTAGTTGTACTATAGCTCATTCTAGCTCAAAACATAGACTCCACAAAAGTCATTATATTAGACCTTAGTGCAATTACAAGTGAGAGTCTTGTTCTATTTTAAATTTGTATTTTTATATTACTAGTTTATACCTAGTTGTACTTTAGTTCATTCCAGCACAACACATAACTCAGGATATAAATAACCATAATTTAAACCTAGAAGATGATTGATCACGTTGACCCTGATCTAAACCTCCATAATCTGACACCCAATCAAAACCTGTTGGAAAGTAACTGCCTTTATTACACAGCATCACAAGCCAGCACTATTCTAAACAATGCTAAAAGCCTATCAGTACTTAACTACAACATCAGGTCCTTAAGCAAACACTATGATGACCTCCTGGCACTCCTTGAATCACTAAAGACACCCTTCTCCTGCATTATTCTTACTGAGACCTGGCTTAAGCAGGACACAATAGATATCTACCCTCTACCAGGATACACAGCAATTCACAACTGCAGACCAGACCAAGTTGGGGGTGGTATTGCAATCTATTACACTAACCAATTATCTTGTATTAGCACCACTTGCTTTAGTGATGAATATGGGGAATACATTTTTGCTAATTTTACTGTAAAAAACCTTAAGACACCTATAACAATCGGTGCCATTTACCGGATACCTCACACAAACATCCCAAATTTCAGTGAGAAATTAAAGTCACTAATAACAAACAGACAAATGAATAAGCACCACCTTCTCTTAGCTGGAGACTTCAACATCAACCTTGGCTTACTAGATGATCAGCCTGTAACTGATTTCATCAACAATATGAACAACACACTTCTCATACCAACAATAACTAAACCAACCAGGCTCACTGAGACAAGTGCAACCATAATAGACCACATATGGACCAATATACTAGCCCCCCTTAAATCAGGGATAATCACAGATAGCACTACAGACCACTACCCTACCTTCCTCCTGACAAACATTAATAAACCACCACTTGAATACAACAAAGTCTCATTTAGACTCCATGACGAGGCCTCAATAAGGAAGTTCACAACTGACCTAGAGATTGTTGACTGGCCTACAGAATTCTCCAAGGCCAATGGTATTGATGACTGGACAGACATTTTTATTAACAAATTACTTAGACTATACAACAAACATTGTCCTATAAAAACGAAACAGATCACAAACAAACGGCTTGGTTGCCCATGGCTAACCAGCACCATTCTGAAATCCATTGACAAGAAACACCAATATGAAAAGCAATATAGACAGGGCTTAATACACAAAGATATTCTTAAACACTATTCATCAGTTCTCACCAAAGTAATAAAGAAAGCCAAACAACTCCAGTAGATTCACAGACACTAGAGGAGATATAAAAAAGACCTGGAAAACACTCTCTCAGATTCTAGGGACCCACAAACTGAAAAAAAGCAAGAATATTGTCCTAACTAAACCTAATGAAACACCACTACATCCCACTGACACAGCTAACAAGATAAACGACTTCTTCTCAACCATAGGATCTAATCTCGCCAATAAAATCCCACATACTAATGCCCATGCCGGGGACTACCTGGATGGGAATTTCCCAAATTCCTTCTATCTTGCACCAACTGAGCCCTCGGAAGTCACCGAGATTATAAAGTCACTTAAAAACAACTCAGGGAATCTGTCTAATGTCCCACCATTACTGTACAAGCGAGCGGTCCATATCCTTTCGCATGCTATTTCGTTACTTTTTAACAAGTCACTAGAAACTAGCACCTTCCCGAAACTACTCAAGATGGCAAGGGTTACACCAATACATAAAGGTGGTGACTCTACAGACTTAAACAACTATAGGCCAATATCAAACTTACCATTGCTATCCAAAATCTTTGAGAAACTCGTGCACAGGAGACTATATTCATTTATAACAGCACAAAACATACTCAACCCCTGCCAATTTGGATTTAGGAAAAATAAAAGCACTAATAATGCAATCATAAAAATGCTAGATCTGCTTTACACAGCATTGGAAAATAAGGAATATCCACTAGGAATTTTTATTGACCTAAGAAAAGCTTTTGACACAGTAGACCACGACATCCTACTCCACAAACTTGACCATTACGGTATAAGAGGCCATGCGCTTGCTTATTTCAAGTCTTACCTTACTAATAGGTATCAGTATGTTACCATTAAAGACACAGCATCAACAACACGGCCACTTGATACTGGAGTTCCGCAGGGAAGTGTCCTTGGTCCCCTGCTCTTCCTCATATACATCAATGATCTTCCAAACGTATCCCAACACCTGAAACCCATTCTCTTTGCTGACGACACGACTTATGTCATCTCTCACCCTAATCTTGCCACCCTCAACACCATTGTTAACGAGGAGCTGATCAAAATATCGACTTGGATGACAGCCAATAAACTTACTCTTAACACTGACAAAACCTACTATATTATGTTTGGTAGCAGAGCAGGAGATGCACAAATTAACATTAAGATCAACTACACTAATTACCCGACATAATGAGGGCAAATTCCTAGGCCTATACCTTGACAACCTGAATTTCATCACCCATATCCAACACATAACCAAAAAAGTATCCAAAACAGTTGGGATCCTCTCCAAGATACGATACTACGTACCGCAAAATGCCCTTCTCACACTATACCACTCACTTATTTATCCATACCTCACCTATGCTATTTGTGCTTGGGGATCAACTGCAGCAACACACCTAAAGCCAATAATAACCCAACAAAAAGCTGCAGTAAGAATAATCACTAAATCCCATCCCTGGCAACACCCCCCCCCCCACTCTTCATAGATCTAAACTTACTCCCTGTTCAGTACATCCACACTTACTACTGTGCAATCTACATCTACAGGACCTTAAACTCCAATATCAACCTTGACCTAAAACGCTTTCTTGATAGTTGTGACAGAACCCACAGGCATAACACCAGACACAAACATCTCTACGACATTCCCCATGTCCGACTAAACCTTTACAAAAATTCAATGTATGTCAAAGGCCCTAATATCTGGAACACCCTACCTGAGAACTCTAGAACTGCAGACACATTCATCACCTTCAAAACTACCATTAGAAAACATCTTATCTCCCTGATAAACCCCATCAACTAACTACACGAATACCACCTGGTGGTTCACACTTACACTCACTCACCCATTTGACCATAAACAGAAATATTAATCTCAATCTTAAAATAATGAATCCTATGATACTCCAATACTGAAACTATGTACTGTGCCAAAACAAAAGCATTCACATTGCTAAACTCAAAAACTAGTATTTAGTCACTTAGCCATAATACCAACTTACCTCATAATTTGTAATATTTTAAAATAAAGAATTAAACTAAGTCTGCCCGAAATGCCTAGCCATGCTAGGCGTTCTAGTGGTACACTCTGTAATCATTATTTAACTACATGTAAACCACACAACAACCAAATTCTGTAAATTCAACATTGTAATCATTATAGAAAATAAACTTGGAATTTGAATTTGAAAGCCTAGCATGATTATAACCTTCAAAATTAAAATGACTAAGTAACTCAACTGTGTGATATCAGTTACAATAAAAGGAGATACAATAGGAATAAAGTGAACTGAGTTATTTACTTGAAAATTAAACAGAGGATCAGCTTACAATAATAGGTACACAAATGTTAACCATACAAAAAATTACTCTCCTCTCTTTCTGTAGCTTCATTCATTAGGTATCTTTTAGCTCTTTTTCTTGCACTGGCTCATGCTAGGACAGGCTTTGACATGCTCAAACAATCTGTTTACTCCTGGAGAGCAAAACGTTGCCACAATAAAAGGTCACATTAGTTGCGCTTGTATCATTTTACCTAACATAGTAAAAGATGTTTGAGATTTAACCACCTACTGTAGGTTCTACAAAATTGTGTTCATTTTCTCTAGTACTGTACTGGTTTTGGTTCCTAACCTTGACAAATTTGGCAGCAAAATATTCTGGAAACTGCTTGTGAGTAATTTTATAAATATTTAACTTTAGTTGCTTAACTCTTCAATATTCAGCATATTCAGTTGTAATTTATCCTGGCCTACATGATCTCTTGGACCCAGGCACAATATGAACATACATGGTTTCATATAAACAGTTGCTGTTTATATGTTTTGTACTACAAACACAGAAAATTAATTGGCTTGCACCCTTGTAGGAGTTTTGTTACGTATGACTAACCCATTGTATTGTAATTTTTTTTTTTTCTTCAGAAATTCACATAACATTTCTGTTAGTCGTAAATTTTCAGTATGCTGTAAACTTGTGTAGCGTTTGCTTTTGCTGCAAGTTTCAAGCAATATGTAGTTTATGTAGTCATTTCTCTAGTTTCATTTTGTCACAATTTAAATTTTTTCTAGAGCTTAGATTAGCATTTCTGCCTCACATTAATATTATTTCACACATATTGTTGTATCACATGCTGATACTGATCCTGCGCTAAGCCTCTTCGACCTCAATAATAACCATTTTACCACAGAATAAGACTGTAAATATTGCACAGCCATTCATGTTAAAAGTACAGTGGACCCCCGCCTTATGATGGCAGCGCATTACATTAAATCCACCATACGATACATTTGAATGCAAAAATTTTACCTCACCTCACGCGATTTGTCCAGGACACGTCCCGGACGAATCGCATGTATATTACATGTCCGTGTGTGTGTGTGTGTGTGTGTGTGTGTGTGTGTGTGTGTGTGTGTGTGTGTGTGTGTGTGTCGCCTGTCTGTGTGGGTATGTGTTGCCTGTCTGTGTGGGTATGTGTTGCCTGTCTCTGTCGGTATGTGTTGCCTGTCTCTGTGGGTATGTGTTGCCTGTCTCTGTGGGTATGTGTTGCCTGTGTGTGTGTGTGTGTACTCGCCTAGTTGTACTCACCTAGTTGAGGTTGCAGGGGTCGAGTCCAAGCTCCTGGCCCCGCCTCTTCACTGATCGCTACTAGGTCACACTCCCTGAATCGTGAGCTTTATCATACCTCTGCTTAAAGCTATGTATGGATCCTGCCTCCACTACATCACTTCCCAAACTTTTCCACTTACTGACTACTCTGTGGCTGAAGAAATACTTCCTAACATCCCTGTGATTCATCTGTGTCTTCAACTTCCAACTGTGTCCCCTTGTTACTGTGTCCAATCTCTGGAACATCCTGTCTTTGTCCACCTTGTCAATTCCTCTCAGTATTTTGTATGTCGTTATCATGTACCCCCTATCTCTCCTGTCCTCCAGTTTCGTCAGGTTGATTTCCCTTAACCTCTCCTCGTAGGACATACCTCTTAGCTCTGGGACTAGTCTTGTTGCAAACCTTTGCACTTTCTCTAGTTTCTTTACGTGCTTGGCTAGGTGTGGGTTCCAAACTGGTGCCGCATACTCCAATATGGGCCTAACGTACACGGTGTACAGGGTCCTGAACGATTCCTTATTAAAATGTCGGAATGCTATTCTGAGGTTTGCTAGGCGCCCATATGCTGCAGCAGTTATTTGGTTGATGTGCGCTTCAGGAGATGTGCCTGGTGTTATACTCACCCCAAGATGTTTTTCCTTGAGTGAGGTTGGTAGTCTCTGGCCCCCTAGACTGTACTCTGTCTGCGGTCTTCTTTGCCCTTCCCCAATCTTCATGACTTTGCACTTGGTGGGATTGAACTCCAGGAGCCAATTGCTGGACCAGGTCTGCAGCCTGTCCAGATCCCTTTGTAGTTCTGCCTGGTCTTCGATCGAGTGAATTCTTCTCATCAACTTCATGTCATCTGCAAACAGGGACACCTCAGAGTCTATTCCTTCCGTCATGTCGTTCACAAATACCAGAAACAGCACTGGTCCTAGGACTGACCCCTGTGGGACCCCGCTGGTCACAGGTGCCCACTCTGACACCTCGCCACGTACCATGACTCGCTGCTGTCTTCCTGACAAGTATTCCCTGATCCATTGTAGTGCCTTCCCTGTTATCCCTGCTTGGTCCTCCAGTTTTTGCACCAATCTCTTGTGTGGAACTGTGTCAAACGCCTTCTTGCAGTCCAAGAATATGCAATCCACCCACCCCTCTCTCTCTTGTCTTACTGCTGTCACCATGTCATAGAACTCCAGTAGGTTTGTGACACAGGATTTCCTGTCCCTGAAACCATGTTGGCTGCTGTTGATGAGATCATTCCTTTCTAGGTGTTCCCATACTCTTCTCCTGATAATCTTCTCCATGATTTTGCATACTATACATGTCAGTGACACTGGTCTGTAGTTTAATGCTTCATGTCTGTCTCCTTTTTTAAAGATTGGGACTACATTTGCTGTCTTCCATGCCTCGGGCAATCTCCCTGTTTCGATAGATGTATTGAATATTGTTGTTAGGGGTACACATAGTGCCTCTGCGCTGTGTGTGTGTGTGTGTGTGTGTGTGTTAGCTGTCCATGTGTATGTGGTACCTATTCATGTGTGTGTGTGTGTGTGTGTGTGTCACCTGTCCATGTGTGTGTGTGTGTGTGTGTGTCACCTGTCCATGTGTGTGTGTGTGTGTGTGTTAACTGTTCATGTGTGTGTGTGTGTGTGTGTGTGTAACTGTTCATGTGTGTGTGTGTGTTACCTGTCTTTCTGTGTGTACTCACCTAGTTGAGGTTGCAGGGGTTGAGTCCAAGCTCCTGGCCCCGTCTCTTCACTGTGTGTGTATGTTACCTGTTCATGTGTGTTTGTGTGTGTGTGTGTGTGTGTGTGTGTGTGTGTGTGTGTGTGTGTGTGTTACCTATGCCAGTTGTGGAATCCATTGTGCCTGCTTCAAAGATTAAGGAAATGTGTGCAAAGTGGGTTGAACTGCAAACCTTTATGGAAGAAAATCACCCTAACACAGCTATTTCAAGCCGTGCTGGTGACTATTACAATGACAATGTTGTGACCCATTTTAGGCAAATCTTAAAGGAACGGAAGGTACAGAGCTCTATGGACAGATTTGTTGTGCGACAGAGGTCCAGTGACTCTCAAGCTGGTCCTAGTGGCATTAAAAGAAGAAGGGAAATAACCCCAGAAAAGGACTTGATACCTCAAGTCCTAATGGAAGGGGATTCCCCTTCTAAACAATAACAACTTCCACACTCTCCCCTCCTCCCATCCCATCAATCATCACCAGGTCTTCAATAAAGGTAAGTGTCATGTATTCTATTCTTAGTAGAGTATTAATTGTGCATGTCTTCTTAAATTTGTGTGTATTAAAATTAATATTCATGTGGTAAATTTTGTTTTTTTTCAGACTTTTGGGTGTCTTACACAAATTAATTTGATTTCCATTATTTCTTATGGGGAAAATTAATTCGGCTAATGATAATTTTGACTCAAGATGAGCTCTCATCAACGGATTAATATCGTAAGGCGGGGGTCCACTGTATCTTGAGCAACATCAAGAACATATCAGTATTCAGCTACAATGACATATCCCAAAGTAAATACTAAAATGGCATGAGTTCACTGCTACAGTCATTAATCCTTTGAGGGTCTGTCCCGTAGTTCTACGGTTTTGAAGCCAGGGTCCAGGCTGTAGTTCTGTGCCATGTGCTCGGCTCACTCAGATGAACTGTGAGTGGTAAATTTGGGTCTAGATATGAGAGAATACATCTATGTGGTAAGGGTACACCACATGAAACAAATCCTGCAGCACGCAGTTCATAATGAGAAAGTGCGACCGTATTTTTGGATTAAAACAGCGACTTTGCTTTGTTGTTTCGTATGTTTTTTACACTTGTATTTGTGTTTTTTTTGGACTCATTTGATAGAATGGAAGATACAGTAGGAATAGAGATGATTTTGATTGGTTTTTAGTACTGAAAATGGCTTGAAACTTAGCTCAAATTAGCGGACATGTTTGATTTTTGTCGCTGTCCAAGAGTAAACCCCTCAAGGGAGGTTCGTTGATGCTGGTGAGGGGCTCTTGATCTAGGGAATTGGATCTGTGCTCCAGTTCCCTGAATTGAGCCTGAATGCCTCCCATCCCCCACATGCACTGTATAATCCTACGGGTTTAGCGCTCCCCCACGATTATAATTATATCAAGAGTAAACAAATGACGTCAGGCGTTTAATACACATCAGCTGGTGGGTCTAATGTGCGTTTATGAATGTGCTGATATTATTTATACATTTATTACAATATTGCATAATAGTAAATCTAATATTTTAGTATGAGTAAACATTCATTATGTGAATCAAAAATCAAAATGGAATTCATTTGTAAAGCCTGGAAGCATAACTAATAGAGTAAATATTATTTTAGTGCCAGGAATGCCTGCATTGTTTATTCTAGACCCTATTTTGAATTTGAAATATTTTGAACTTTGTGTGAAATTAGCCAAATTACCAATTTACGATCACTTTATTGGGTAGTTGAAACAGTTGACTGGGCGATTTTGTGTGCTCATTCGATAAAATAGAAGTAATACTAGTGAAATAGCTAAGAATTTGGTTGACTGGAATAATGTAATTGGCCTAAAATGGGAGTCAAAGTGGGCAAAATCACTGATGCGTAAATATCGCTGATGCAGCAAAATTCGCGTGTAATTTCATCAGCTTTCCATCAAATTTCATACTTTTTGTTTTATTACCCTCAGAAAAAGATTCTTTACCATTTCATGTTTTTTTTTTTTTTTTTTTTTTTTTTTTTTTTTTACCCTGTGGACAGGTTTCAGATTGGGGGTCTGGACACTGAAAGGGTTAGCCCTTTCAGGGTCCAAAGGCCAAATTTCAAAGTGTGCACCAGGGCCCAAGAATTAAAAAAAAAAATTATTTTTTCTTATGAAATGGTAGAAAATCTTTATCTGAAGGTAATAAAACAAAAAGTACGAAATTTGATGGAAAATTGAAGAAATTACGATCTCGCGATTTTTGACGTGTCAGCAATATTCACGCATCGGCGATTTCACCGAATTTGACTCCCATTTTAGGCCAATTACATTATTCCAGTCACTATTCTATTTCACTAGTATTACTTCTATTCTATTGATTGAGCACAAGAAATTGCCACGTCAACTGTTTCAACTACAAAATAAAGAGAGTCGCGACCTAGCTGCCAGGGAGTGTGGACATGTCTCGTACCTCTCTGCTGACAGTCTAGCAAGCTATCGAAGTTGAAGACAAACGGTTGTTGTGAGAGGATCAGCTGTGTCTAGCTAGCTAGAGGGATAATACTGCAGAAGGTGAAGGACACAGATTACTCACCTTGTCATTGTGTTGTCCACACCTGTCTCTGAATGTGCATTTGTTATCTATCTAGCAATTTACTGTATTTCCATATGTGATAAACAACATCGGAAATGGTTCACGAGGACTATTAGTGGAAGGATAGCCGCTAATTTGCAGAGTGTTCAGAGTGACGCTTTCGAGCCGACCTGTGTTAGTTTACGCACGGTCTCGCACCTTCTTACGAGGACCACGCATTCGTGAGAGCACGCACGAGTGCTGGGATGTTCCCTGTGAGTTCCATGTTGGTTTACGCATGGTTACGCACAGGAACGTTTGTGACAAAGTGTTTTTCTTTCAAGACATTTCTGCAGCGAGTGTGGTGTGTTCTGTGTTAGTTTACGCACAGCCACGCCAGTAATACGTGTGCTACCCGTGCCTCGCTAATTCGTGTGCATTCATGGGCGTTCGTGCGTGCACCTACGCCACACCATCGTTCGTTTTGGCGATAGTGCGACAAATAACACCCCAAGTCCGCATATTGTGTTAGTTTACGCACAATTGCGAATCTGTCGTGTATCTCGTGCATTCGTGTGATTCGTGCATGTGCTGTGGCGTGGCGCTGACCAGCCAGTGTACTTCGTGCACTGGTCCAGCTTGCCAGGCGCCTGTACTGTGTTTACACACAGCACCTGACGGCCCTCGCCATTCGTGCATTTGTGGGTCATATGCGTGTGCTCAGTGCTTTGGGAAAACATCCGCTTGTGACCTACGTGTGCACCGTACGATTCCAGTGAGTGACGTAATCATGGCTTGTGCACCACTGTGAACCCAGTGTGGGCTGTCAATAGATCTTGGGAACTGTGGCACACAGCTACGAGCCTCATTGGGGTGGCTGTACTGCCATGTCATTCCAGGAACCAAGAGGCAAACGGCCCATGTCATCATGCGACGACGACTTTCACAGCAACGTGGAGGAAGTGGAAGGGCCGGCGAAGAAACCCAAGGACAACCTGCACTTCGGGGGCGATGCCTCAGAAGCACCTCAGCTGATGCCAGCTGCTTCCCCAGATGGCCCAGGGACGATGGGGACAGCCGAGGCCAACCCAAGCCCGGTCCAGCAGGTGGACACCCCCCAACATATGGGGACCATGGAAGAGACCCAGGACCCTCCTCCTCAGCAGATGGCACCAGGGACAACCAACCCAGACGAAGCCCCACAGGCAACAGAGGAGAACGAGATGGTACAAGGGCGCTCAAGACCTCAGAACCGTGCTGCAAGGCAACCAACTGTGGTCTTTAACAAGTTCATGATCCCTCACTACGATGTGGTGAAGAACCTGGAGGCGACCATGCCTTCCATCAAGCTCAGCTGCGACTTCATGCTCAGGGGAGAGATAGTGGCGAAGTCTCGCGACGAGGACACATACGATCGACTGAAGTCAATGGCTGCAGAGAATCCGAGGATAAGGGAGCTCCTAGCTCAAGAAAAGATGCACAAGGGGGTTGTGCTTCATGTCCCTGTACCCATCCCAGCAGAGCGCTTCCTCGATGTACCCAACATTGTCAAGGCAGAGAGGCTGACCACCGGGACCAACAAGATCCCAACACAGAATATGTTGATCCACCACCGAGGGCCCCTACCATCCCACATTGCACTGGGGGTGTGGGGGCGGTTCAAGACCCGGCCATATGTAGAGGGCCCGCTACAATGTTACAACTGCCAGGGCTTCAACCATATCGCGGCTACCTGCCAACATGTGAAGAAGTGTGGAGTCTGCAGCAAGCAGCACGACTCCAAAGATTGCATTGCATTGCTCAAGCAGCCCCCGAGACCCCACGCCCTGAACCCAAGTGTGCCAACTGCGGCAAGAAACACCATGCATGGAACCAGGGCTGCCCTGTTATGGTACAGCGGTGGCAACAGGTGCGACAGCGGATGGCCCCTGCGGCGACGACGACCCAGCCCAGCTCAGTAAATGCCCAACAGCAACAGGCGGGGACATTGTCCAATGCCCCACGGGGCCCGAATATGGCCTCTCCACGCCCCAACCCATGGAACTATCAGCACCGGCCGCTGGCAGTAGCCAGCACAGCTCCCTCGACGGCGGCCACACCCTACAGCAGAGAGTTCCCAGCACTGGGGAATCACCAGAGAGGACTGGTTGCACCGCCAACATTCAGGCAAGGGGAACAATGGCAAGGGCAAGTCTCGAAGCCTCAGCAAAAGCAGAACAAAGGAACACAACAAGCCCGGCTCAGGGACGCCGCTCGAGGAGCTGCGGCTACACAGCACCAGACAGGACACCAGCAAGGGCCTTCCCGACAGAGGCAGTCCCCACCAGAATGCAGCGGGAAGCAGGCCACGGCACCCAGTCAGATGGCACAGAGAGCCACGGAGACTTGCGTGACCTGCGAGACAACGGTGGCAACGATCGCAGGAGTGGGCCAACAACCACAGACCACAGCCAAGGAAACCCTGTCCCCCCAGAGGGAGGGCACCTCGCCGGCTCACATTGTCACCGTAATCAAGCTTGTGGTAGAGGTGCTGTCCATGCTAATCCCATCAGTGAAGGACAGGCAGGTCTGCAAGGATCTGACTACCGTGTACAGCATGGCTCTCCTGGAGAGGGCCGACGCAGCTTCCCTTCAGGCCCACCTCACCCAGGTCTTCACGCCCGAGGAATTGGTAGAACACGCACGGATATTCCGGAGAAACATGGACCAACAGGAGGAGATGGAGTCCGACGGGTCGCCCGACAGTCCCTAAAAATCCTCCAGTGGAACATCTGTGGTCTGAGGTAGAAACTCCACCTAGCTATCCAGGCGGCAGTCCAGGATGAGATAGATGTGTTTCTGTTCCAAGAAACCCTTGCCAACCCCCCACCCGCCCCACAGCCACGCATCCCTGGGTTCTCTGCATACCTGCAGCGTGGTGGGCCCCCCGCCAGGGGCACCGCAATCTATGTGCGGAATTCCATTCCCCACTCAATCGTCACTGACCCTGTCAACTGCGGTGAAGGGGTGGAGGTGCAAGCCGCCACGCTGCGACTACCATCTGGACCACTGACTATTTACAATGTGTACCAGAGCACACGGTTTACCCTCGACCTCTCGGAGGTTGCAGCCCTGTCCATATCTCGCCTCGAGGGCGTGCTCGTGGCGGGGGACATCAACGCTCATCATGAGCTTCTCTGCTCTGTCTCCCATACCAATGAGATGGGCAGGCACTTGGCGGCGGTGCTCGAGGATGTTCCCGAGATCGTCCTCCTCAACAATGGGGAGCCGACACACCACGGCGGCAACCAACTGGATGTCACTCTCCTCTCTCGGAGACTGCAGCCTGGGGTGAGGTGGGAGCTCCACCCACTTCTCACCAGCGACCACTTTGCGATCATCACCATGCTGGCGCTCACTCAGTACACCCCATACACACCGCCTCCACGGTGGAACTTCAAGAAGGCTGACTGGCAGTGCTTCCAGGATGTCATACAGCAATGGTGGGAGACGACCTCCCTCACTGACAATCCTGATGCGGCTGCCCAGAACCTCCAAGCGGCCTTCACCCATGCGGCTGAGGTGGCCATCCCACTTACCAAGGCTGGAGGCACCATCAAGCGGGACTGGTGGTTCTACGATGAGACAGTCAAGGAGCAGAACCACCGTGTCAACTGTGCCCGTAGGCTCCACAGACGCAACCCTACTGCGGACACCCTTCGGCTGCTGAGGGAGGTGGTGAGGCACTCGCCACATCTCCCACAGAGTCCGCCTGGCAAAGTGGTTTGAATGGTGTGCCTCCTTCGACCATGCCACTACCCTGTCTGAGATCTGGGCGAAAATAGGTCTAGCTACTGGAAAAACGAAGAGGAACAGCGCGTGCTCACCATGACCCGGCTGGTGAAGCAGAGAGGCTGGTCGAGCTCTTCACCTCCAGGACAGCAACAGCCCGCCTGCCACAAGATGTGCAGAACCTTCAGGCTGTCCTCCTCCCAGACAGGACTGCCAGGCTGCAGGCCGCATGCTACGAACACGATGACACCGACATTGACTTCAGCGATCGGGAGCTGAAGGCAGCATTCAGGACATCTCGGGACACCACCCCTGGCCAGGATGGTATCACCTACAGCATGATCGCAAGGGCGGGCCCCTCTGGACACGATGCGCTCTTGGAGGTCATCAACTGCTCCTGGAGGGCTGGGCAACTCCCCACTGCATGGAAGGAGGCCATCATCTTGCCCATCCCCAAGCCCAGGGACCCGGAAAGCATGAGGCCCATCTCTCTCACCAGCTGTCTTTCCAAGATTGCTGAAAGGATGATCCTTGAGCGACTACGGTGGAAGCTCGGTCCCGAACACCGTCATATATACGGCTTCACATGAGGAGTGGGCACAGCAGAGAGCATCACCACCCTCCTTGCAGGCATTGGGTCAAACAAGAGACCCAAAATTGTTGTCTTCCTGGACCTCGAGAAAGCCTTTGAGCTTGCCAGCTCACCAGCCATCCTCGACCTCCTAGCACGCAGGGGCGTGAAGGGCAGGCTCCTTGCCTGGATCTCTGCATACCTGCAGGACAGGTGTGCACGAGTGCACTTCCAGGGACAGGTGTCCACCCTCAGGCCCCTGGAAAATGGCACCCCGCAGGGAGGGGTCCTCAGCCCCGCTCTCTTCAATGTCCTGATGCATGAGCTGGTGCAGCTGCCGTTCTCTTTAGGCACCCAGCTGCTCAGCTACGCTGATGATCTTGCCCTCATCATCACCGAGAGATGCGGTTTGATGCTTAGAGCCCAACGTGACCTTAACCTCCTCTCCACCACCTGTCGTTGCCTCGGCCTCAAGGTCTCGGCGGAAAAATCCAAGGCCATGATCCTGCACGCCAAAGTGCCGGAAGGGAGACTGCAGGTATTGGGCATCAATCTCGGCTGGGTCAGCAGCTACCTGTACCTGGGAGTGCACATTAACAATTGGCTCTCCTTTCGGAATCAGGCAGAGTACGTCAGAGAGCAGACCATGCAACGGGTCACGGCCATGCGGGCCCTCGCCAACCCTAGGTTGGGGGCCAGCCATGATATTCTCCGATTATTCCACGTGCAGGCGGTGCGCTCTCTTGTCAACTATGGTGCACTTACCCTGGTCCATGCCTGCCCCTCGCACCTTCGAAGACTCGACATCCAAAATACTGCAGCTCGGATCATGCTGGGCGCGCCAAGGTGGACGAACACCGTGCCACTGAATCATGAGGCTCAACTGCAGCCCCTACGCGATAGGATCGCCCTTGTGGCTGCCAGGAGGGTGGCCAAGTACGTACAACTCCCTGGTGGAGAGGGACTGCTGCAAGACCTTGAACGTCAACAGGGAGACCTCAGGGAGTTTCCCGGCCGGCTGTGGGTGTGGTCAGTGGCAGATGTAGCGAGCAAACTCCTCCCCATGGCGCTTATCGTGGACAAGGGCTGTGACCGGCCTGTGGCGGGGTACTCTGTACTCCCGCCCTGGGCACCAGAAGCAGTTGTGGTCCACATCCAAGACCTCCCAGTTAGCAAGCATCACTGTCCACAACACGTGCTGCAGCAAAGGGCTGCAATGAGTATTGCAGCAGCAGAGCACCCTGGGTGCGCCTTATATTACACTGATGGCTCCTGGGATCCAGAGGCTGGCCGCACAGGTGCCGGGGTACACCATGCCACCCTGACGGCCGGATGGCGACTCCAGGATCACTGCACCATCCTCCATGCAGAACTCCATGCCATCCAGAGGGCCCTGCAACACGCGCTCCTGGATCATCGGCGACCCCCAGTCATTCACGTCGACTCCAGAGCGGCGATCCAGGCCATCATGCACAGGGAGCCCAGGGACAACATCCGGCTAATTACTGCCATCAGGAAGGACCTGCACACACTTAATGAGCAGGGACAGCAAGCAACAATCAACTGGATTCTGAGCCACATCGACCTCACTGGGAATGATGCGGCGGATGGCGCGGCAAAGTCAGCAACCCTTGAACCCCAGCCAGTGACCACCATCGCCATCAGCCGCAGGCAGGTGGACCTGTGGGCAGCCGCTGCAGCCAGGCGCCTGCTACCAGGGCCAGGCACATCGCGGAGCCGGATCTGGGGGAGCCCCTGCCGAGCATGCGGAGGCTAGACAGGAAGTTGCAGGTTGGGATCCACCGGCTGCGACTTGGCTACCCTACTGCCAGAAGACTCATCGACCGTGTGCGAGAGGAGTGCTGCTGCCATTGCAACCAGATGGTCCCCGAGCCACTAGTGCACTACCTCCTCGACTGCCCCGCGATGGTGCCACTACGACGGAGGCACTTCCCATTGGCGCCTGGGGACCCAAACCGAGAAGACACCACAGCCCGGCTGGTGTACCTGGCCGTCCGTGACCTGGGAACTCTCATCCCCATCCTGGCTGCCCACTCACCGCCTCGATGACGACGCAACATGCAACGAGGAGTTGCCACGACCTCTCCATCTATTAACTCTCCTACTCTTCCTTCTTTCACTCCCCTACCTCTTCTCCCCCACCACTTAAAAAAAAAAAATCCAACGGAGCCTGTACCTGTTTTCTAAGTAAAAGTCTGAACTCGCCTAGAACCCATGCCACACTACCAACAACTTGATGGGGCAACAAGTGCCCGAAGACCTTCAACCCTGGCGATGCCTGCCAATGAAGCCCAAGTGGATGCCTGCTGATGAAGACCAAGTGACGCCTGCTGATGAAGATGAGAAGCGAGATGACACTCCCCTCCGGGGAGTCGCCGCAAGAGAGATGATGATGTTACCCTCCAGCCGGAGGGCCCAAGAAAGAAGACAGAAGAAATAAGAAGATGAGCGACACCCCCAACCGGGGGCCACAGCCGGGTCACCATATGGAGAAGACCTGGGCCGGAAGTACCGGCAAACCTCTAATGAATGAATACAAAATAAAGTGATTGGAAATTGGTAATTTGGCCAATTTAATGCAAAGTTCAAAATATTTCAATTTAAAAATAGGATCCAGAATAAACAATGCAGGCATTCCTGGCACTGAACTAACATTTCCTCTGTTCATCAGTTACATTTTCAGGCTTTACAAATGAATTCCATTTTTATTTTTTATTTACATAATGAATTTTTATTCAAACCAAAAAATAGAAGATTTACTGTTATGCAATATTGTAATAATTGTATAAATAATATCACCACATTTGTGAACATATATTAGACCCACTAGCTGGCGTGTATTAGACATGTGAGGTCATTTGTTTACTCTTGAACATTGGCAAAAATTTAACATTTCTGCCACTTTGAGCTCGGTTTCAATCCATTTCCAGTACTAAAACCAATCAAAATCATCTCTATTTCTATAATACATCTTCCATTCTATCAAGTGATACCAAGAAATCGCAAATACAACTATAAAAAACATATGAAAAAGCACTGCAAAATCGCTGTTATAATCGAAAATTATGGTCTCGGTTGTTTTTCTCTCACTATGCACTGTGTGCTGTAGGATTTGTTTTATGTGGTGCACACATACCACATAGATGTATTCTCTCATATCGAGGCCCACATTTACTGCTCACAGCTTATCAGAGTGAGCTGAGCTCATGGTGTAGATCTACAGTTTGGACCCTCAGCTCAAAGCCGTAGAACTATGGCACGGACCCTGAAAGGGTTAAACGCTGACCTAGCTTTCATTATTTGTACAGGAGCTTGGGTTGAAAATGCTGCAGTGAGGAGGCGGCTGGAGGCATTGGAGATGTCCTTTCTAAGGGCAGTGTGTGGTGTAAATATTATGCAGAAAATTTGTGTGGAAATTAGGAGGAGGTGTGGAGTTACTAAAAGTATTAGTCAGAGGACTGAAGAGGAGTTGTTGAAGTGGTTTGGTCATTTAGAGAGAATGGAACAAAGTAGAATGGCTTGGAGAATGTATAAATCTGTAGTGGAAGGAAGGGAGGGTATGGGTCATTCTTGAAAAGGTTGGAGGGAGGGGGGGTAAAGCTAATTTTGTGGGCTAGGGACTTGGATTTCCAGGAAGCGTGCATGAGCATGTTAGATAGGAGTGAATAGAGATGAATGGTTTTTGGGACCTGACGAGCTGTTGGAGTGTGAGCAGGGTAATATTTTGTGAAGGGATTTAGGAAAACTGGTTAGCCAGATTTGAGTCCTGGAAATGGGAAGTACAGTGCCTGCACTTTAAAGGAGGGGTTTGGGATATTGGCAGTTTGGAGTGGCTATCTAAACTGTCGTATCTAGGTGCCTCTGCAAAGACGGTGATTATGTATGAGTGATGGGGAAAAGTGTTGAATGATAATGAAAGTTTTTTCTTTCTTTTGGGTTTTTTCTTTCTTTTGGGTCACCCTGCCTTGGTGGGAAACAGCCAACATGTTAAAAAAAAATATATATATATATAGGTTTATTCCACAAAGTTGTTTATAAGTCAAAAAATTTAATTTCACTTAAATGAATATCAATATTCTGTTTGAAAGCTGAGGTTCTCTAGCTAATAGATTAATTTACAAAATAAAATTTGCTTTGAAAATAAGTTTTGAGATTTTGTGTAAAAAAGAAAATGTTAAAATTTTGTGTATAACTGTGAATTTCATTTCAAGTGTAAGTTAACCCTTTGACTGTTGAAAGGCCCAATCCTGAAGTGTCTCCTGGTGTCACAAAATATTCGAAAAAAAAAAATTATTTTTTCTTATGAAAATTTTAAGATGATTTTTCTGATTGTTTTAGTCCAAAAAAAAAAATTCCATCAGTACTTACCGAGATATAGAGGCGTGAAGTTTGCAGAAAGTGAGCAGCGTATGGCAACAGCGGCGACTGCCGCTCACCCGGTAAACTTTGGTTTACTTTTATTCGACGGTTTCTTGTTTGTTTTTTTGTTTTTGTTTTTTCACTATTTTATTTTTTTACATAACTTTTGTGGCTTGTGAGACCAAAGTATGGTGCAATGTTCATATATACACTCATTGAATATAACACAATTATAGCAAAAACACTAGTACAGTGGACCCCCGGTTAACGATTTTAATCCGTGCAAGAGGGCTCATCGTTATGCGAAATAATCGTTATGCGAATGAATTTTCCCCATAAGAAATAATGGAAATAAAATTAATCCGTGCAAGACGCCCAAAAGTATGAAAAAAAATTTTTTTTACCACATGAAATGTTAATTTTAATACACACAAACTGAAAAAGGCATGCACAATTAAATGACACTTACTTTTATTGAAGATCTGGTGATGATTGATGGGATGGGAGGAGGGGAGAGAGTGTGTTAGTGTTTAGAAGGGGAATCCCCTTCCATTAGGACTTGAGGTAGTAAGTCCTTTTCTGGGGTTACTTCCCTTCTTCTTTTAATGCCACTAGGGCCAGCTTCAGAGTCACTGGACTTCTTTCGCACAAGATATCTGTCCATAGTGGCCTGTACCTCTCGTTCCTTTATGACTTGCCTAAAGTGTTTCACAACATTGTCAGTGTAATAATCACCAGCACGGCTTGCAATAGCTGTGTGAGGGTGATTTTCATCCATGAAGGTTTGCACTTCAAGCCACTTAGCACAGATTTCCTTTATCTTTGTAGTAGGCAACTTCTTCAATTTCTCTCTCCCCTCCTCTGAACCAGTTTCCTCAGGTCTGGCCTCTTGCTCTTGAAGTTGATCTATCAGCTCATCAGTGGTTAGTTCTTCATTGTCCTCCTCCACCAACTCTTCCACATCCTCCCCACTAACCTCCAACCCCAAGGACTTTCCCAATGCCACAATGGATTCCTCAACTGGCACAGGATTCTCAGGGTTAGCCTCAAACCCTTCAAAATCCCTTTTGTCTACACATTCTGGCCACAGTTTCTTCCAAGCAGAGTTCAAGGTCCTCTTTGTCACTTCCTCCCAAGCCTTACCTATAAGGTTTACACAATTGAGGATATTAAAGTGATCTCTCCAAAACTCTCTTAGAGTCAGTTGAGTTTCTGAGGTCATTACAAAGCACCTTTCAAACAGAGCTTTTGTGTACAGTTTCTTGAAGTTGGAAATAACCTGCTGGTCCATGGGCTGCAGGAGAGGAGTGGTATTAGGAGGCAAAAACTTCACCTTAATGAAGCTCATGTCCCCATAAAGTCGCTCTGCCACGTCTGTAGGATGACCAGGGGCATTGTCTAACACCAGGAGGCACTTAAGTTCTAATTTCTTTTCAGTTAGGTAATTTTTCACATTGGGGGCAAATGCATGGTGTAACCAGTTACAGAAAAATTCCCTAGTGACCCATGCCTTACTGTTTGCCCTCCACAGCACACACAAATTATCCTTGAGGACATTCTTTTGCCTGAACGCTCTGGGAGTTTCAGAGTGATACACTAATAAAGGCTTCACTTTGCAATCACCAGTAGCATTGGCACACATCAACAAAGTAAGCCTGTCTTTCATAGGCTTATGTCCTGGGAGTGCCTTTTCCTCCTGAGTAATGTAGGTCCTGCTTGGCATTTTCTTCCAGAACAGGCCTGTTTCATCACAATTAAACACTTGTTCAGGTTTCAGTCCTTCAGTTTCTATGTACTCCTTGAATTCCTGCACATATTTTTCAGCCGCTTTGTGGTCCGAACTGGCAGCCTCACCATGCCTTATCACACTATGGATGCCACTACGCTTCTTAAATCTCTCAAACCAACCTTTGCTGGCCTTAAATTCACTCACATCATCACTAGTTGCAGGCATTTTTTTAATTAAATCCTCATGCAACTTCCTAGCCTTTTCACATATGATCGCTTGAGAGACGCTATCTCCTGCTATCTGTTTTTCATTTATCCACACCAATAAGAGTCTCTCAACATCTTCCATCAATTGCGATCTTTGTTTCGAAAACACAGTTGAACCTTTGGCAAGAACAGCTTCCTTGATTGTCTTTCTGGTGCCCACAATAGTAGCGATGGTTGATTGGGGTTTCTTGTACAGCTTGACTAGGTCGGCTATACGCACTCCACTTTCATACTTATCAATTATCTCTTTCTTCATCTCTATAGTAATTCTTACCCTTTGAGGTGTAGGGTTGGCACTAGAAGCTTTCTTGGGGCCCATGGTCACTTATTTTCCAGAAACAGCACCGAAAATACTGTAATAATACGAAATATTCCGAGTGTATGCTTGGATGTTACCGCGGAGGCTGGCTGGTAAACAATGGGACGGAGCGGCACATGTGAGGCTGGCTGAGGGCACATTGGACGCGTCTCGGACGAAAATCGGTATGCGGGTTTTTAATCGGTATGCGCGGCAAAAATTTTGCGATAAAAGTAATCGTTATGCGGAAAAATCGCTATGTGATGCCATCGTTATGCGGGGGTCCACTGTATCATCATAATGTTCATAAAACTTGTTTACGCAAACAAACAATATAAAAAATTGTTTATTACGATTGTTCTATAATATATACAGTGGACCCCCGCATACCGTACGCATTGCATACTGTACAATCCGCATACCGGACGCTTTGATTGCTAAAATTTTGCCTCGTATACCGCCCAAAAACCCACTCACCGCCCTTCGTCCAAGACGCGTCCAATGTGCGGCCTGAGCCAGCCTCAAATGTTCCGCCGGTGGCATTGTTTACCAGCCAGCCTCCGCGGTAACATCCAAGCATACGATCGGAATATTTCGTATTATTACAGTGTTTTCGGTGCTTTATCTGGAAAATAAGTGACCATGGGCCCCAAGAAAGCTTCTAGTTCCAACCCTACAGCAATAAGGGTGAGAATTCCAATAGAGATGAAGAAAGAGATCATTGATAAGTATGAAAGTGGAGTGCGTGTCGCCGACCTGGTCAGGTTGTACAAGAAACCCAAATCAACCATCTCTACTATTGTGGGCAACAGAAAGGCAATCAAGGCAGCTGTTCTTGCCAAAGGTTTAACTGTGTTTTCGAAACAGAGATCGCAAGTGATGGAAGATGTTGAGAGACTCTTATTGGTGTGGATAAATGAAAAACAGCTAGCAGGAGATAGCGTCTCTCAAGTGATCATAAGCGAAAAGGCTAGGAAGTTGCATCAGGATTTAATTAAAAAAATGCCTGCAACTAGTGATGATGTGAGTGAATTTAAGGCCAGAAAGGTTGGTTTCAGAGATTTAAGAAGCGTAGTGGCATACATAGTGTGATAAGGCATGGTGAGGCTGCCAGTTCGGACCACAAAGCAGCTGAAAAATATGTGCAGGAATTCAAGGAGTACATAGAAAGTGAAGGACTGAAACCTGAACAAGTGTTTAATTGTGATGAAACAGGCCTGTTTTGGAAGAAAATGCCAAGCAGGACCTACATTACTCAGGAGGAAAAGGCACTCCCAGGACATAAGCCTATGAAAGACAGGCTTACTTTGTTGATGTGTTCCAATGCTACTGGTGATTGCAAAGTGAAGCCTTTATTAGTGTATCACTCTGAAACTCCCAGAGCGTTCAGGCAAAAGAATGTCCTCAAGGAGAATTTGTGTGTGCTGTGGAGGGCAAACAGTAAGGCATGGGTCACTAGGGACTTTTTCTATGACTGGTTACACCATGCATTTGCCCCCAATGTGAAAGATTACCTAACTGAAAAGAAATTAGAACTTAAGTGCCTCCTGGTGTTAGACAATGCCCCTGGTCATCCTACAGACGTGGCAGAGCGACTTTATGGGGACATGAAATTCATTAAGGTGAAGTTTTTGCCTCCTAATACCACTCCTCTCCTGCAGCCCATGGACCAGCAGGTTATTGCAAACTTCAAAAAACTGTACACAAAAGCTCTGTTTGAAAGGTGCTTTGTAGTGACCTCAGAAACTCAACTGACTCTAAGAGACTTTTGGAGAGATCACTTTAATATCCTCAATTGTGTAAACCTTATAGGTAAGGCTTGGGAGGGAGTGACTAAGAAGACCTTGAACTCTGCTTGGAAGAAACTGTGGCCAGAATGTGTAGACAAAAGGGATTTTGAAGGGTTTGAGGCTAACCCTGAGAGGATTATGCCAGTTGAGGAATCCATTGTGGCATTGGCAAAGTCCTTAGGGTTGGAGGTTAGTGGGGATGATGTGGAAGAGTTGGTGGAGGAGGACAATGAAGAACTAACCACTGATGAGCTGATAGATCAACTTCAACAGCAAGAGGCCAGACCTGAGGAAACTGGTTCAAAGGAGGGGAGAGAGAAATTGAAGAAATTGCCTACTACAAAGATTAAGGAAATCTGTGCAAAGTGGCTTGAAGTGCAAACCTTCATGGATGAAAATCACCCTCACACAGCTATTGCAAGCCGTGCTGGTGACTATTACACTGACAATGTTGTGAAACACTTTAGGGAAGTCATAAAGGAACGAGAGGTACAGGCCACTATGGACAGATATGTTGTGCGAAAGAAGTCCAGTGACTCTGAAGCTGGTCCTAGTGGCATTAAAAGAAGAAAGGAAGTAACCCCAGAAAAGGACTCGACACCTCAAGTCTTAATGGAAGGGGATTCCCCTTCTAAATATTAACACTCTCTCTCCCCTCCTCCCATCCCATCAATCATCACCAGATCTTCAATAAAAGTAAGTGTCATGTAATTGTGCATGCCTTTTTCAGTATGTGTGTATTAAAATTAACATTTCATGTGGTAAAAATTTTTTATTTTCATACTTTTGGGTGTCTTGCACGGATTAATTTGATTTCCATTATTTCTTATGGGGAAAATTCATTCGCATACTGAACATTTCGCATAACAACCAGCCCTCTTGCTCAGATTAAGGTCGCTATGCGGGGGTCCACTGTATACACATGTACAATCACTGGACACTTCTCTAGAACTGGTGCAGCTTGTGGAATTCTTTGAAACATAGGTATAAGCACAATGGTGTTTTACACTCCTCACACATAAAACGAGTGTCAGTGCATTTTTGTGGGCATTTTGTGGTATGTCCATAGACAAAACACCTCTTCTGAGCATTTTTCTTGAGAGCAGTAGCAGGCAGTGGTATGGAGTAGTGATCACCAGGCCTCGGACGAGAGGGCATGTGTTGATAATTTCGTGGGCGCTGGTCTGTTGCAAGTGTTGTTCCTTGGTACTTGAATATTATTTGTCTGATGACTGACAAACAAAATTCACCGTACGTATTTGGGTTTGTTGTTGGTCTTCAGCTATTACATATTATAAGCATTCAGCATGGAAATGTCAAGAAGATGGAAAAAGAGTTTTATGTACCACTTATAACTCTTGCGAACACAATCAGCAAACCCAACATGCATGTCACATTTGTCCACTAAGCGCATATTGAGGTTGTAATCCATCACAGCTGCAGGTTTTACAATGGGTTCATTGGTCTCTCTATTCTGCTTGCCACTGTCTACCATTTCATGTCGGTGAACTGATGTCAACAATGTGACATCACGTTTGTCATGCCACCGAAATGCCATGATGTCATTGGCAACAAACACCTGCACCTCACCTCTACGACTGCCAGCGTCGAACCTGGGCATATGCTTACGATTTCCACGCGCTGTGCCACACACATCTGTCATGTTCACTTGGGAGAAATCACTGAGTACAGGGCTTGTGTACCAGTTTTTTTTTTTTTATTAGCACACTGGCCGATTCCCACCAAGGCAGGGTGGCCTGAAAAAGAAAAACTTTCACCAGCATTCACTCGGTCACTGTCTTTCCAGAAGGGTACTGTACACTACAGTTTTTAAATTGTAACATTTACACCCCTCCTTCAGAGTGCAGGCACTGTACTTCCCATCTCCAGGACTCAAGTCTGGCCTGCTGGTTTCCTTGAATCCCTTCATAAATGTTACTTTGCTCACACTCCAACAGCACGTCAGGTATTAAAAACCATTTGTCTCCATTCACTCCTATGAAACACGCTCACGCATGCCCGCTGGAAGTCCAAGCCCCTCGCACACAAAACCTCCTTTACCCCCTCCCTCCAACCTTTCCTAGGCCGACCCCTACCCCACCTTCCTTCCACTACAGACTGATACACTCTTGAAGTCATTCTGTTTCGCTCCATTCTCTGTACGTGTCCGAACCACCTCAGCAACTCTTCCTCAGCCCTCTGGACAACAGTTTTGGCAATCCCGCACCTTCTCCTCCCTCAGACATGACATCTCCACTGCCTCCAGCCTTCTCCTCGCTGCAGCATTCATCACCCATGCTTCACACCCATATAAGAGCGTTGGTAAAACTGTACTCTCATACATTCCCTTCTTTGCCTCCAAGGACAAAGTTCTTTGTCTCCACAGACTCCTAAGTGCACCACTCACCCTTTTCCCCTCATCAATTCTATGATTCACCTAATCCTTCATAGACCCATCCGCTGACACGTCCACTCCCAAATACCTGAGTACATTCACCTCCTCCATACTCTCTCCCTCAATCTGATATCCAATCTTTCATCACCTAATCTTTTTGTTATCCTCATAACCTTACTCTTTCCTGTATTCACTTTTAATTTTCTTCTTTTACATACCATACCAAATTCATCCACCAACCTCTGCAACTTCTCTTCAGAATCTCCCAAGAGCACAGTGTCATCAGCAAAGAGCAACTGTGACAACTCCCACTTTGTGTGATTCTTTATCTTTTAACTCCATGCCTCTTGCCAAGACCCTCGCATTTACTTCTCTTACGACCCCATCTATAAATATATTAAACAACCATGGTGACATCACACATCCTTGTCTAAGGCCTACTTTTACTGGGAAATAATCTCCCTCTTTCCTACATACTCTAACTTGAGCCTCACTATCCTCGTAAAAACTCTTCACTGCTTTCAGTAACCTACCTCCTATACCATACACCTGCAACATCTGCCACATTGCCCCCCTATCCACCCTGTCATATACCTTTTCCAAATCCATAAATGCCACAAAAACCTCTTTACCCTTATCTAAATACTGTTCACTTACATGTTTCACTGTAAACACCTGGTCTACACACCCTCTACCTTTCCTAAAGCCTCCTTGTTCATCTGCTATCCTATTCTCCGTCTTACTCTTAATTCTTTCAATAATAACTCTACCATACACTTTACCAGGTATACTCAACAGACTTATCCCCCTATAATTTTTACACTCTCTTTTGTCCCCTTTGCCTTTATACAAAGGAACTATGCATGCTCTCTGCCAATCCTTAGGTACCTTACCCTCTTCCATACATTTATTAAATAATAGCACCAACCATTCCAAAACTATATCCCCACCTGCTTTTAACATTTCTATCTTTATCCCATCAATCCCGGCTGCCTTACCCCCTTTCATTTTACCTACTGCCTCACGAACTTCCCCCACACTCACAACTGGCTCTTCCTCACTCCTACAAGATGTTATTCCTCCTTGCCCTATACATGAAATCACAGCTTCCCTATCTTCATCAACATTTAACAATTCCTCAGAATATTCCCTCCATCTTCCCAATGCCTCTAACTCTCCATTTACCAGTTGTCAGTATATAAAATATGCCCCTTACCAAGATATGGTTCTATCATTGTTCTAACCACATCACCAGAGATGCCCAGTAACTTCCTAGTACATATCTTGCAATGTTTTACTGCCAATGTACACAGTTATATCCAAAACCAGACCAGTTTTGTAATCACACTGAACAAGTAACTTTATACCAAAGCATTTCCTCTTGCTTGGTATATACTGCTTGAATGAGAGTCTTCCTTTGAACAAAATCAAAGACTCATCAATAACAAGCTTCCTGGAGGGATAAAAATACATACAGCACTTTTGTTTCAGGTACATAACACATTTCTGATCTTACATAACCTGTCGCTTCTGTCAGGCCTTGTTTTGTCTGAAAAGTGTAGCATACATAACAGTAACACAAATCTATTCACTGGTATAATGTCGCTGAAAGCTGGGGTTGAAATCAGGCGGTCTGTCAACCAGTATGTGTTGACAGAGTGCTTATACACATGTGGCATAAGCATTATTGTGGCAAAGAACAGATACATCTCTGCCACATTGTGTCCTTCCACTGGTGTAGGCATGACCTTGGTGAAAGAATTGTGTTTGCCATGGTGTACTCAAAGTATGTATTGCTTTCCCTGACAATAATGTCCATCAGGGGTTCATCGAACATGATGGCCGTATTCCACTTTGTGTTTCATCAAAGTCATGGGGACTGGGAACAAACTCGTCACCTTGCTGCCAATCCCAGATGCGGTCAGCTGGTGGGTTCTGGATATTGAAACGTGGTTGTGGTTGCGCAGGTTGTGGTTGTTGTGGGAGTGTGGGGTTGGGTGAGGCTGGTTGTAGTTGTGCAGAGTCAGCAGTGTCAGTAGTAGCATGGCCCACTGCTGGTGCCACGTGACTCATGCCACCATCACTATCACCATCACTGCCTGCTGCCTCACTCACATCATTCATACCCATCGTAACAATATCGTCGTGTTCGCTATCAGGTCATTGTGTAGGGCCATGGGATGTGCTCCGAGATTTACTCCTTGCCCTTGGAACAGCATATGGCACACTACCAGACCGCAAGCGACGTTGTATATACTGCCGCTTCACTGGGGAATATTCACCCTCACTGTCGCAACTAGAACTGCTTTCAATAGCTTTGAAATCACTATCACTTTCACTGCTCACATCTGAGTCTCGTACACGGGCAAATAGTTTCCTCTTTCGTCCTGGTACAGGTGAACATAAATGAGCCGGCCCAGCACCAGAGGTGGAAGGTTGTGGGTCATCTGGGTTTTCATCACTAATTACGTTATCCTTGGCACTGTTTTCAGTCACACCCGCTTGAAAACCAAAGAATTCACTTTCACTGACACTTTCATCGCTGTTAGAGCTATCACTTGGGAACAAAAGACCTCCAATCCGCCGAGGAGTGAGGAACTTCTTAACGCAAGGCATGGTGAAAATGGACTACCAAGATGTGTTCACACAATGCACCGCTGAGTCCCAGATTTTTTTCACAGGGTGCACACCCACCACTTAGACCCATTCTCTCTCATGTAGGCCTACCAACCCTCTCCCGCTTGATTTGAAGCCTCTAGAATTTATGAGTATACATATGTCAAACACGGTATCTCGTAAGACGTATATATACAACCGAAACAGTCAAGGGGTTAAATATAATCAGTCATCGTTTATTTTTATGACATCACAAATACAGTAGAGCCCCACTTATACGGCAGGTTAGGTTCCTGGCTACCGCCGTACACATTAAAATTCTATAGTGTTTCTCACCTTTACCAAAGGGCTGGCACCAGAAGCTTTCTTTTGGCCCATGGTGGCTTATTTAGCAGTTGCAAGCACAAAAAAAAATGGAATATTACGAAATGTATCGTATGAACGCATGAGGTGACTTTCACTCGCTGATAAACAATGGCAGACTGACTGTGAATGGTGTGGGATGGTGTGTGGGGCCGCTCGTATGCACTTGGGATGAACAACTATTACCGAGGTAAATGACGATCACCGATCCAATATTTTGACAAAAAAAAAAACTTTACGATTACCGAATACAGTGGACCCCCGCATACCGATTTTAATCCGTGCAAGAGGGGTAATTGTTATGCGAAATAATCGGTATGTGAATGAATTTTCCCCATAAGAAATAATGGAAATAAAATTAATCCGTGCAAGACACCCAAAAGTATGAAAAAACAATTTTTTTTACCACATGAAATGTTAATTTTAGTACGCACAAACTGAAAAAGGCATGCACAATTACATGACACTTACTTTTATTGAAGATCTGGTGATGATTGATGGGATGGGAGGAGGGGAGAGAGAGTGTTAGTGTTTAGAACGGGAATCCCCTTCCATTAAGACTTGAGGTGTCGAGTCCTTTTCTGGGGTTACTTCCCTTCTTCTTTTAATGCCACTAGGACCAGCTTCAGAGTCACTGGACTTCTTTCGCACAACATATCTGTCCATAGTGGCCTGTACCTCTCGTTCCTTTATGACTTCCCTAAAGTGTTTCACAACATTGTCAGTGTAATAATCACCAGCACGGCTTGCAATAGCTGTGTGAGGGTGATTTTCATCAAAAAAGGTTTGCACTTCAAGCCACTTTGCACACATTTCCTTAATCTTTGTAGTAGGCAACTTCTTCAATTTCTCTCTCCCCTCCTCTGAACCAGTTTTCTCAGGTCTGGCCTCTTGCTGTTGAAGTTGATCTATCAGCTCATCAGTGGTTAGTTCTTCATTGTCCTCCTCCACCAACTCTTCCACATCCTCCCCACTAACCTCCAACCCCAAGGACTTTCCCAATGCCACAATGGATTCCTCAACTGGCATAATCCTCTCAGGGTTAGCCTCAAACCCTTCAAAATCCCTTTTGTCTACACATTCTGGCCACAGTTTCTTCCAAGCAGAGTTCAAGGTCTTCTTAGTCACTCCCTCCCAAGCCTTACCTATAAGGTTTACACAATTGAGGATATTAAAGTGCTCTCTCCAAAACTCTCTTAGAGTCAGTTGAGTTTCTGAGGTCACTACAAAGCACCTTTCAAACAGAGCTTTTGTGTACAGTTTTTTGAAGTTTGCAATAACCTGCTGGTCCATGGGCTGCAGGAGAGGAGTGGTATTAGGAGGCAAAAACTTCACCTTAATGAAGCTCATGTCCCCATAAAGTCGCTCTGCCACGTCTGTAGGATGACCAGGGGCATTGTCTAACACCAGGAGGCACTTAAGTTCTAATTTCTTTTCAGTTAGGTAATCTTTCACATTGGGGGCAAATGCATGGTGTAACCAGTTATAGAAAAAGTCCCTAGTGACCCATGCCTTACTGTTTGCCCTCCACAGCACACACAAATTATCCTTGAGGACATTCTTTTGCCTGAACGCTCTGGGAGTTTCAGAGTGATACACTAATAAAGGCTTAACTTTGCAATCACCACTAGCATTGGAACACATCAACAAAGTAAGCCTGTCTTTCATAGGCTTATGTCCTGGGAGTGCCTTTTCCTCCTGAGTAATGTAGGTCCTGCTTGGCATTTTCTTCCAAAACAGGCCTGTTTCATCACAATTAAACACTTGTTCAGGTTTCAGTCCTTCAGTCTCTATGTACTCCTTGAATTCATGCACATATTTTTCAGCCGCTTTGTGGTCCGAACTGGCAGCCTCACCATGCCTTATCACACTATGTATGCCACTACGCTTCTTAAATCTCTCAAACCAACCTTTGCTGGCCTTAAATTCACTCACATCAGCACTAGTTGCAGGCATTTTTTTAATTAAATCCTGATGCAACTTCCTAGCCTTTTCGCTTATGATCGCTTGAGAGATGCTATCTCCTGCTAGCTGTTTTTCATTTATCCACACCAATAAGAGTCTCTCAACATCTTCCATCACTTGCGATCTTTGTTTCGAAAACACAGTTAAACCTTTGGCAAGAACAGCTTCCTTGATTGCCTTTCTGGTGCCCACAATAGTAGCGATGGTTGATTGGGGTTTCTTGTACAACCTGACCAGGTTGGCGATACGCACTCCACTTTCATACTTATCAATGATCTCTTTCTTCATTTCTATTGGAATTCTCACCCTTATTGGTGTAGGGTTGGCACTAGAAGCTTTCTTGGGGTCCATGGTCACTTATTTTCCAGAAACAGCACCGAAAACACTGTAATAATACGAAATATTCCGATTGTATGCTTGAATGTTACTGCGGAGGCTGGCTGGTAAACAATGGCACGGGCGGCACATGTGAGGCTGGCTGAGGGCGCACATTGGACGCATCTCGGACGAAAATCGGTGAGCGGGTTTTTAAGCGGTATGCGAGGCAAAATTTTTGCGATTAAAGCAAGCGGTATGCGGATTAATCGCTATGTGGTGCCATCGGTATGCGGGGGTCCACTGTATTACAAAATGCGATGGCTAGGATATCTGGGGTCCACTGTAGTTTGAGGTATGAAAATGCATGTCTGCATTATCATGGAGATGCTGCCTCCCCACTTACTTTTTTTGTATATCGTTTTAATGTGGGTCATCAGGCTCTTCAGCAAAATCCCCCCCCCCCCTTTTTTTTTTTTTACTTAATTTGCAACTGTATTATTTGCATGTTATTTATGTAATTTATTTTTTACAGGGCATCATCGTTTTTGGGAAGGTAGCAGCAACAGTAGTGGTGTGCAGTTGGATGTAAGAAGCCCATTATTGAGTCCTGCCCAGTCAATGGGGTCCGTAACAGATAAAGAAGTAGAATTGCTTTTACTTAAGTCTTATGCACCTTCAAAATTCGTTAGGAATAAAAGTAAATATTCCAAAAAGTGCCCTGTCTCTCCAAATTTTGCTGCTGTTCCTGCTGATTTTCAGCCTCCAGTATTGAAAGATGATTCCAAGTGTGACAGTTTCTTTGAATTGCTTGGTAGCTTAGATTTAGACTCTCCAGCACATGTACGTTCTCTCACAAAGGAGTCTCCACCTCTGACCTCTAGTAATGATACTGGACTAGATATTGTAACAGCAGAACTTGAATCTTGGATGAAAGGTTTTGAATCCCCAACATTTAACAATGGGATAAATGAAATTGTGTGCACAGACAGTATAGGAGTGAAACCTTCTAGTACTGGACCTAACTCTAACAGAACTTTTAGAAAAAACATTTCAGAGTCAAGGATTTCAGAACAGCAGAAACTTATAATTCCCAGTCAGAGATCAGCTTTTTCTCAAATATCTCCAATGAAAGAAAAAAGTGGACTTAATGATAGTCTGGATTTCACCAGTGATTTGTTACCAAGTTCTCCATTGTTAGAAGTAAATGCAGATATTAAGAAAAAAGTAGCACAAAGTTATCAGGAAAATGATACAAAATCAACATCACTCACATGTCCACCAAATCATCCTGTGAATTATGATCTTTCCGTATTGTGTGATTCTCAGTTTTTATCACCTGCAGCTTCAGCTGCCAGTGATGATAGTGGTTATAATGAAGAAGACACTAACAAAGTTTCAGCTGTTGCATTACCACACTTGCAGGATGAGAATCATCTTTCATCCTGTTCTAAATCCAACCTTGAGTCTGTGCAAACTGTAGAGGCAAATGAAACTTCAAAATGTAAGTCAGTGTTGGCTTCATCTCATAATTTGAAAAGCATAATAGCAATGGATTTAGAATTGTCTGCTTGTCAAGCTCTACCTCATTTTAACATTCATCCAGCAATGGTAACCATTGAAAAATGTTTAGATTTAAATGAGCAAACAGGTGTAGAATCCGAATTATCTAGGTCTCAATTACCTGTTGATCAGTCTGCCATCACTAGTGAATTACCGCTGAGTAGAGTGGAGGGAGAGGTAAAGGCTGATAATGATTCTGAGGCCTTTTTTTTTGAAAATTCTCCTAGTTCATCTGGATCATTTAATGCAGATCTGGAATCTAATAACATTCATTCAGCCTCAAAAGATGATATAATGCCAAAAGCTAAAACTGGTGCTAACTTGATTATAGAACCTTCTCAAGCAGCAGTGATACAAGAACATTGTGATTCTTCTAGTCAGTTTGGGTCTTCTTTATTATCTGATATAGCAGAGAATGTTGAGAGTAAGGCATCATGTTCAGATCATTCTTCAGATACACTATCTTTCTGTTCAGTTACAAATATAAACCGGTATAATACAACTAACAGAGGCAGAAGACGAGGGAGAGGAAAGGGTAGGAAAAAGGGCAAAGCCCATCAATTTTTTAATGGATGTCGAAGGCTCAGTACAAACAACTTATTAGACTCTAGCATCAAAGTCTGTAATAATACTGTACCCATACTCAGAGGTAGGGGTCGGGGCCGTGGAAGGGCTTCAAACAGAGGCAGGGGACAGGACAGTTTAAATAACACCCAAGAGTTGTCAAAATCACAACCAAACAGATCAAAACTTCCATCTGTAATGCTGCCTCGCCAGACAAGGCAACGTACCGGCACCATTGAAGTTCAGGCACCAACTGTCCCAAGAGGACGCTTCTGTGACCAGTTAATAACTGAAGACAGTTATGATGGCAATATTCGACGAAGTCTTTCAACCCTTCTTCAAGGCCCAAGCTTGCAGATACCTGATCAAAGAAGTAATCATCATAATAGGAAGTGAGTATAAAAGTGCAACATAGTGAGTGTGTGCTTCATACCAGGGATTGTACATTTTACCATTTTATTTAATAGCTTCTTTATATATCTCGTGTATTTTCTGAAGTGGATTATACTGGAAAATTGCAAAAAAAATTGTGGTGCCATTTTTCTTTTTTTTTAATGTCTGCAATGTTTAACATATTTTCTTCTGTTTAGTTTAACCAACTTGAGCTTCCGAAGCCTTCTGAGTGGTGAGTAAAAGTTTTAACGTGAATTTAGTAGGTATGTATGTTTAATTTCCTTATAAATGTGAATATAATCCTAATGTGAAACTTTTCGTTGTAGTAATAAAATGGGGACATTCAAGTCTTGAATATGTGCAAGTAATAAAGAGGTTCTTCTATTCTGGCTTTCAGTTGTAATGAGAATCAGGGGCCCTTGATAATTTTTTAAAGATTTTTTACCTTTGGGTCATTCTGCCAAGGCAAGGTGACCCATACAGGGGAAAATATTCACCATCATACATTCAATGTTAGTAGAAATTTATACTGCTATAAAATTCTTTCTTAAAACAGAATTCACCCTTATGTCATACCACTGCAGTTTATCATAATGTCATATATCTTAGCTTCTTCCATAAAAAAATTATGCATAAATAACCTACAATAGGAGAATGAAACTCATGTCATTTCGGTCCGACTTGGACCGTTAGCTAGTCACAAGTCAACCCTTTAACCCTTTGACTGTCGCAGCCGTATATATACGTCTTACGAGGTACTGTGTTTGACATATATATACTCGTAAATTCTAGCGGCTTCAAATCAAGCAGGAGAAAGCTGGTAGGCCCACATGTGAGAGAATGGGTCTGTGTGGTCAGTGTGCACCATATAAAAAAAATCCTGCAGCACGCAGTGCATAATGAGAAAAAAAAAACGACCGTTTTTGTTAATTAAAATGCCAACTTTGTGGTCTATTTTCGTTTAGTATTTATGGTTGTATTCTCGTTTTCTTGGTCTCATTTGATAGAATGGAAAACATATTATAGAAGTAGAGGTGATTTTGATTGGTTTTACTATAAAAAGAACCTGGAAATGGAGCTCAAAGTAGGGGAAATGTTTGATTTTTGCCAATGTTCAAAAGTAAACAAATGATGTCATTGTCCAATAAATGTCCAACTAGCCATTCTAATATGCAGTCATGAATGGGTTGATGTTATTTATACATTTATTACAGTATTCCAGTAGTCTGCATAATAGTAAGTCTTCTATTTTGTTTGAATAAAAATTCAAAATAGAAAGCAAGAGTAATATCAGAGGGGCCTGGAGACATGACTGATGAACAAAGAAAATGTTATTTTAGAGCCAGGAATGTCTGCATTGTTCATTCTGGACCTTATTTTGAAATTGTTATATTTTTTAATTTTCTTGAAAATGGCCAAATTGCAAATTTCTGACCACATTATTGGGTAGTTGAAATCGGTAAATGGGCAGTTTCTTGTACTCAATCGATAGAAAAAATGGAGTTCTAAAGAAATAGCTATGAGTTCGGTCGACTGGAACAACGGAATTAGCTGAAAATAGGGCTCAAAGTGGGCGAAATCGCCGATTTGTAAATATCGCCGAGGCCGCTAACTTCGCGAGAGCATAATTCTGTCAGTTTTTCATCAGATTTCGTTTTTTTTTTTTTTTGGTGTCATTACAATCGGGAAAAGATTCTCTATCATTTCATAAGAAAAAAATAATTTTTTTTTTTTTTTTTTTTGAAATTTTGCGACACCAGGAGACACCTCAGGATTGGGGGTTGCGACAGTCAAAGGGTTAACTGTGTCTGATGTCCTAGTATGCAGTTTCTGGTACTGTGTCCAACGTACTGGTACACACCGTTTTTATACCTGCAAATTTGCCACCTGCCAACATTTTTTACCTTGACAACACTTTGGGGTCTTCTTCGATCTGTTCATACATTCGAAAAAATCTAAGGCCAGCAGTGTATCATGGTTAACTACTCGGGATGACCATATGTCCTGTGTACTAGTACGCCTCACTAGCAAAAGTAAACAAAGTAACCAGGCATGAAGGGTAGGGTATGGCACGGGTTTCATGCCGCATCTGCACTACTTGTGGTACTGAGGTCCTCTTGGGCCAGGAGGGAGATTTATGGCTCTTTCATTCCTCCTAGTAGCTATTCCTCCATGTTCCCCCCCTTTTTTTTATTCTTTTTTTTTTTCTTCCCTTTCCTTATTTTTTCTAAAAAAAAACAAAAAGAAAGAAGTAACCTAACCATGGAGTTCCCAGTCCATGAACCTGCTCCCCCCTGGGCCCCTTCCTGATACCGCACCCTGTTCTGACCCTGCCTCGTTATTTGACCACTCTTCGGTCATTTCTAGCGCCCCTGTACCTCCTGCTGGTGCCGTTTCGACACCTGCTCCAGATTCCGGGGTTTTGACTGACTCCTCCGATACATCTGACCTCCACTTTTCTTTGACTATACTTCGGGCTGCTTCCTCTACAGTATTGCGATTTTCAGATTGCCTGCCATCCCACATCAGACCAACTCTGGTCCCACACCTAAACACCCAAGACCTTTACCTGATGATACTACTTTGCTTCCTTCTCATTCTACTCAGAAAAGACCAGCACATCACGCAATCCCTTTACACACTATGTTTCAAAATACACGATGGACTAAGTTTTTTACTCTACGACTGACTTCCTCTACAGCTTAGCTTTCCGACCATAGTATTGGCAAGGCACTCCTTTGCCATGTTGGTAGAGATATATCCTTTCATGCTCTCAAGAGTGGTACATGCATCATCACTGTCCAGGATGCTGACCAAGCTCACGATCCTTCTCTCCTTACAGCTATCGATACTATTCTTGTAACTATTGAAAATCATCATCCTCTCCATTCTTGTAGTGGTACTGTCATTCTACCCCATAACATTGTCCAACAGAATTTCCAGACATGTGGCGATGATATTCTGGAACAGCTAGAACTCAAAGACCTCCAAATCCTCAAAGTAGATACTTATGTTCTCCCTGCCTGCAGGAGACGATACCCTTGCAATGTAGCTTGCTTAACGTTTGACTCCCATGAGCCTCCATCCTTTGTATATATAGCGGGACACTGTTTACAAATTCGAAAGGTGATCCCTACACCACAACAGTGTAGAAATTGTTGGCATTTTGGTCATCCAGCAAAATATTGCAGGTCTATCGCCAGATGCACAGTCTGTGAGGCCGACAACCGTTTAGTTATAGGTAATACATATTTTAAGAAAAAGAGGATAAATAAGTATGCAAGATATAATGTAGGGCATAATGACAGTAGTTTGTTGGACTATGTACTGGTAGATAAAAGACTGTTGAGTAGACTTAAGGATGTACATGTTTATAGAGGGGCCACAGACATATCAGATCAATTTTTAGTTGTAGCTACAGTGAGAGTAAAAGGTTGATGGGATACAAAGAAAATAGAAGCATCAAGTAAGAGAGAGGTGAAGGTTTATAAACTAAAAGAGAAGGAAGTTAGGGTAAGATATAAACAAACATCTATTGGAGGATAGATGGGCTAGTGAGAGTATAGGCAATGGGGTCAAAGATGTGTGGGGTAGGTTTAAAAATGTAGTGTTAGTGTTCAGCAGAAGTTTGTGGTTACAGGAAAGTGGGTGCAAGAGGGAAGAAAAGCGATTTGTGGAATGATGGTGTAAAGAGAGTAGTAAGGGAGAAAAAGTTAGCATATGGAAGGTTTTTACAAAGTAGAAGTGATGCAAGGAGGGAAGAGTATATGGAGAGAAAAAGAGAGGTTAAGATAGTGGTGAAGTAGTGTAAAAAGAGATCAAATGAGAGAGTGGGTGAGATGTTTTCAACAAATTTTGTTGAAAATAAGAAAAAAGTTTTGGAGTGAGATTAACAAGTTGAGGAAGCCTAGGGAACAAATGGATTTGTCATTTAAAAATAGGACAGGAGAGTTATTAAATGGAGAGTTAGAGGTTTTGAGAAGATGGAGCAAATATTTTGAGGAATTGTTAAATGTTGAAGAAGATAGGGAAGCTGTGATTTCGTGTATAGGGCAAGGAGGAATAACATCTTATAGGAGTGAGGAAGAGCCAGTTGTGAGTGTGGGGGAAGTTCGTGAGGCAGTGAGTAGAATGAAGGGGGTAAGGCAGCTGGGATTGATGGGATGAAGATAGAAATGTTAAAAGCATGTGGGGATATAGTTTTGGAGTGGTTGGTGCTATTATTTAATGAATGTATGGAAGAGGGTAAGGTACCTAGGGATTGGCAGAGAGCATGCATAGTTCCTTTGTATAAAGGCAAAGGGGACAAAAGAGTGCAAAAATTATAGGAGGATAAGTCTGTTGAGTATACTTGGTAAAGTGTATGGTAGTTGTTATTGAAAGAATTATGAGTAAGACAAAGAGTAGGATAGCAGATGAAAAAGGAGGCTTTAGGAAAAGTAGGGGGTGTGTAGACCAAGTGTGTACAGTGAAACATATAGGTGAACAGTATTTAGATAAGGCTAAAGAGTAAAGAGGTTTTTGTGGCATTTATGGATTTAGAAAAGGTGTATGACAGGGTGGATATGGGGGGGGGGGGCAATGTGGCAAATGTTGCAGGTGTATGGTATAGGAAGTAGGTTACTGAAAGCAGTGAAGAGTTTTTACAAGGATAATGAGGCTCAGGTTAGAGTATGTAGGAGAAGGGAGATTATTTCCCAGTAAAAGTAGACCTTAGACAAGGATGTGTGATGCCACCGTGGTTGTTCAATACATATATTTATAGATGAGGTTGTAAGAGAAGTGAATGCAAGGGTCTTGGCAAGACATGTGGAGTTAAAAGATAAAGAATCTAACACAAAGTGGGAGTTATAACAGTTGCTTTTTGCTGATGGCACTGTGCTCTTGGGAGATTCTGAATAGAAGTTGCAGAGGCTGGTGGATGAATTTGGTAGGGTATGTAAAAGAAGAATATTATAAGTGAATATAGGAAAGAGTAAGGTTATGAGGATAAAAAGATTAGGTGATGAAAGATTGGATATCAGATTGGAAGGAGAGTATGGAAGAGGTGAATGTATTCAGATATTTGAGAGTGGACCTGTCAGCAGATGGGTCTATGAAAGATGAGGTGAATCATAGAATTGATGAGGGGAAAAGGGCGAGTGGTGCACTTAGGAGTTTGTGGAGACAAAGAACTTTGTCCTTGGAAGCAAAGAGGGGAATGTATGAGAGGATAGTTTTACCAACACTCTTATATGGGTGTGAAGCATGGGTGATGAATGTTGCAGCGAGGAGAATGCTGGAGGCATTGGAGATATCATGTCTGAGGGCAATGTGTGGTGTGAGTATAATGGAGAGAATTCGTAGTTTAGAGGTTAGGAGGAGGTGTGGGATTGCCAGAACTGTTGTCCACAGGGCTGAGGAAGGGTTGTTGAGGTGATTCGAACATGTAGAGAGAATGGAATGAAACAGAATGACTTCGAGAGTGTATAAATCTGTAGTGGAGGGAAGGCGGGGTAGGGGTTGGCCTAGGAAAGGTTGGAGGGAAGGGGTAAAGGAGGTTTTGTGTGCAAGGGGCTTGGATTTCCAGCAAGCATGCATGAGCATATTTGATGGGAGTGAATGGAGACAAATGGTTTTTAATACTTGACGTACTGTTGGGGTGTAAGCAAAGTAACATTTATGAAGGGATTCAGGGAAACCGGCAGGCTGGACTTAAGTCCTGGAGATGGGAAGTACAGTGTCTGCACTCTGAAGGAGGAGTGTTAATGTTGCAGTTTTATATGCTGTAGTGTAAAGCACCCCTCTAGCAAGACAGTGATGGAGTGAATGATGATGAAAGTTCTTTTTTGGGCCACCCTGCCATGGTGGGAATCGGCCGATGTGTTAATAATATAATAATATGCTGTTGAAGTATAAGAAAGGCAGCATTTATGAAGGGATCCGGGGAAACCATTTAGGTGGACTTGGCTTGAGACAAGAGCAAGGCGATGAAGGTAAAAAAATAAAATAGTTTAGGTAATGAAAAATTGGATATTGGATAGCACTATATTACTGGCTGGATAACTGCAGATATATTTCAGTGACCTTGGATTTTGAAAATTGTTCACTAACATGGCCTTGAGCTTAACCCTTTGACTGTTTTGGTCATATATATACATCTTACAAGCCACCGTGTTTGACGTATATACAGTGGAACCTCTACTTGTGAGTGCATCCACGTGCGAGTTTTTCCAAATGTGAGCAGTTGATGGGTTGATTTTTTGCTTCCATACGCGAGCAAAATTTCCAGAAGTAAGAGGTTTCTTGACGCTGGTGAGGGGCTCTTGCTCTTGATCTAGGGAATTGTATCTCATTTGTTTGTTGGACTATCTTATTGAAACTTGAGCAAAGTATGATGGAAAGATGCTTCTTAACATACACCAAAAATGAAAGAAATCGGAGCATAAATAATGGAGTTCACTTCTCAGCAATTAGCCACCCCTTAGCGGTATTTTTGTATGGTTTTTATGGTTGTATTCTCGTTTTTTTGGTCTCAGTTGATAGAATGGAAAATATATTACAGAAATAGATATGATTTTGATTGCTTTCCCGACAAAAAGCACCCTGAAATTGAGCTCAACGAGGGAGAAATGCTTGTTTGCTTGACTACGTTCAAGAGTAAACAAATGACGTCACTATCCATTCCAGTATGCAGTCATGAATGGGTTGACATTATTTATACAATTATTGCAATAAGGCGTAACAGTAAATCTTATATTTTTTGTGTGAATAAAAATTTCAAATTATTTATATTGTAATAATAATAATAATATGTATAATAATAATAGTATAATACAGTAATAATAATAATAATATATCTAATAATAATACATATAATATTTTTTTTATTATTTTTTTTTATTATCACTGGCCGATTCCCACCAAGGCAGGGTGGCCCGAAAAAGAAAAACTTTCACCATCATTCACTCCATCACTGTCTTGCCAGAAGGGTGCTTTACACTACAGTTTTTAAACTGCAACATTAACACCCCTCCTTCAGAGTGCAGGCACTGTACTTCCCATCTCCAGGACTCAAGTCCGGCCTGCCGGTTTCCCTGAACCCCTTCATAAATGTTACTTTGCTCACACTCCAACAGCACGTCAAGTATTAAAAACCATTTGTCTCCATTCACTCCTATCAAACACGCTCACGCATACCTGCTGGAAGTCCAAGCCCCTCGCACACAAAACCTCCTTTACCCCCTCTCTCCAACCTTTCCTAGGCCGACCCCTACCCCGCCTTCCTTCCACTACAGACTGATACACTCTTGAAGTCATTATGTTTCGCTCCATTCTCTCTGCATGTCCGAACCACCTCAACAACCCTTCCTCAGCCCTCTGGACAACAGTTTTGGTAATCCCGCACCTCCTCCTAACTTCCAAACTACGAATTCTCTGCATTATATTCACACCACACATTGCCCTCAGACATGACATCTCCACTGCCTCCAGCCTTCTCCTCGCTGCAACATTCATCACCCATGCTTCACACCCATATAAGAGCGTTGGTAAAACTATACTCTCATACATTCCCCTCTTTGCCTCCAAGGACAAAGTTCTTTGTCTCCACAGACTCCTAAGTGCACCACTCACTCTTTTTCCCTCATCAATTCTATGATTCACCTCATCTTTCATAGACCCATCCGCTGACACGTCCACTCCCAAATATCTGAATACATTCACCTCCTCCATACATTCTCCCTCCAATCTGATATTCAATCTTTCATCACCTAATCTTTTTGTTATCCTCATAACCTTACTCTTTCCTGTATTCACCTTTAATTTTCTTCTTCTGCACACCCTACCAAATTCATCTACCAATCTCTGCAACTTCTCTTCAGAATCTCCCAAGAGCACAGTGTCATCAGCAAAGAGCAGCTGTGACAACTCCCACTTTGTGTGTGATTCTTTATCTTTTAACTCCACGCCTCTTGTCAAGACCCTCGCATTTACTTCTCTTACAACCCCATCTATAAATATATTAAACAACCACGGTGACATCACACATCCTTGTCTAAGGCCTACTTTTACTGGGAAATAATTTCCCTCTTTCCTACATACTCTAACTTGAGCCTCACTATCCTCGTAAAAACTCTTCACTGCTTTCAGTAACCTACCTCCTACACCATACACTTGCAATATCTGCCACATTGCCCCCCTATCCACCCTGTCATACGCCTTTTCCAAATCCATAAATGCCACAAAGACCTCTTTAGCCTTATCTAAATACTGTTCACTTATATGTTTCACTGTAAACACCTGGTCCACACACCCCCTACCTTTCCTAAAGCCTCCTTGTTCATCTGCTATCCTATTCTCCGTCTTACTCTTAATTCTTTCAATAATAACTCTACCATACACTTTACCAGGTATACTCAGCAGACTTATCCCCCTATAATTTTTGCACTCTCTTTTATCCCCTTTGCCTTTATACAAAGGAACTATGCATGCTCTCTGCCAATCCCTAGGTACCTTACCCTCTTCCATACATTTATTAAATAATTGCACCAACCACTCTAAAACTATATCCCCACCTGCTTTTAACATTTCTACCTTTATCCCATCAATCCCGGCTGCCTTACCCCCTTTCATTTTACCTACTGCCTCACGAACTTCCCTCACACTCACAACTGGCTCTTCCTCACTCCTACAAGATGTTATTCCTCCTTGTCCTATACACGAAATCACAGCTTCCCTGTCTTCATCAACATTTAACAATTCCTCAAAATATTCCCTCCATCTTCCCAATACATGTACCTCTAACTCTCCATTTAATAACTCTCCTCTCCTATTTTTAACTGACAAATCCATTTGTTCTCTAGGCTTTCTTAACTTGTTAATCTCACTCCAAAACTTTTTCTTATTTTCAACAAAATTTGTTAATAACATCTCACCCACTCTCTCATTTGCTCTCTTTTTACATTGCTTCACCACTCTCTTAACCTCTCTCTTTTTCTCCATATACTCTTCCCTCCTTGCATCACTTCTACTTTGTAAAAACTTCTCATATGCTAACTTTTTCTCTCTTACTACTCTCTTTACATCATCATTCCACCAATCGCTCCTCTTCCCTCCCGCACCCACTTTCCTGTAACCACAAACTTCTGCTGAACACTCTAACACTACATTTTTAAACCTACCCCATACCTCTTCGACCCCATTGCCTATGCTCTCATTAGCCCATCTATCCTCCAATAGCTGTTTATATCTTACCCTAACTGCCTCCTCTTTTAGTTTATAAACCTTCACCTCTCTCTTCCCTGATGCTTCTATTCTCCTTGTATCCCATCTACCTTTTACTCTCAGTGTAGCTACAACTAGAAAGTGATTTGATATATCTGTGGCCCCTCTATAAACATGTACATCCTGAAGTCTACTCAACAGTCTTTTATCTACCAATACATAATCCAACAAACTACTGTCATCTCTCCCTACATCATATCTTGTATACTTATTTATCCTCTTTTTCTTAAAATATGTATTACCTATAACTAAACCCCTTTCTATACAAAGTTCAATCAAAGGGCTCCCATTATCATTTACACCTGGCACCCCAAACTTACCTACCACACCCTCTCTAAAAGTTTCTCCTACTTTAGCATTCAGGTCCCCTACCACAATTACTCTCTCACTTGGTTCAAAGGCTCCTATACATTCACTTAACATCTCCCAAAATCTCTCTCTCTCCTCTGCATTCCTCTCTTCTCCAGGTGCATACACGCTTATTATGACCCACTTCTCGCATCCAACCTTTACTTTAATCCACATAATTCTTGAATTTACACATTCATATTCTCTTTTCTCCTTCCATAACTGATCATTTAACATTACTGCTACCCCTTCCTTTGCTCTAACTCTCTCAGATATTAATAATTATAATAATAGACGGTTTCAATAGGCCGTCACTAGATGGCAGTGTTTACCACAACAAAGAGGGAGCGGTTGTGGCTGCCTCCACCTGTTACATAATGATATATTTTATTCATTCTAGAGTATATATCAGGTTTCTATGTTATTTATATTGTTATGTCATATTAGATGAACTGTGATAGATAAATAAGCAATAGAGTTGATGATAGCGAAATATTCAAGGAGTATTTTGTCCTGTCTCCAAACGCTCGTTGGCCGCCGCTGCCGCCACATATATAATGACATGTTTTATTCATTCTAGAGTATATAACAGGTTTCTATGTTATTTATATTGTTTGTTATATTATATGAATTGTGATAGATAAAATAAGCCGTATAGATGATATTAGCGAAATTATTCAAGAAGTATTTTGTCCAATCTCCAGACAAACTGTCTTCCACCGCCGACACCACCCACACCACTACATGAATTACATATTTTATTCATTTTAGAGCATATATCAGGTTTCTATGTTATTTATATTGTTTAATATGTCATATTAGATCAAGTGAGATAGATAAATAAGCCATAAAGTTGATATTAGCGAAATTATTGAGGTGCAGAATTCCACTGGAACGGATTAATTGCATTTTAATTAATTTAAATTAGAAAAATTGAGTCTGCAAATGAGCAGATCCAGTTGCGAGCAAGGTCATGGAACGGATTAAACTCGCAAGTAGGGGTTCCACTGTATACACATAAATTCTAGTGGCTTCAAATCAAGCAGGAGAAAGCTGGTAGGCCCACATGTGAGAGAATGGGTCTGTGGTCAGTGTGCACCATATAAAAAAAAATCCTGCAGCACGCAGTGCATAATGAGAAAAAAAAACTTTTTTTTTTTTTTTAAATGCCGAATTTGTGGTTTATTGTCGTATAGTATTTATGGTTGTATTCTCGTTTTCTTGGTCTCATTTGATAGAATGGAAAGCATATTATAGAAATAGAGGTGATTTTGATTGGTTTTACTATGAAAAGAGTCTTGAAATGGAGCTCAAAGTAGGGGAAATGTTTGAATTTTGCCATGTTCAAAAGTAAACAAATGTCATTTTCCAATAAATGTCCAACTAGCCATTCTGATATGCAGTCATGAATGGGTTGACATTATTTATACAATTATTACAATATTGCAGTAGTCTGCATAACAGTAAATCTTCTATTTTTTTTAAATAAAAATTTAAAATAGAAAGCAACAGTAATATCAGAGGGGCCTGGAGACGTGACTGATGAACTAAGAAAATGTTATTTTAGAGCCAGGAATGTCTGCATTGTTCATTCTGGACCTTATTTTGAAATTGTCATATTTTTAATTTTCGTGAAATTGGCCAAATTGCAAATTTCTGACTATATTATTGGGTAGTTGAAATCGGTAAATGGGCAGTTTCTTGTACTCAGTTGATAGAAAAAATGGAGTTCTAAAGAAATAGCTATGAGTTTGGTCGACTGGAACAATGGAATTACCCAAAAATAGGGCTCAAAGTGGGCTTTTATAAGTTTTTTGTTTTTTTTCGACACCAGAAGACACCTCAGGTTTTGGGGTTTCGACAGTCAAGGAGTTAAAATCTACTGCAATATCAGCTACCAAAATTGTAACATATCACTCTCCTTGGTCATCTTAAACTCCTAGACATATCTTTTTGTTCGGTGGATAAAAAGGTTAATTATGGTATTCTTGTCTCAAATATTGCATTTTCATCAGCTCTGAACACCTGCTTAGATAAATATCCATTTCCCTCCAACAAGAAGTTATCCTTAACCCTTTGACTGTCGCAACCCCAAATCCTGAAGTGTCTCCTGGTGTCGAAAAATTTTTGGAAAAAAAAATTTTTTTCTTACGAAATGATAAAGAATCTTTTCCCGATGGTAATGACACCAAAAGTACGAAATTTGATAAAAAACTTATGGAGTTGCCCTCCCACGAAGTTAGCAATCTCGGTGGTATATACAGGAAGGCCCCACTTATACGGCGGGTTAGGTTCCAGGCTAGCGCCGTAAAGCGGAAATCGCCGTAAAGTGGAACACCCTTTTTTTCCACTTATAAATGCATACAAACACTAGATAACAAGTTTACACTAACATATATTAAGTTAGCAATAGAACCAGGCATCAAAAAACAATAAAAAGGTACAATACACACATAGTGCACTCATTACTTACCTTAAAATATTTATAGTCTTAATCTAGGGTGAGACAAGTAGTATTTATTGTAAGAAATCAAGTGTGGTATGTATTGTAATAGGCAGGCTATTTCACCAGGCCACCCCACCCACACATACTATTCTATGATATTTAAGCATCCCAGAGCGATAAAATGTATATACAGTTCACTCATTACTTACCTTAAAATATTTGTAGTCTTAATGTAGGGTCAGGAGTAAGTAAATGAGATAAAACGAATAAATAAGAGAGAGAAAGAATGAATACATGAGAGGTGACAGGCCAGGCACAGAGTAAACAAACCAGGCTCCCACATCTTATATTTATGTTTATTTATTCTATTGTGGGGTGTATTTATCATCTTTTTATGTTATGTATCGTGTTTATTATATAATTTTGAAAAAAATATCATGGCTGGATTAATGAAAATGTGTATATTACCGTAATATACGACATTTAATGAGACTCCGTGACTATTGTTATTATGGCGTCACTTGTGGAAGTCGTCTGCTACCAGAGATCACATTTATGTTTATTTATTCTACTGTGGGGTGTATTTATCTTATTTATATGTTATGTATAGTGTTTATTATATAATTTTGAAAAAAATATCATGGCTGGATTAATGAAAATGTGTATATTACCGTAATATACGACATTTAATGAGACTCAGTATTGTTATTATCACCACTTGTGGAAGTCGTCTGCTACACAGCTCACATTTATGTTTATTTATTCTACTGTGGGGTGTATTTATCTTATTTATATGTTATGCATCGTGTTTATTATATAATTTTGAAAAAAATATCATGGATGGATTAATGAAAATGTGTATATTAACGTAATATACGACATTTAATGAGACTCAGTATTGTTATTATCACCACTTGTGGAAGTCGTCTGCTACACAGCTCACATTTGTTTATTTATTCTACTGTGGGGTGTATTTATCTTATTTATATGTTATGCATCGTGTTTATTATATAATTTTGAAAAAAATATCATGGATGGATTAATGAAAATGTGTATATTACCGTAATATACGACATTTAATGAGACTCCGTGACTATTGTTATTATGGCGTCACTTGTGGAAGTCGTCTGCTACCAGAGATCACATTTATGTTTATTTATTCTACTGTGGGGTGTATTTATCTTATTTATATGTTATGTATAGTGTTTATTATATAATTTTGAAAAAAATATCATGGCTGGATTAATGAAAATGTGTATATTACCGTAATATACGACATTTAATGAGACTCAGTATTGTTATTATCACCACTTGTGGAAGTCGTCTGCTACACAGCTCACATTTATGTTTATTTATTCTACTGTGGGGTGTATTTATCTTATTTATATGTTATGCATCGTGTTTATTATATAATTTTGAAAAAAATATCATGGATGGATTAATGAAAATGTGTATATTAACGTAATATACGACATTTAATGAGACTCAGTATTGTTATTATCACCACTTGTGGAAGTCGTCTGCTACACAGCTCACATTTGTTTATTTATTCTACTGTGGGGTGTATTTATCTTATTTATATGTTATGCATCGTGTTTATTATATAATTTTGAAAAAAATATCATGGATGGATTAATGAAAATGTGTATATTACCGTAATATACGACATTTAATGAGACTCCGTGACTATTGTTATTATGGCGTCACTTGTGGAAGTCGTCTGCTACCAGAGATCACATTTATGTTTATTTATTCTACTGTGGGGTGTATTTATCTTATTTATATGTTATGTATAGTGTTTATTATATAATTTTGAAAAAAATATCATGGCTGGATTAATGAAAATGTGTATATTACCGTAATATACGACATTTAATGAGACTCAGTATTGTTATTATCACCACTTGTGGAAGTCGTCTGCTACACAGCTCACATTTATGTTTATTTATTCTACTGTGGGGTGTATTTATCTTATTTATATGTTATGCATCGTGTTTATTATATAATTTTGAAAAAAATATCATGGATGGATTAATGAAAATGTGTATATTAACGTAATATACGACATTTAATGAGACTCAGTATTGTTATTATCACCACTTGTGGAAGTCGTCTGCTACACAGCTCACATTTATGTTTATTTATTCTACTGTGGGGTGTATTTATCTTATTTATATGTTATGCATCGTGTTTATTATATAATTTTGAAAAAAATATCATGGATGGATTAATGAAAATGTGTATATTAACGTAATATACGACATTTAAATGACTTGATGTATGTAAGTTTATTTAGGTACAGGTATACATAAGTATAATTATCAGAGTATATATAAAATATGAAATAACTTTTAAAAACATTTGAAATTTTGGAGTTTCCAGACAAAATGGAGAGACTTAGTGCTTACTGAGCTCATGGAGAATGTAAACAAACAGGGTGGGGCACGGTGACCGTATTAGAAAGTCAGGTGGGGGGAGCCGTATAGTGAGTTTTGGTCATAATTTGAAATGTCCGTATTAGCGGAACGCCGTAAAGCGGAACGCCGTAAAGCGGGGCCCTCCTGTACACATTGGCGATTTCACCAATTTTGAGCCCATTTCGGCCAATTCCATTGTTTCAGTCGACCAAACTCATAGCTATTTCTTTAGAGCTCCATTTTTCTATCAATTGAGTACAAGAAACCGCCCATTTACTGATTTCAGCTACCCAGTAAAGTGGTCAGAAATTGGCAATTTGGCCAATTTCACACAAATAAAAAAAGATGCCAATTTCAAAATAGGGTCCAGAATAAATAATGCAGACATTCTTGGCACTAAAATTACATATCCTCTGTTCATTAGTCAAGTTTCCAGGCCCCTCATATATTACTCTTTCTTTATATTTTTATTTTTTATTCACACAAAAAATAGAAGATTTACTGTTATGCAGACTACTGCATTATTGTAAAAATGGTATAAATAAGATCAGTGCACTAATGAAAGAATATTAGACTTCCCAGTTGACGTGTATTGGCCGTGTGGTGTGATGAACATTGGTAAAAATCGAACATTTCCGCTACTTAGAGCTCAATTTCAAGGCTGTTTTCATCATGAAACTAATCAAAATCATCTCTATTTCTGTAATATGTTTCCATTCTATCAAATGAGACCAAGGAAACGAGAATACAACCATAAATACTATAGAAAAATACACCTCAAAGTCAGTGTTTTAATCCAAAATCACGGTCGGAGTTTTTTTTTCCTCATGCACTGCGTGCTGCAGGAATTTTTTTGTACAGTGCACACTGACCACACAGACCCATTATCTCACATGTGGGCCTACCAGCTTTCTCCTGCTTGATTTGAAATCGCTAGAATTATTGAGTATATATATGTCTGAAACACTGGCTCATAAGACATATATTTTTATTATTTTTATTAACACACTGGCCGATTCCCACCAAGGCAGGGTGGCTCGAAAAAGAAAAGCTTTCACCATCATTCACTCCATCACTGTCTTGCCAGAAGGGTGCTTTACATTACAGTTTTTAAACTGAAACATTAACACCCCTCCTTCATATATATACGGCCGAAACAGTCAAAGAGTTAAAATTTTCAGTACCATGTTTATCAGCACTCTCAACCTAGCCACCCAGGATGTGCAAGCATTGAAACTGATGAATGGGATGGATGGGGGGATAAGTAAGAGCATACACAGCCTCTTGGCACCATTCTTGTTTTTACAATCATGTATATTAATGTTTTATAATTTGTATACAACTAAATGATGAATATTCTTTGCAGGTTCACTTGCTAAGGATCCCTGGTCAGTTATGGAGCTCTCTCTTGAAGAGGTAGATATTGAAGTTGTTGTACAGGGTGTTCATTCTTCTGATGTCCTGAATGAAGGAATGTCAGCACCAGACTTGAATGAAATGTCAAATGGAAGCAGTGACACTTCACGTTATGTGCACTGTGAAGAATTAAAAGAAACTGATACAGTGACAGGGAGGGAATTAAAAAATAAGTGTTTATCACAAGTGTATGATAATGCTGAATGTAGGAAGATGTCACAGCAACAGAAGACTGATAAAAAAAATTGTAGTGAAATTTCTTTCTCAAATATATTCAAAGACAGAACTGTGGCTCACAATATACAAATGGCTGACAAGTCAACATTGGATACCAAAAGTGTTGGTATATCTAAAGAGTTAGGTTATTGTATAAATAGTAATAATGAAAAGGTATGTACAGTTAAAGTATTTCCAAGTAATCAGCATTGCATCACTTCACATATACCTCAGAATTATAAAAATTTGGATCAAGTCAGTAACATAATAGAAGTTAAACATAATTCAAAAAGATATGCACATTATCAGCCTAAATCTTCAGTAGAAGCAAAAAAAGAGCAGAAGGTACTTAAGAATGATAACCAGAACATTAATTTAAAAAGTAACAAGAATTCACCACACATACAAACACACATTCAGTTGCAGCCATATGGCAAAAACAAAGAATTAAGTCAACAGCAGTACACTATTGATATGAATAAGGAACCAAACTTTACTGTTACTCAACTCATATATAGCTTGGGTGAAAGTAATGAAGGCCTTAAAGAAAATAAGCAGTCTTTAGTTAACCAAGAATCTTCACATAACCAGCCTACATCAATTCAAAAACAAACAGTGAGCAAGGGAGATAACAGGACACAGAGTGAAAAACTCAATTCAGTATTTGGCACTTTTGAGGAACAGAAGATGGAGGCAACACAAAATAATTCACAGTTTGAGCAATTTGAATCTGTACTGAATGAAATAAAAGTAAATAAAGAATTCAGTCAGGCTGAAGAAACTATTATAATCAACCCTGAATCCTCACTAAGTATTACTAATTATGAAAATATAAATATATCACAGAATTCAAACAATTTATTAAACAAGAGTAAAGGTATAGACTCAAGTCTTCAAAAGAATAGTTTGATACCAGCCCTTCCAAAGCATTTACTAGAAAGTGTTGGCTTAATTTCCGAAAGCAATAATAGTGAGTTACAATGTACGAAAGAAGAAAAAAAAGATACTGTGTTAGATTCATTGCCTCAGAAAGAAATAAAAAATAAATTACCTACAGCAGAAAGTTCAACAAATGCCAGCTTACATTATTTATTAACATCTTCAAATTGTGAAAATATCCGCAGCTGGATGGGATGTCAAGAAAAAACTCCAAAAGACCAAGCTGAAACCCTGTCCTCTATAAATGAGGTTAAAAATATCCCAGACTTATCCAAACATGATACAGAAGCACGTACAAAAAATTCTTCAAGTAAATACTTTGGCTCGTTGTTGCAAGATGTTGTTTTTGATGATGAGTTTTTCCAATGTCCTCTTCAGGAACACCCAAGCAAAACATTTGAAGAACACATTACTAGCTCACTTTTCTTTGGTGAAACTGCAAATACTTCTCCTCAAGCAAGCTATAATGAAACATCAAATTCTAATCAAGCTTCAGATGCCAAACGTGTGTATTATGTTGAACAGTATGAAAAATTCCCAGAAAAAAACAGTCATTCTTTAAAATGCACAGATTTTCAATTTTCAGAACAGTTGACTATTAAAGGATCGGAAAAGGCAGCTACTCAGGTGTATTCCACTCCAGTTTCTTCTAATATAACAACAGGTTTCCTTCCCACAAAGCTTTCAGTGCTTCCTTCCACAGTTTCACCCTCTGGGCTGACTTTTACATCTACAGTATCAGCATCTTCTACTGCTACACCCATTGTATCGTGTAATTATGTATGCACAACATCAGTCTTGCCCACGGTAATGTCAGTTACAATACCAACAGTATCATCCGTTGCAATTAATACCGTACCAATATGCTCGAGTGTTTTAATTTCTGGAGTGAGTGCATTGAGCAAAAAATACAAGAGACAACCAGAGCACAAGTTTATAAGTAAAGTAGATGATGTTAGTACAGTAAAAAAGGAAATTGATAGTAGTAAACAATCCCTTCTATCTGTTCTTACTAATACTGTAAAAGTAAATAATAAGCTTTGCCTTACAAATGTGACCAAAGATATTTCTGGAAAGCTTTTTCTGTCTAATATAACATCAGCGAAAAGTACTGTAAACCCAAATAATAATGGCTGTGGTCTTGAAGGAAATTTTAGTACCAGTTTCCCAAGTACTTCAGTAAATTTTTCTGCAGTCAAATGTGAAGATGAAATAAGTAAATTTGGAGAAGTAGAGAATATGTATAAAATATCAGGGACATCAAAAGTAACCAAAAGTGCCGAGAAAAGTTTAACAGAACCTGCAGAAAATTTTACTTTCAGGAATACTTTTGTGAAACATGATCCAGACTTCACTCATGATGAAGATAATGAGAGTATTCCCATAATTTCCATGGATTCAGAAGATGAGATTCAGATCATAATCCCAGAGAAAAGGAAACTCAGGAAAACCAGAGATGTGTCTGAACCAGGCTATTGTGAATCTCAGCATGAAACAAATTCTGTTTGTTTAACTGAGAAAGAAAAGAGAGAGAGTTGTGTGTGTGGCACCAACTCAGAATTTTGTTGTGAAAAGGAGAGAGAAACACACACAGTTACAGAAACAAATCTAGATAGATATATAAAAGTAGACCTAACACTTGATCAGGGATTAATAGGTGAGCCAGTTAGCAAAGGAAGAAAGAGAATAATTGAGAAAAGTGATGAGACTAGACCTACTAAGAAAACAAGAGCTATGTTAAACATTATGCTCAAGAAAGAAGAAGATGGCAGTAAGTGTAATAATAATTTTTTTAATTCATCAAGGAAGATTAATACTGAAAATAGAGTACTTGTGTGTGGAATTCTTGATAATTCAGTTGTTCATGATAAACAATGCTATAGTCCGAGAGTCAAAGAATTTGTTGATTTTGATGAGAGTGCAAGGGGAAAAAATTATGTGGACAAGTTCTATTTTGGTTCAAAAAAATCAAGGAATAAGGAAAGCCAAGAAAGGAGTGTAACAGTTCAGTTTGAGCCAGTAATGAAAAATGATGAGGATAGTTACACATTAAAGCAAGGTAGCACAGCTCAGAGGAATGTAAATCAGCAAATTTCACAGATAGGAAATCTTAGAAGAGATAGTAACTTTGGTTGTGCAAAGTCAAGCCCCCAACATGAGATTAACTCACCTTTGAGTTTTGACATATCTGATCCTGGGATGTTGGAATTAGATTGTGCTCATAGTGGATTTTTTTCTTTAGGGATTTCATCATCAGGAAGCTGTACATCATCCCCAGAGCCATCACAAGAAAAATTTGGAGCAGGAGACTTTAGAGGTAATTTAAAACCATATGAGGGCAGTGGAAATGGACCAAAAATATCTGATTTGGAAAGCAGGCTGAGATATATAACAAAGTGTGATACATTGGGTAGTGGGTGTGACAACTTTCAAATAACCTCAAACTCTGATAAAAGTTTTAATGATGTTTCAGAAAAACAAATTGTAAGTGAATATGAAGATTCTGAAAGATTACCTAACGATGAAAATTCAGAACTGTTGTCTAATATGAGGATTCAAATTACAAATTCTGAGGGACAGTTTCCGAAGTGCTTGCCTTTTACTAATTCTCAATGCATGAATAATAAGTCAGAGAGTGTTGATACAAACCCCTCTCGGATAGTGAAAATTTCTGAAGATGCGTTTAAGTTAGGAAAGGCAGCTAGCACAGTAATTTTAACCAATAAATGTGTACCAACCCAGACACATCTTATTCCTGTATATCCCATAAAAAACAATTTGATCTGTAATGAAGCAGCATCCATTTGCTCATTTTCATCATCATCTCTTTCATCTTCTCATGCCCGTTGTTTAGAAAGTGAAGAAAAAAATTCTTTAAAAAATCAAGATGCATTAATTATACCCTCTGTGAAAGATGCCAATGGTTCCATAGTAGCACGGAGCAAAGGGGAATTAAATTTGCCTCTTATAACAGCGTTTAAACCTAGTTGTATACCTTTATCAAAATTATTACCCCTTATGCCCACCTGCACAAATATGCAAATATGCCATCGTCCTTCTCAGTGTGAAAACAGAGAGTCTGTAATAGATTACCAAGCTTCTGTTTCACCTAAAAAGCTAACTACTGATCCTCAAGCTTTAGTTGCTAGCTTTGGAAGTACTGTACCAAATGACAAGATTTTTATGCAAGCTAACTCCTCTTGTAATTTAAGAGAGATTCAGTCCACTAGTAATGACAAAACGGAGAGGATTCACAGTTCACACGAGAGGATTATTGCTGTAACAAGCCAAACTACTAGTGGCCCAGTAACCCAAGTTCTGAGGGTTGCAGCACCCTTGTCCACGAAACCAAGTCAGCTTCAAACGGATAACAACCAAAACAATGGTGTTAGTGAAGGAGAAAATGTCTCCATTGATGGAGAAGGCCATAAGGCTTCTAATAAAAACAAAATGCTAAAGAAAATAAAAATGGGTTCAAACGGTGGATTTTACTTCAGACCCACTTCATCACTTTTGAATTCTATATTGCAAATGAGAAAAAAGGAAAAGATTGAAGCTGCAAATGAAAATGATAGAAATTCTACATACCTAAAATTACCTGATGGTAAACCAATTTCTCATCCAATGTTTGTTCCTAAAAAAAGTGAATCACAAATTCATAAATATAAGAAAAAAAAAAAGTTAAAAAGAGATAGAAAAACTAAACATTTTGCTATGCAAAAGGTTATGGAAACAGTGGAGCAAAGGATAAGGAGTGATACTGTGCCAGAAATGGTGGCTGTGTGTGTTGGAGGAAAACTTCATATCTACCACAATGACTAATTTTTAGACTGCACTTATTTATTGCTATGTTAAAAAATAATGAATATTTTTTGTATAATTATTTGTAACCATTTATTTAAAAGGTTGCTACTGACAGCAATTAAATTTGTTTTTTTTATGAAAATATCATGATTGTAATTCTGTACATTGTAAGGTTTAATGAAAGATTGTTTATGACGTGTGTGCATGTACATGCCTAGTTGTGTTTGCAGGTATAGAGGTCCAGCTCCTTGATTCCTGCCACTTAACCATCAACTGATTGGTGTAATTGAATAGATTATATTACTGTATACTCTTCCTACTTTTGAATCCATGAATGCATTCTTTCTGCATGGGGAAGTGGAATAGAATTGTTCCTCTGTAAGCCATGCGTGTCGTAAGAGGTGATTAAAATGCCGGGAGCAATGGGGCAGTAATTCCTTCTCCTTTATACATTATTAAATTTAAAAAGAGACTTTCATGTTTCTAAAAAGAAACATGCCTTGGTGGGATATGGCTGGGTTGTTGAAAAAAAAAAATGCATTCTTTTCTCACATGATCCATCACTGAAGAAATGTATTTTTATTTTAAACTAACTTAATTGATTATTCAGTTTCCATTTACATTCCTTCATTCCAGTAAATCCCAGCCAGACAGCCTGTCTGTATCTAATTTATTAGTACATATTCTTCTCCATCTCATCTAACTAGATAGTACCAGTCTCTCAGCCTAGATGATTGACCAAGTTATGGAACTTCCATCTAGGCTAAGAGACTTCACTTCTACTTAGGATGACTTCACTTCTACTTAGGCTGAGGGACTGAACACCTCAAATCTCCACTTCAACTGTGGCTTTCAAGGCTGAGGGACTGAACACCTCAAAATCTCCACTTCTTCAACTGTCTCAGACATGTTAGTCACCTACTACATAGGCAAAATGTCTTGGCAATAAAGATACTTAAATATTGCATGGTGTCTTGTTCATCTCCATTAATATAATATGTGCAGTATTCTGTAGTGCTGGAAATGCTAATTACAATCAGCAAATTTTGTTGAAAATAAGTAAGAGTTTTGGAGTGAGATTAATAAATTGAGGAAGTCTAGGGAACAAATGGATTTGATAGTTAAAAATAGGAGAGGAGAGTTATTAAATGGAGAGTTAGAGTTATTGGGAAGGTGGAGGGAATATTTTGAGGAATTGTTAAATGTTGATGAAGATAGGGAAGCTGTGATTTCATGTATAGGGCAAGGAGGCATAACATCTTGTAGGAGTGAGGAAGAGCCAGTTGTGAGTGGGGGGGGAAGTTCGTGAGGAAGTGGGTAGAATGAAAGAGGGTAAGGCAACTGGGATTGATGGAATAAAGATAGAAATGTTAAAAGCAGGTGGGGATATAGTTTTGGAGTGGTTGGTGCTATTATTTAATAAATGTATGGAAGAGGGTAAGGTACCTAGGGATTGGCAGAGAGTGTGCATAGTTCCTTTGTATAAAGGCAGTGGAGACAAAAGAGAGTGCAAAAATTATAGGGGGAATAAGTCTGTTGAGTATACCTGGTAAAGTGTATGGTAGAGTCATTATTGAAAGAATAAGAGTAAGATAGCAGATGAACAAGGAGGCTTTAGTAAAGGTAGGGGGTGTGTAGACCAAGTGTTTACAGTGAAACATATAGGTGAACAGTATTTAGATAAGGGTAAAGAGGTTTTTGTGGCATTTATAGATTTGGAAAAGGCATATGAAAGGGTAGGTAGAGGGGGGCCATGTGGCAGATGTTGTAGGTGTATGGTGTAGGAGGTAGATTACTGAAAGCAGTAAAGAGTTTTTACGATGATAGTGAGGCTCAGGTTAGAGTATGTAGGAGAGAGGGAAATTATTTCCCAGTAAAAGTAGGCCTTAGACAAGGATGTGTGATGTCACCATGGTTGTTCAATATATTTATAGATTAGGTTGTAAGAGAAGTGAATGCGAGGGTCTTGGCAAGAGGTGTGGAGTTAAAAGATAAAGAATCAAACACAAAGTGGGAATTGTCACAGTTGCTCTTCGCTGATGGCACTGTGCTTTTGGGAGATTCTGAAGAGAAGTTGCAGAAGTTGGTAGATGAATTTGGTAGGGTATGCAAAAGAAAATTAAAAGTGAATATAGGGTAGAGTAAGGTGATGAGGATAACAGAAAGATTAGGTGACGAAAGACTGGATATCAGATTGGAGGGAGAGAGTATGGAGGAGGTGAAGGTATTCAGATATTTAGGAGTGGACGTGTCAGCAGATGGGGTCTGTGACGGATGAGTTGAATCATAGAATTGATGAGGGGAAGGAAGGGTGAGTGGTACACTTATGAGTCTGTGGAGACAAAGAACTTTGTGGAAGCAAAGAGGGGAATGTATGAGAGTATAGTTATACCAACACTTTTATATGGGTGGTGAATGTTGCACTGAGGAGAAGGCTGGAGGCAGTGGAGATGCCATGTCTGAGGGCAATGTGTGGTGTGAATATAATGCAGAGAATTCATAGTTTTAAAATTAAGAGGAGGTGCGGGAGGAGGAGTTGCTGAGGTGGTTCGGATATGTAGAGAGAATGGAACAAAACAGAATGACTTTGGGAGTGTATAAATCTGTAGTGGAAGAAAGGTGGGGTAGGGGTCAGCCAAGGAAAAGTTGGAGGGAGGGAGGTACAGGAGGTTTTGTTTGTGAGGGGCTTGGACTTCCAACAAGCATGCATGAGCGTATTTGATAGGAATGAATGGAGACAAATGGTTTTTAATACTTAATGTACTGTTGGAGTGTGAGCAAAGTAACATGAAAGGATTCGGACAAGCCGGCAGGCCGGACTTGAGTCCTGGAGATTGGAAGTACAGTGTCTGCACTCTGAAGGAGAGGTGTTAATGTTGCAATTTTATAACTGTAGTGTAAAGCACTCCTCTGGCAAGACAGTCATGGAATGAATAATGATGAAAGTTTTTCTTTTTTTTTTGGGCCACCCTGCTGTATAGCCCTTGTGGCTTAGTGCTTCTTTTTGATTATAATAATAATTTGGGCCACCCTGCCTTGGTGGGAATTGGTTGTGTTAAAAAAAATCATCAAATGTGTAGTATTCAATTTTGTTGGATTATAGAGAAAATATCTTCTATTATTTGTGTAATATGATTATGAAATAGTTGTCATGGCCACTGCCAGTCACCTGTTTGAAGAGAATGCTAACAGTCCTTTTGTTTAGATAATTTTTTTATTGTATCTGCTTCACTTAATAGAACTTGTGATGTATAATTATGACAACATTTACAACTATAAGCCATGTGTGTATGCTGGTGCATGGCAAAGCACATTATTATTGTGTGATGAAATGACGGTCAAAGTGGACTTATCTGAAAACACTGAAAATCTGTGTATGCTTAAATGTTGTTCAAAGAATTTCACTTATTAATGCCAATACTTTGCCTTTCAGCCTAACATAACATGGTTGATATATTTCGAACAGACTGAAACCTCAGACCGCCTCCTCTCTTGATGGAGCTGAACTTCTACTCCACTGTAGTACAGTGGACCCTCAGCTAACGATGGCATCACCTTATGTTAAATCCAACATACGATACATTTTAACTCTAAAATTTTGCCTCAGCTAACGTTAAAAAACTCGCCCTACGCGATTCGTTTGAGACGCATCCACATGTGGCCTGAGCACCAGTGTTTACAAGCTAGCCAGTGTGGTCGCATCCACGCATACAATCGGAACATTTCATATTATCACAGCGTTTTTAGTGATTCTACTTGCAAAATAAGTCACCATGGGCCCCAAGAAAGCTAGTGCCAACCCTGCAGGAAAAAGGGTGAGAATTACTATGGATATGAGGAGATTAAGGAAATGTGTGCAAAGTGGCTTGAAGTGCAAACCTTTATGGATGAAAATCACCCTCACACAGCTATTGCAAGCCGTGCTGGTGACTATTACAATGACAATGTTGTGAACCACTTCAGACAAATCATAAAGGAACGGGAGGTACAGGCCTCTATGGATAGATATGTTGTGCGACAGAGGTCCAGTGACTCAAGCCGGTCCTAGTGGCGTTAAAAGAAAAAGGGAAGTAACCCCAGAAAAGGACTTGATACCTCAAGTCCTAATGGAAGGGGATTCCCCTTCTAAACATTAACAACTTCTACACACTCCTCTCCTCCCATCCCATCAATCATCACCAGATCTTCAATAAAGGTAAGTGTCAGTTTGTGTGTATTAAAATTAATATTTCATATGGTAAAAAAAAAAATTTTTTTCATACTTTGGGGTGTCTTGCACAGATTAATTTGATTTCCATCATTTCTTATGGGGAAAATTAATTCAGCTAACAATAATTTCAGCATACGATGAGCTTTCAGGAACGGATTAATATCGTTAGCTGAGGGTCCTCTGTATATAAAACTTGTTGCAGAATTACATCCTGTGTCACTACATCATTGTTGAAGGGATGGGAATGGGTATATACATTGTAATGTTTGATGCTGTAGCAGACCGAGTTTCCTCCCACAAATTTTATTCTGATGTTCTATAGAATTTAAGCATATGCTTATTAAAGTAATTCTGGTTTACTGCTACTTTGTGTTATTTTGTGGTAACTGGTAAAAGTCATTGCTTGTATGGCTGACAAGCACCTCACTCAGTTTTCAATTGCTGAACATTCATTTCTTTCATTTACACACACTTTTTGAATTTGTAAATTAACATATTAAGTACAGTATCCTTGTCTAACTTCATCTAAACCTGTAAATTAATATTCTAAGTACTGGATTCTTATTTAGCTTCAGTGTTGAAATTCCAAGTAAATGTGAAAAAATATTATGGTCACATGGCATAATGTGACAGTACAGTATTATTTTCTGAACTTCACACTCATTCTTGTTTTACACTATCTTTGTTATCACTGTTCGACTTCATGTGATCAGGTCATCCACTGAGAGATCTGATCTGGGACCAGGCTGCAGAGTCGTTGACCCTCAGAACACACTTCTGGTAGACTACAGGCAGGTAGACTCCCTCCAACACACATGTAGTAGAAATACAATTTTTATAAGTGAATCCATTCTGCACAAATTCCACGTAAATAGTGAAATAAAATACTGTAACAGGATTTAGAATGACGAATAGATGTAGGTGCAGAGCAAGCCTTTATTTTGAATGTATTTCACTGTACAACTTTATCAAGTAATTACAAGAATACGAGAATGTGATCAAAATAGATGACAAAGATTCTAAATGGACACAGCTGCCTTCTGCCAACAGTAATAAAGAAGGACAGCTGCAGAAGATGGATGTTCACAAGATTAGTGGAATGTGAAAGACTGGTGGCAATACAGGTAGAGCTGTGCAAGAGGCCTGTTGGCTAATGCAGCATGTGTACCAGCTAGTTGTGTTGGAGTGTCATCTGGTTAAACTGGGTAAGTTCCTGTTTCTGTTCAGTCATGTCTTGTGTGTGGATTAATTCTACCTTTAGATACCTTGTATGAGTTCTGTTCTTGACTCTGTGGATAAGCTTGGCATCTTTCTACAACAGTAAGTCTGTGATTTATACTCGCATTGTTGGTATTGTGTCTTTCACGCATACTGATTTTCCTGGCTCATGATGCTAAGACTGCAGATGTCTTGCTTATATACTGTGCCTGCAAAAATAAATTGGACCTCCATGAAAATCACTAAAAAGTAACAACATAAACATTGTAGAACAAAAACTGTATTACTTGGTATTGTATCTATATTTTGTCATATACTCCTTGGCCTTGATGATCATTTGAAGCAGTTTCAGAATGTTTTCACTCAGATTTCTGACGTTATCAATGAAAAACTGGTTAACCCAAATGTCCTTGATGTACTGCTGCATGTCATGCCTGCAGCAGATCAACCAGTTGTCCATTGATTACTTAAAGAATCTGAATTAAGCATGCCCAAATGGCTTCAAATGGTCATCAAGGTCAAAGATGACAATATTAAGTCCCAAATATTACATTTTTTGTTCTGTTTGTATTTTTTTTTTTTTTTTTTTTAAATTTGTAATACAGGTCCACATCCCTTTATCCGAAACCCTTGGGGGCAGTAGTGTTTCGAGTTTCAGAATGAAGGTGGGGTCTAGGGCAGCACCCTATAATCAAACATTAACACTGCAGCAAAAATGTATGAATGCTAACACTAAGTGGGATAAATAAAGACTACAAATACTACTATGGTTTATTTATAGAGTAATATATTGATAAATGAAATAACGGGATAATTATAGACCGGGAAGACGATTCTCAAGAGGATTGACAGACAGCGTTTTTAAAGACTTCTTCAAGTGTCATCTATCTTATTAACATAGGTTTCTGTCTAAGCATTCTCTCTTTAACAGTAAATTTCCATAATCTCTTGCTCACTGATAAATGCACATTGTTCAAGGCTAGCAATTAACTGATCACACATTTTCACCATATTGTCTATGGGAACTTTTTCACCTGTCTTTACAATGTCATGCTTATTTGTATTTAATACTATTTCAGCAATTTCACCATCACTCAAGGAATGCACAACAGGTGCATCATTGTCAATGTTCAACATTTCTTCGATGTCAGCTTCCTGTAACTTATTTACACTTTCATCCGACAAACTTTTAGTGTAAGTTACGAGGTTTGATATCATCATCTCATCAGTGACACGAAATCCTTCAAAGTCTTCATCTGTAGGTTCATTTACATTAAACATTGTTTTAGGCCAAAGTCTGTGTCAAGCATTTGTTAATGTTGATTTATCAACATCATTCCAAGCCCAAGCATTAACAACTGCATAAATAGCATCCTTAACACTGAACTCTTTCAGAAAGTGTTGGATTCCTACTCCTCTGTTGACTGCAGCAAGCATACAGTTTAAAAAAGTCTTTATACTTGTTTAGAAGAGGAATCCCCTTCCATTAGGACTTGAGGTAGCAAGTCCTTTTCCGGGGTTACTTCCCTTCTTCTTCTAATGCCACTAGGACCAGCTTGAGAGTCACTGGACCTCTGAGGCACAACAAATCTCTCCATAGAGCTCTGCATATCCCATTCCTTTACGACTTTCCTAAAATGGGCCATAACATTGTCATTGTACAGGTTGCCAGCACGGCTTGCAGTAGCTGTGTCAGTGTGATTTTCATCGTAAAGGTTTGCAGTTCAACCCACTTTGCACACATTTCCTTAATCTCTTTCTTCAATTCCATACTAATTCTCGCCCTTTTTACCACAGAGATGGCAGTAGAAGCTTTCTTGGGGTCCATGGTGACTTATTTTGCAGTTACAAGCACTAAAAACACTGGGATAATGTGAAATATACTGAATGTATGCGTAGATGTGACCGCACTGGCTGGCTTATAAACACTGGCGCTGAGGCACACGTGGGACGCGTTCCGGACGAATCACGTAAGGCAAGGCAAAATTTTTGCGTTCAGATGCTTCATATGGTGGATTTAACCTAACGCGATGCGTTCATAAGGCGGGGGTCCACTGTAGTATGGTATAATGTGTGATAAAATAAATCGGTGTAATTCATCATCCAGGTAGAGGGTGTTCCTCCCAGGAGCTGGTGTTTGTGATATAGTCAGCAGGTTGGATAATATGTGATGTAATGGGAACAAGCCCATTATCTATCTTAAGTGCTGGTGAAAATGACGTTGGGAAGGGCAGGAGACAGGAGCTGCTGGATAAGTACAGGTCAGCCATAGAAGTAGTCAGGTCTAAGGGAGGGATTTCAATCATATGTACCATCTTGCCTAGAAAGGGAGTGGGCAATGAATGGATATCTAGGGCAATTAGTATAAATTGCTGGCTAGACAGGTACTGCAAGGAACTTGCAATCCCATTCATTGATAACTGGGACAGATTCTATGGCAAACATGATATGTATGTAAGGGGTTTGGGTTGGAGTTGTTGCATTAGCCAATTCAATTGAGGGGGGTCATTGATAACTTGTCGAGGAATTTAACAGATTATAGAGGTATGGGTGTTTGTGGGAAACGATCAGGCTGCAGTTCTAGGGTTGAAAGCAGCAGATATTACCAGGATACCCCAGGGATATGTTTAAAAGACAATATTCAAAATAAAGTTACAAGTAAAGGCAAAGCAATTGCTCAACAAACTAAGAGAGATAGTAGAGGGCAACGAGTGACTAGCTCCCTTAAGGTTTTATATACAATTAGTAGGAGTCTAAGAAATAAAATAGATGAGCCAAGATTACTTGCAAGTGCAGGTAATATAAATATTATTGCTATAACAGAGACCTGGTTCAACTTGAAAGATAGAGAAATGCCTTCTGAATGTGTGGAGAAATTTTCTCCAGGAGGGGGGTATCAGCCCCCTTCAGCCCTCTCAGCCCTGAGGGGCCACTCAGAAGGGGCGAGCGTCTTGTTTACTGCTAGAGTGAGTAATTGATCACAGATGCTATGCCACGTAGTCAAATGACCTCTGCTCCTTGCAGCGGTGTTGCAACGTGTATTTTTATAAGAGACAGTACATCTCTTACTTAGCAGGACAATTAAGGAAAATCCTGCTCCCACTTTATTACCATAGTAAAACTAGTGTACATTGTTGTCTATGATTAAGACAGCAAGAAACAAACATTCTGCTTTGCTTCATCGAGGAGGTGACAAGGATGCAAGGTACTAGGTCAGCGTTTTTTTTTGTGCTGGGGGCAGTGACTGCATGGAGCGCTGTGGCGTCTGGCAGACTATCTTTGACTCTACTACGAGTGACACTGACGCCAGGATAACCAACAAAGAACACTGATCTGTGCGTTAGTGTGGACAAAGTGTCTCACAAAACACGATAAACATAGGAGAAGTGTGATCAGCTTCTCTTGTGATACATTGTGAACAATAAAGACAAATCTTGTGGAACATAGTGTACCAGTGTGCGTTTCCTAGACAATGGAAGACGTGGACATCCAAGGACACTTCAGCTTCTATCAAGTCACCGATATCTGTTGAAGGTGTTAAGAACACCATAGCTCACGTTACAAAGAGCAAGGTATGTTACGAATTTCTTGTAGATCGGGGGATTGCGCAATTCTTGAGTCACAAGGAGTTTGTAATCAACCTATAATCGGCAGTAAGGTGTGGACTTTTGAGTCCAAGCAAGTAAGTATTTCGTCAGCCATCATCGAATGAAATATGCTGACATAACACCCCCTAGGGGTAATTTATACTTACAAATTGTATCTCTTGACAGCCCACTGTTGTGATGGTTTCGACAGCTTCTAGACCTCGTCTGCAGGGGCGGCTGTGTAGACGATTTGCTGTCATTTATCAGCTAAGTGTTCATTATATATAGTTATAATAAACACGGCAGGTAAGGCCAAAAATCTCAACAGAATGCATCATACAGAGTTATAAACTATTCCACACTGATAGGGTCAACAGGAAGGGTGGTGGAGTGGCAATGTACATATGTCAGAGATAATTAAAATTGGTGTGTTAGACAAGATATAAGATTAGAAACATCAGACACAGAATCTATTTAGCTACAGTTTCTCGAAGGTTGTGAAAAATTAATTTTGGGTGTGATTTATAGGCCCCCAAATCTTGATAGGGAGTGCGGTAGGCTACTATGGGACAAAATTCATAGGGCGTCTAGATATGAAAATGTTGTGTTAATGGGAGATTTTAACTTTAGACAAATTGATTGGAACAATGTGACAGGAAATCTTGAGTCTAGTAACTTTCTTGATACAGTTCAGGATTCCTTTTTAAAACAGTTTGTGACAGAACCAACTAGAGGAAACAACCTGCTTGACTTGGTTCTAGTCAACAAAGAATCACTAGTTAATAATCTTGAGGTTAATGATAGCTTGGGGAAAGCTATCACAAATCACTTAGTTTCAATATATCATGGAATTACCCAGATAACTGCAATCAAATCTCTGTTCCAGATTTCCGCTTGGTCGACTTCATAGGACTGAGAAATTACCTGGGTGGGCTAAATTGGAATGACCTGACTATGGGTCAGAAAGCTGGTGTTGGTTGCCAATATGATGTGTTTCAGAGCATAGTGCTAGCTGCCCTGACAACTTTTGTTCTGAGTAGGGAAATTAGATCTAACAAAAATGATCCCAAGTGGATAAACAATAGATTAAAACATCTCATTGGTCAAAAGAGAGGCACATACAGGTGTATCAAAAGAGGGGATGGGCAGTTAAGAAATTAATATATTCAATTAAAGAGAGAGATAAAAAAAAAAAGGAATAAGAAAAGCAAAAAGGGATTATGAGGCAAAAGTCGCAAGGGATTTGAAGACTAATCCAAAAGGGTTCTTTCAGGTATACAGAAGTAAGATTTGGAACAAGATAGGCCCACTTAAGAGTAACTCAGGTCAGATCACTGACAGTGATAAGGAAATGTGTAAGCTTTTCAATACCTACTTCCTCTCAGTTTTTACTCAGGAAGATACTAGCGAAATTCCAGAAAAAATAAATTATGTAGAACAGGATGATGATAAACTATGCACTGTTGGGGTAACTAGTGACGTGATCCTCAGACAAATAGAGAAATTAAAAACCAAACAAATCCCCAGGCCCTGTTGAACTGTTTGTGAGGGTTTCAAAGGAATGTAAAGAGGAACTTAGCATTCCTTTGGCTAATCTTTTCAGTATATCACTACAAACTGGCATGGTGCCAGACAAGTGGAAAATGGCAAATGTAATACCTATTTACAAGGCAAGTGACAGGTCCTTAGCTTAGAACTATAAACTGATAAACCTTACCTCCATAGTTGGAAAATTTATAGAATCAATTATTGCTGAATAAGTTCGTAGCCATCTTGAAAGGCATAAATCTCGGCAAATTTACAAATCTTACAAATTTACTAACTTTCTTCACTGGTATTTGAGAAGGTAGATCATGGTATTGAATATGATATTGTGTATATGGACTTAAGTAAGGCTTTCGATTAGAGTTCCATATCAAAGGCTATTGAAGAAACTTAAGGCGCAGGGAATGGGAAGGGAAATTTTTTCCTGGGTAGAGGCATGGTTGACAAATAGGTAGCAGAGAGTTTGCAGAAATGGGGAGAAATCAGAATGGGGGCATGTCACAAGTGGTGTTCCACAGAGGGCAGCGTTGGGCCCCTTGTTCATAATTTACATAAACGACGTAGATGATGGAATAAATAGCGACAAAAGCAAATTTGCTGATAACACCAAAATACGCTGTCCAATTCATACTAATGAGGACATTAGAGCACTCTAGGATGATTTGAATAGGCTGATGCAGTAGTCTGAGAAGTGGCAGATGCAGTTTAACCCTTAAATTGTCCAAACATAGATAAATGTTCATGTGTGTACCACTGAATGTTTTTTTTTTTTTTTTTTTTTTTTTTTTTTAAATAGAGCACATTTTTCCCAGCATCCCAGAATTTTGTTATGCTGCGCACACTGAGTGCACAGACTCGTTCTCTCATGTCTAGACAAGGCAGGCTTATCATGCCAAGGTTGAAAGCATGTAAAATAAAATGTAGATCTTCGATCGGAGTGCTACACACGTGAACGTAGCTCTACATTTGGACAGTTTAAGGGTTAATATAGAGAAATGCAAAATTCTAAATGTTGGAGAGGAAAATAACCATGTCACATATAAACTAAATAATGCAGATCTTAATATTACAGATTCCGAAAAGGATTTAGGAGTTCTGGTTAGTAGTAACCTGAAAACAAGACAACAGTGCATAAGTGTTTGCAGTAAAGCTAACAGAATCCTTGGCTTCATATCAAGAAGTATAAATAATAGAAGTCCTCAGGTTGTTCTTCAACTCTATATATCTTTGGTTAGGCCTCATTTAGATTATGCTGCACAGTTTTGGTCACCGTATTACAGAATTGATATAAATGCACTGGAAAACCTACAAAGGAGGATGACAAAGTTGATCCCTTGTATCAGAAATCTTCCCTATGAGGATAGACTGAGGGCCCTAAATCTGCACTCTAGAAAGGCATAGAATTAGGGGGGATGTGATTGAGGTGTATAAATGGAAAACAGGAAATAATAAAGGGAATGTAAATAGTATGCTAAAAATATCTAGCATAGACAGGACTCACAGCAATGGTTTTAAGTTAGAAAAATTCAGATTCAGGAAGGATATAGGAAAGCACTGGTTTGGTAATAGGGTTGTGGGTGAGTGAAACAAACTCCCGAGTACCGTCATAGGAGCTAAGATGTTGTGTAGCTTTAAAAATAGGTTATATAAATACATGAGTGGGTGTGAGTTGGTCCTGACTAGCTTGTCCTACTAGGTCAGATGCCATGCTCCTCCTTTAAGTGACTGTGACTGACCTGACTAGGTTAAGGCATTGGCTTAAGCCAGTGGGAGAATTGGAACTGCCTCTCATGGGCCAGTAGGCCTGTTGCAGTGTTCCTTGTTTCTTATGTTCCTATGTAAAAAGGGACACAGGTAAAACTTCCTGTAGTCTTAGCCCTAGATTCCAGGTACAGTACATAGGATATACAGTGCCTACTGACAATACATGAGTAATTCACAAAGGAACAAACATATATAATTATTGATATGGAATGATGCCAGGTTATCCTCAAAGAAGGGAATAAAATTTGTGGGTATCTTTATTAATTTATAAAAAAAAGACATCTGTTATACATACTCTAGAAACAGGAACTTACCCAGAACTAGTTGGCACCCAACACAACTAGCTGGTGTACATGCAGCACATAGCTTCCCTACTTGCATCATTGTCCACTTTCCTTCATACTTCAATAGTTTCTCCTGGCCTCACTTCTGCATGGATCTCACCTGCTCACTCCCAACCTTCTAGATATGTATATAAACATGTTCTTTTCTCCTTTTTATTGATCTGATAGTGCCAGTAATGTTAATGTACTGTATGCAGAATGAAACTTTGTAAGGAAAGCTTGCTCTGCACCTGTCTTTTCTAATATTGTTGGCAGCATGCTGCTGGCTTAGAATCTCTCTCGGTTGTTTTAATCACTTGAACTTAATTCAGCTGGTGGTAGTCCTGCTCTCGCTGAATCTTGACAATTGAGAATTTTAATCTGCAGGGATTTGACTGTAGGAGTTGCAATGGTCCTCAGGCCAATACGGTGTCTTAATGCAGCAATAGGTGGCACAATGAGTGCCAAAACAAATGTACCATAATCACAGAGAATATTGGGCAGTGGCACACTACATCCCTCTTGCTCACATTCCTCATTCCTTACAATTATTATGTCTTTGCAAATAGTACATTGAGATTATGCATTTACAATAATTGGTTGCAATGCAAAGAGAGCCTCTATTATGCCTAGGCATTCTTGGAAAAAACCCTGAATTTTTATTTACCTTGAGCACATGTAATATTTAGACATCCAGATATTTACAGCAATTATAATGCTGCAAGTGTTTGTTCACTTCATATAAAATGCATGAGGTGAGCAGAAGTGTGTAGGTAGCAACAAGGTGTCCTACCCATATACTGTATATATATACCTCATTTTCAGCTACAAATTGCCACTTGCTTTGACACCATTCATATAACATAAAATATTCATTGAAATGAACCTGTAAAATATTTGTATATTAGATGAAATATAAAAATAAAATTTGATTTTCCTACAGAATTTCCTTTATTACATTTAGGTCATGCTGTATGTGCAGTGGTGCAGCATGTACATGTGTGTGTGTATACATACTCATCTGAGTTTTCTTCTTATGTCTTAATAGTTCTTGTTCTTATGGTGTTTCCCCTCTTCAAGGGGGGCTCCTTGGCGTGGTGAAGAGGCTCTTGGTCTGAGGAATTAGACCTGTCGGTCTACTTCCTCAGACCGAACCTAATTACCCCCCAATCCCCCGTTCCCTATCCCATCCTCCCCATCCTCCCTTTTTTCCTTTCCTCCTCCTCCTCCCCACCCTCCCTTTTGCCCTTCCTTTTTGGCCTTTTTTTTTTTTTTTTTTCCACAGGCACGCTAGTTCCTAGGTAGGGGAAAGGGTACCGGGGTCCATCCCATTCAGTTGAGGTTCTTGGCGGTGGCGTAGTTTGCCGTGGAATCTGGATTGCCTGGGGATGTCCTGATCCCTCTCCGGTATCCCGGAGGGTGGCTTTGGGTGTCTCTCGGGCGACGGGTGTATCTCTGGAAGCCACCTTTCAGATTCCGGGGGTGGTGGCCGAAGGAGGTATGCTTTGTGGCAGATTTCTGGCCGCCCTCTCTTTTGTCCACCGAGGTAGCTCGGCAGATGTGAGGTTGCTATCCCGGATTGCCAGTTTACTGGCATGATGGGTAGGGTATGGCACGGGTTCCATGCTGCATCTGCGCTACTTGCGGTGCTGAGGTCCTCTTGGGCGCGGAGGGAGATTTCTGGCCCTTTCATTCCTCCTAGGAACTATCCCTCCCCGGTCCCCCCTTTTTTTTATTCTTTTTTTTATTTTTATTTTCTTTTCTTCTTTCTTTTTTTTTCTTAAAAACAAAAAGAAAGAAGTAACCTAACCATGGCAGCTCTAGTCCATGAACCTGCTACCCCCGGGCCCCTTCTTGATACCGCACCCCGTTCTGACCCCGCCTCGTCTTTGGACCACTCTTCGGACACTCCTCATGCCTCTGTACCTCTTGCCGGTGCTGTTTCCTCACCCGCTTCAGGTACTGAGGCCTTGACTGACTCCTTCGATTTATCTGACCTTCGCTCTCCTCTGACTATGCTTCCGGCCTCTCCCTCTACGGTGCGGCAATTTTCAAATCGCCGGCCCGTTCCACGTCGGACCAACTCTGGTCCCACGCCTAAACGACAACGACAATTACCTGCTGATGATACTTCTCCACCTTCTCGTTCTTCTCAGAAAAGATCAACACGTCCTTCACTACCTTTCCACGCTCAGTTTCAGACTGCACAATGGACTAAATTCTTCACTTTACGACCGACTTCCTCTACTGCCTATCTTTCTGACCACAGTATTGGCAAGGCACTCCTATGCCATGTTGGTAAAGATATTTCTTTCATGCTCTTAAGAGCAGTACGCGCATCGTCACCGTACAGAATGCTACCCAGGCTCATGAGCTTTCTCGTCTTTCCCATATCGATACTGTTCCTGTAACTATTGAAAAGCATCATTCCCTCAATTCTTGTAGTGGTACCGTCATTCTGCCCCATACCATAGTTCAACAAAATTTCCAGACATGTGGCACTGACATTCTTGAACAGCTGGAACTCCAAGATCTTCCAATCCTCAAGGTAGACACTTACGTTCTTCCTGCCCGTGGGCGGAGACGATACCCTAGCAATGTGGCTCGTTTAACTTTTGACAGCCGTGAACTCCCATCCTCAGTTTATGTAGCAGGACATCGGTTACAAGTTCGAAAGGTGATCCCTACACCGCAGCAGTGTAGAAATTGCTGGCGATTTGGCCATCCAGCGAAATATTGCAGATCTATCGCCGAATGCCCAGTCTGTGGTGCCGATGACCATTCTAATACGTCTTGCAATCGACCTCCCTCTTGCCTTAATTGTCATGAGGCTCACCCTTCGTACTCTCGCCGTTCCCGTGTTTCAAAACGTCCCCCCACTTCTGGTATCCCATCTTCTGCACCCACCTCTGTGGTTACCTCTCCCATAGTCACTCCTGTAGCTAATTCTTTTGCTGTCCTCGGCTCAGACGTCCCTACTTCAACGTCTCAGTCTGATCTTGCTTCTTCGTGTTCTCTCTCACAAGCCTCAGTAGCGACGAGATCTCGTATGACACCTCCTCCCAATCGTCCCTCTACTTCTCAAAAGTCAAAAAAAGGTCCGTTAACACCTCCTACCCATCTTCCACCTCCTCATTTTCCCTTCCCTGTCTCTGTACCTGGTTCTCCCCCTCTCACTGGCTCTGTTACAAGTGTAGAGGTTCACCCTCCTCCTCGTACTGTACCTTCCTCCCCTGTTCCCTCCCAAGTTTCTTCCTCTTCTGCCACCTCCCAGGTTTCTGCCTCTTCTGTCCCCTTCCATGCTTCTCCAGTTCCCTCCACCCTTTTGCCCCCCCCCCCTACCTTGGTACAGTCCATTACAGTTCCAATCTTTACTCATCCTCCCCCTACCATTTCCAATATTGTCTCCCATACGACGTCTCTGAATTCTGAAACACTTGAAGCAATCTCTGAATATATTGCAGAGACCAAACCATCAATGGACACTGATCCACCCTCCACTCCTTCTCTCTCCTCTACTCCATCTGCGCAACTCCTTTCTTCACAGCGCACCGTTCCTTCGCTGCTTGAACGTTTTCCACTGCCTCCGCATGTGGACTTTTCTAACCCCTCTAGTCCGTAGGAACCCTTACCTGCGGATTTCAGGTATCTTTATCATTGCCAATCATGGCGTGGTGAAGAGGCTCTTGGTCTGAGGAATTAGCCTTGTCGGTCTTCTTCCTCAGACCGAACCTAATTACCCCCCATTCTCCCCTCCCCTATCCCATCCTCCCCTTTTTCCATTCCTCCTCCTCCTCCCCACCCCTCCCTTTTGCCCTTCCTCTTTTTGGCCTTTGGGATTTCTCCCACAGGCACGCTAGTTCCTAGGTAGGGGAAAGGACACCGGGGTCCATCCCATTCCATTAAGGTTCTTGGCGGTGGCGTAGTTTGCCGTGGAATCTGGATTGCCTGGGGATGTCCCAATCCCTCTCCGGTATCCCGGAGTAGCTTTGGGTGTCTTTCGGGCGACGGGTGTATCTCTGGAAGCCACCTTTCGGATTCTGGGGGTGGTGGCCGAAGGAAGTATGCTTTGTAGCGGATATCCGGCCGCCCTCTCTTTTGTCCACCGAGGTAGCTCGGCAGATGTGAGGTTGCTATCCCGGATTGCTGGTTTACTGGCATGAAGGGTAGGGTATTGCACGGGTTCCATGCTGCATCTGCGCTACTAGGGGTGCTGAGGTCCTCTTGGGCGCGGAGGGAGATTTCCGGCCCTTTCATTCCTCCTTGGAACTATTCCTCCCCGCTCCCCCCTTTTTTTATTCTTTTTTTATTTTTATTTTCTTTTCTTCTTTCTTTTTTTTTCTTAAAAACAGAAAGCAAAGGAGTAACCTAACCATGGAGAACCCAATCCATGAACCCACTACCCCCGGGCCCCTTCTTGATACCGCACCCCATTCTGACCCTGCCTTGTGTTTAGACCACTCTTCGGACACTCCTGATGCCCCTGTACCTCTTGCTGGTGCTGTTTCCTCACCCGCTTCAGGTACCGGGGCTTCGACTGACTCCTTCGATTTGTCTGAACTCAGCTCTTCTTTGACTATGCTTCCGGCTTCTCCCTCTACGGTACGGCAATTTTCGAATCGCCCGCCCATTTCACGCCGGACCAACTCGGGTCCTACTCCTAAACGCCAACGTCAATCTCCTGATGATGCTCCTTCGTTACCTTCCCATTCTACTCGGAAAAGACCGACACGTCAAGCACTCCCTCTCCACGCTCAGTTTCGGACCACACAATGGACTAAATTCTTTACTTTAAGACCGACTTCTTCTTCTGCCTACCTTTCTGACCATAGTATTGGCAAAGCGCTCCTGCGTCATGTTGGTAGAGATATTTCATTTCATGCTCTCTAAGAGCGGTACGCGCATCGTCACTGTCCAGAATGCTACCCAAGCTCATGATCTTTCTCTCCTTTCGAATATCGATACTACTCCTATCACTATTGAAAAACATCTTTCTCTCAATTCTTGTAGTGGTACTGTCATTCTGCCCCATACCATAGTCCAACAGAATTTCCAGTCATGTGGCAATGACATTTTTGAACAGCTGGAACTCCAGGATCTCCCAATCCTCAAAGTAGACACTTATGTCCTTCCTGCCCGGGGGCGGAGACGTTACCCTTGCAATGTGGCTCGTTTAACTTTTGACAGCCGAGAACTCCCGTCCTCTGTATATATCGCGGGACATCGGTTACAAGTTCGAAAGGTGATACCTACACCGCAACAATGTAGAAATTGCTGGCGTTTTGGTCACCCAGCGAAATATTGCAGATCTATGGCCGAATGCCCAGTCTGTGGTACCGACGACCATTCTAATACATCTTGCAGTCAACCTCCATCTTGCCTTAATTGTAATGAAGCTCACCCTTCGTACTCCCGCCGTTGCCAGGTCTACTTAAATGAACGTGAAATCCGTTGCCTCAAAGAGGCAGAAGGTCTCCCTTATGCTATGGCAGTTACTCATCTTCGCCTCCAAGGGAGACTACCCCGTGTTTCTTATTCTCATGTTTCCAAACATCCCCCCACTTCTGGGGTCCCATCTTCTGCAGCCTCTGTTGTTACCCCTCCCATAGCCACTCCGGCATCTAATCCTTTTGCTGTCCTTGGCTCTGACGTCCCGACTACAACTCAGTCTGTTCTCACATCTTCGCGTCCTTCCTCACAAGCCCCAGTATCGACAAGACCTCGTACAACACCTAATACCAATCGCCCCTCTACTTCTCAGAAGTCCAAAAAATCCACATTGCTCAAATCTTCTTTGCCCCTTCCTTCCCTTCTTCCACCTCCACACTTTACCTTTCCAGTCTCTGTACCTAGTTCTTCCCCTCTCTCTGGCTCTATTACAAGTGTGGAGATTCACCCTCCTCCTCGTACTATGCCTTCCACCCCTGTCCCCTCCCAAGTTTCTCCCTCTTCTGCCACCTCCCAGGTTTCTGCCTCTTCTGTCCCCCCCCACACTTCATCTCCAGTCCCTTACACTCTTCCCTCCCCCTCTACTTTGGTACAGTCCATTACTGTCCCAATCTTTACTCACCCTCCTCCTTCTATCTCCAATATGGTCTCCCATACATCTTTGAATTCAGAAACGCTTGAAGCCATTTCAGAATATATTGCAGAGATTAAACCTTCAATGGACACTGATTCACTTCCTGTTCCTTCTCTTCCCTCTCCTCCATCTTCACAACCCCATTCTTCGCAACGCTCCGTTCCTTCGCTACTTGAACGTCTTCCAATGCCACCACACGTTGACTTTTCTAACCCCTCTAGTCCGTAGGTGCCTTTACCTACAGATTCCTGGTATTTTCTTCATCGCCAATCATGGCCTATTTACAGTGGAATATCCGCGGCCTCAGGGGTAATCGGGGTGAGCTTCAGATGTTGCTTTCCAGGTTTTCCCCTGTTGGTGCTTGCTTACAAGAACCAAAATTACACTCGGCTGTCTTCCAACCTATCTCAGGCTATAATTTATTGTATTCTTCGGATCCTTTCTCAGATGGGACCTTTAATGAAAGTGCCCTTCTTCTACGCAATGATATTCCGTACTGTCAACTATTTGTCCATACCTCGCTGCATTACACTGCAGCCCGTATCCACTTGAATAAGTGGTTTACAATATGTTCTTTATATCTCTCTCCTTCTCGAGCATTTTCTATCCCAGACTTTGCCTTTCTTGTTTCATCCTTACCACCACCACTTCTGTTACTTGGTGATTTTAATGCCCACCATTTCCTCTGGGGGGGTCTCATTGTGATTCGCGTGGCATCCAGTTGGAGGCTTTTCTCGCCTCTCACCCCCTCCATGTTTTAAATACGGGTACTCCCACCCATTTTGATCCTCGTACTCATACTCTCTCTTGCATCGATCTATCAGTCTGCTCTTCCTCCACTGCACTAGACTTCACCTGGTCTGTTCTACCGGACTTACATGACAGCGATCATTTTCCGATCATTCTTACTTCTCCTTCCTATTCACCACCTTTCCGTAGCCCTCGCTGGCAATTTGATCGGGCAAATTGGGATCTTTACTCACACCTCACTGCTTTTAGTGAGGTTCCTTCTTCATCCTCCATTGATGAGCTCCTACACATCTTCTCGACGTCAGTTTATACCGCAGCTTCTCATTCTATACCCCAAACCTCAGGCAGGCATTCTCAGAAGTGCATGCCTTGGTGGTCTCCTGCTTGTGCTCGTGCAGTACGTTTGAAACGTGCTGCATGGGGCAGGTACCGGTACAATAGAACCGCTGAGAGACTTCTTGATTTTAAGCAGAAGCGTGCGATCGCTCGCCATGTCATCCGTGAAGCTAAACGCACTTGTTGGCGAGACTATGTTTCCACCATCACCTCTGCTTCTTTTATGAGTGCAGTCTGGAAAAAAGTGAGGAAATTGAGTGGTAAATACTCTCCTGTTCTATGGGTCGCTGGTGTTGATGTAGCAAACCCTCTCGACGTTGCCATTGAACTTGGCACACATCTGGTCCGTATTTCCCGAGGGCTCCATCTATGCCCCTCGTTTCTTTCCTCAAAGTCTGCCAGAGAGTTAGTACCCTTGGACTTTTCTTCTCTCAGAGAAGAACAGTATAATGTGCCTTTTACACTTCAAGAACTGGAGGCAACGCTCTCAGCTTGCCAATCATCGGCAGCTGGGCCTGACGACATTCATATTCGTATGTTACAACATTTACATCGGTCAGCCCTTGTAGTCCTCTTACACCTCTTAAATCTTATTTGGTCACAAGGAGTTCTTCCCCAGCTGTGGAAATCTGCCATTGTTCTCCCTTTCCGCAAACCGGGTACTACAGGACATGATACCTCTCACTATCGTCCCATCGCTCTTACTAGTGCAGTTTGCAAAGTGATGGAACGTCTCGTAAATCGACGTTTAATGTGGTATTTAGAGACACACAGTCTCTCCGCTAGTCAATATGGCTTTCGTAAGGGTCGTTCTACCATAGACCCCTTACTACGCTTGGATACGTATGTTCGTAATGCCTTTGCGAATAATCACTCAGTTATTGCCATATTTTTTGACCTTGAGAAGGCATATGAGACAACTTGGAGGTATAATATTTTGGCCCAGGCCCATTCCTTAGGTCTCCGAGGCAATCTACCATCCTTCCTTAAGAACTTTTTAACTGACAGACATTTCCGTGTTCGAGTCAATAATGTTCTTTCCATGTACGAATGGTATATAATACCGACAAGATGAGATTAAGACACATGTGCAACATCTGGGTATCTTTATTGGATGGCGAAACGTCTACAATAAAGATACCCAGATGTTGCACATGTGTCTTAATCTCACAATGTTCTTTCCCCGGACTTCGTCCAAGCTGAAGGTGTCCCTCAGGGATGTGTTCTAAGCACAACACTTTTTCTCCTTGCTATAAATGATTTGGCCTCTGTTCTTCCACCCAATATTTGGTCATCACTCTATGTTGATGACTTCGCTATTGCTTGTGCAGGCGCTGACTGTCATCTTATTGCAGTTTCTCTCCAGCATGCTGTCGACCGTGTTTCCACTTGGGCCACCACGCATGGGTTCAAATTTTCAAGTACCAAAACTCGCCAAATTACTTTCACTAGACGCTCTGTTATCTCCGATCATCCTTTGTATCTCTATGGCTCCCGTATCCCCGAACGTGATACAGTCAGGTTTCTAGGCCTTCTCTTTGATCGTAGGTTATCCTGGAAACCTCACATTACCTCTCTGAAGGCAACTTGTCACAGCCGGCTAAATCTTCTTAAAACCCTTGCTCATCTTTCCTGGGGAGCTGATCGTCGAACTCTGCTTCGCCTACATTCAGCCCTCGTTTTATCGAAACTCGATTATGGTGACCAGATTTATTCCGCGGCCTCTCCTGCTACTCTCTAGCCTTAACTCTATCCATCACCAAGGATTACGTTTGTGCCTTGGTGCTTTTCGCTCTTCCCCTGTTGAGAGCCTCTATACAGAAGCGAATGTTCCATCCTTGTCTGATCGCCATGATGCCCATTGCCTTCGCTACTATGTACGCTCTCACGATCTACACAATCCTTCCATTTATAGAGTGGTCACCGATATTAGTAGACATTCTTTATTCGTTCGCCGCCCCTGTTTGCTCCGTCCCTTTTCTCTTCGCCTACATTCACTCTTGTCTTCACTTCAGTTACCACCTTTATATGTTCATGTAGCATCTCACTTTTCCCTACCCCCCTGGGAAGTTCCAGCTGTTCGGGTCTTCTTTCTCACTCCCTTGCTCGAAAGCTCAACTGCCTACGGTGGCTTCCCGCTCTCTTTTTCTTGATCACTTCCACTCCCATTCTCATGCCACCGCTGTGTACACAGATGGCTCTAAGTCTTCAGACGGCGTCAGATTCGCAGCAGTGTTTCCGGACAGCATCGTGCGGGGGCATTTACTATCTTCAGCTAGCATTTTTACTGCTGAACTGTATGCCATTCTTGCAGCACTTATTCATATCGCATCTATGCCTGTGTCATCATTTGTAGTATTGTAGTAGTCTCAGACTCCCTTAGTGCTCTACAGGCTATACGAAAATTTGATACATCTCATCCCCTAGTTCTCCGTATCCAACTTTGGCTACGCCGTATCTCTACCAAACATAAAGATATTGTTTTTTGTTGGGTCCCTGGTCATGTCGACGTACAGGGCAATGAACAGGCAGACACTGCTGCGTGGTCAGCAGTACATGACCTACCAGTTTCCTATCGAGGTGTTCCATTTCTGGAATATTTTGCTGCAATAGCTACCCACCTTCGCACCCGTTGGCAACAACGTTGGTCAACTCTGCTCGGTAACAAACTTCATTCTATTAAACCGAGCATAGGTTACTGGCCGTCTTCTTGTCATCAGTGCCGAGGTTGGGAGACCACTCTCTCCCACCTTCGCATTGGCCACACTCGTCTTACTCATGGGTATCTCATGGAGAGGCACCCTGTTCCTCTCTGTGAGCAGTGTCAAGTTCCAGTATCGATTAGCCACATTCTGTTAGACTGCCCTCTCTATCAACGAGCACACAGAATTTACCTCCAACGTCGTCTTCGTTCTACTACTCTCTCTTTACTTTCCCTTCTTGCTGATGGACCCTCCTTTAACCCTTTGAGGGTTTTCGTCGTACTAGTACGTCTTACGCGTAGGGGTTTTTGACGTACTAGTACTCATAAATTCTAGCGGCCTCAAATCTAGTGGGAGAAAGCTGGTAGGCCTTCATATGAAAGAATGGGTCTATGTGGTCAGTGTGCACAGTCTAAAAAAAATCCTGCAGCACACAGTGCATAATGAGAAAAAAAAAACTTTTACCATTTTTTTTTAATAAATCAGCGACTTTGCAGTGTATTTTCGTATGGTATTTATTGTTGTATTCTAGTTTTCTTGGTCTCATTTTATAGAATGGAATACATATTACAGAAATTGAGATGATTTTGACTGGTTTTACAAAGAAAGGTGCCTTGAAATTGAGCTCAAAGTAGCAGAAATGTTCGATTTTTACCAAACTTCAAAAGTAAACAAATCATGCCAAGCGTGCAATACACGTCAACTGGTGAGTCTAATATTCTTTCACAAGTGCACCAATAATATTTATACCATTTTTTACACTAATGCAGTAGTCTGCATAACAGTAAATCTTATATTTTTTGTGAAAATAAAAATTCAAAGTGGAAAGCAAAAGAATATAAGAGGGGCCTTGAGACATGACTAATGACTAGAGGAAATGTCATTTTAGTGCCAGGAATGTCTTTCTTGTTTATTCTGGACCCTATTCGGAAATTGGCATCTTTTGAAATTTGTGTGAAATTGGCAAAATTGCTAAATTCTGACCACTGTACTGGATAGTAGAATTCCATAAATGAGTGGTTTCTTGCACCCATTCGATAGAAAAAATGGAGTTCTATCGAAATATTCATGTTTTTTGTCGACTAGTACAGTGAAATTGGCCGAAAATGGGGCTCAAAGTGGGCAAAATCGCCGATGCGTAAACATCGTCGAGACCGCTAACTTTGCGAGAGCATAATTCCGTAAGTTTTCTATCAAATTTCAAACTTTTGGTGTCTTTATGATCGGGAAAAGATTCTCTATCTTTTCATAAGAGAAAATAATTTTTTTTTTTTTTTTAAATTTGGCCGACCCTGAGAACGAGTTTCGGAGAGGGCCTGTCGACCCTCAAAGGGTTAATCCTGACTCTCTCATTGACTTCTTGACAACGATTGATTTACTCCACAAACTCTGATGATACTTTTCGCACTCCCCTCAGCCCTTTCTAGTTCAGTCTCTTGCTGCCCTTTACCCTTTCACCATCCACTACCCCACTGTTATCCATAACCTATTACTCATCCATCTCCCTTTTGCCACCTGATGCCCTCGCTTCCTTCCTGCCCTGCAGCGCTGTATAGTCCTTGTGGCTTAGCGCTTCTTTTTGATTATAATAATAATAATAATTGCCAATCATGGCCTATTTACAGTGGAATATACGTGGCCTCATGGGTAATCAGGGTGAGCTTCAGATATTACTCTCCCAGTTTTCCCCTGTTGGTCTTTGCTTACAGGAGCCAAAATTACACTCTGCTGTTATCTCTCCCATCTCAGGCAATAATTTATTGTATTCTTCAGATCCTTTTCCTGATGGGACCTTTAATGAAAGTGCCCTTCTTCTACGTACTGATATTCCGTACCATCAGCTATTTGTTCGTACTTCGCTGCATTACACAGCAGCCCATATCCACTTGCATAGGTGGTATACGCTCTGTTCTTTATATCTCTCTCCTCGGGCATTATCTATTCAGGATATTGCCTTTCTTGTTTCATCATTACCACCACCGATTCTGTTACTTGGTGATTTTAATGCCCACCATTTCCTCTGGGGGGGTCTCACTGTGATTCCCATGGCATTCAGTTAGAGGCTTTTCTTGCCACCCACCCCCTCCATGTTTTAAATACAGGTACTCACACCCATTTTGATCCTCGGACTCACACTCTCTCTTGCATCGATCTCTCAGTCTGCTCTTCCTCTGCCGCATTAGACTTCACTTGGTCTGTTCTCCCGGACTTACATGACAGTGATCATTTCCCAATCATTCTTACTTCCCCTTCAATAATATTCGCCACCTCTTCGCACCCCACGCTGGCAATTTAATCGGGCAAATTGGAACCTTTACTCACACCTAACTGTTTTTAGAGAGGTTCCTTCTTCGTCCTCCGTTGATGAGCTTTTACACCTCTTCTCGTCCTCCGTTTTCACCGCAGCTTCTCATTCTATACCCCAAACTTCGGGCAGGCATTCTCAGAAATGCGTGCCTTGGTGGTCTCCTGCTTGTGCTCGTGCAGTACGTTTGAAATGCACTGCATGGGGCAGGTACCGGTACAATAGAACCACAGAACAACTCCTTGATTTTAAACAGAAGCGTGCGATCGCTCGCCGTGTCATCCGTGATGCTAAACACACTTGCTGGCGAGATTATGTCTCCACCATCACCTCTGCTTCCTCTATGAGTGCAGTCTGGAAAAAAGTACGAAAACTGAGTGGTAAATATTCTCCTGACCCGGCTCCTGTTCTGCGGGTTGCCGGTGTTGATATAGCAAACCCACTAGATGTTGCCAATGAAATTGGCAATCATCTGGTCCGTATTTCTCAGGGACTCCATCTATGCCCCTCATTTCTTTCCTCAAAGTCTGCCAGAGAGTTAGCACCCTTGGACTTTTCTTCTCTCAGAGAAGAACAGTATAATGTGCCTTTTACACTTCAAGAACTGGAGGCAACACTCTCAGCTTGTCGATCATCGGCAGCTGGGCCCGACGACATTCATATTCGTATGCTACAACATTTACATCAGTCAGCCCTTGCAGTCCTATTACGCCTTTACAATCTTATTTGGTCACAAGGAGTTCTTCCACAGCTGTGGAAATCCGCCATTGTTCTCCCTTTCCGCAAACCAGGCACTACGGGACATGAAACCTCCCACTATCGTCCCATTGCTCTTACCAGTGCAGTTTTCAAAGTAATGGAACGCCTAGTAAATAGACGTTTAGTGTGGTATTTAGAGACACACAACAGTCTCTCCACTCGTCAATATGGCTTTCGTAAGGGACGTTCTACCATAGACCCCTTACTACGCTTGGATACGTATGTTCGTAATGCCTTTGCGAATAACCACTCAGTTATTGCCATATTTTTTGACCTTGAGAAGGCATATGACACAACTTGGAGGTATAATATTTTAGCCCAAGCCCACTCCTTAGGCCTTCGAGGCAATCTACCATCCTTCCTTAAGAACTTTTTAACTGACAGGCATTTCCGTGTTCGGGTTAATAATGTGCTCTCCCCGGACTTTATCCAAGCTGAAGGTGTCCCCCAGGGATGTGTTCTGAGCACAACACTTTTTCTCCTTGCTATTAATGATTTGGCCTCTAGTCTTCCATCAAATATTTGGTCATCACTCTATGTTGATGACTTCGCTATTGCCTGTGCAGGCGCTGACTGTCACCTCATTACAGTTTCTCTCCAACATGCAGTCGACCGTGTTTCCAATTGGGCCACCACACGTGGGTTTAAATTTTCCAGCACTAAAACCCACCAAATCACTTTCACTAGACGCTCTGTCATCTTCGATCATCCTTTGTACCTCTATGGCTCCCGTATCCCTGAACGTGATACAGTCAAGTTTCTGGGCCTCCTCTTTGATCGTAGGTTATCCTGGAAACCTCACATTACCTCTCTGAAAGCAACTTGTCACAGCCGGCTGAATCTTCTTAAAACCCTTGCTCATCTTTCATGGGGAGCTGATCGTCGAACCCTCCTTCGCCTACATTCCACCCTTATTTTATCGAAACTTGATTATGGTGACCAGATCTATTCAGCGGCATCTCCTGCTACTCTCTCTAGCCTTAACCCCATTCATCACCAAGGATTACGTTTATGCCTTGGTGCTTTTCGCTCTTTCCCTGTCGAGAGCCTCTATGCAGAAGCGAATGTTCCATCCTTATCCGATCGCCGTGATGCCCATTGCCTGCGCTACTATGTACGCTCTCATGATCTCCGCAATCCTTCCATTTATAGAATGGTCACTGATATTAGTAGACATTCTTTATTTGTTCGCCGCCCCTGTTTACTCCGTCCCTTCTCTCTTCGCCTTCATTCACTCTTGTCTTCTCTTCAACTACCACCTTTCTATGTACATGTAGCATCTCACTTTTCCCTACCCCCCTGGGAAGTTCCAGCTGTTCGAGTCTGTTCTTTCTCCCTCCCTTGCTCGAAAGCCCAACTGTCTACGGTCACTTCCCGCTCTCTTTTTCTTGACCACTATCACTCTCATTCTCATGCCATTGCTGTGTACACAGATGGCTCTAAGTCTTCTGATGGCGTAGGATTCGCAGCAGTGTTTCCGGACAGCGTCGTACAAGGGCATTTACTATCTTCGGCTAGTATTTTTACTGCTGAATTATATGCCATCCTTACAGCACTTATCCGTATTGCATCTATGCCTGTGTCATCATTTGTGGTTGTCTCAGACTCCCTTAGTGCTTTACAGGCTATACAAAAATTTGATACACCTCACCCCTTAGTCCTCCGTATCCAACTTTGGCTACGCCACATCTTTACCAAGCATAAAGATATTGTTTTTTGTTGGGTCCCTGGTCATGTTGACGTACAGGGCAATGAACAGGCAGACACTGCTGCGCGGTCAGCAGTACATGACCTACCAGTTTCTTATAGAGGTATTCCATTTACGGACTATTTTGCTGCAATATCTTCCCACCTTCACACCCGTTGGCAACAACGTTGGTCTACTATGCTCGGCAACAAACTTCAATCTATTAAACCAAGTATAGGTTACTGGCCGTCTTCTTATCACCAGTGTCGAGGTTGGGAGACTACTTTCTCCCGTCTTCGCATTGGCCATACTTGTCTTACTCATGGATATCTCATGGAGAGGCGTCTTGCTCCTCTCTGTGAGAATTGCCAAGCTCCATTATCAGTCAGCCACATTCTGTTGGACTGCCCACTTTATCAACGAGCACGCAGAATTTACCTCTGTCGTCGTCTTCGCTCCGCTGCTCTCTCTTTACCTTCCCTTCTCGCTGATGGACCCACCTTTCATCCGGACTCTCTCATTGACTTTTTGACAACAACTGACTTACTTCACAAATTTTGATACCTTCAGCCCTTTCTACTTCAATCTCTTGCTACCCTCTACCCCCATACTATCCCCTGCCCCGCTGTTTTCTGTAACCTGCTGATCATCCCCCTCTCCCTTCTGCCATCCAATACCCTCGCTTCCTTCCCTACCCTGCAGCGCTGTATAGCCCTTGTGGCTTAGCGCTTCTTTTTGATTATAATAATAATAATAATAATAATGCAGAGTGATGACCAAATATTGGATGGAAGAAGAGAGGCCAAATCATTTATAGCAAGGGGAAAAAGTGTTGTGCTCAGAACACATCCTTGGGGGACACCTTCAGTTTGGACAGTGTCCGGGGAGAGCAAATTATTATTAACCCGAACACAGAAATGTCTGTCACTTAAGACAGGATGGTAGATTGCCTCGGAGGCCTAAGGAGTGGGCTTGAGTCAAAATATTATACCTTCTCAAGGTCAAAAAATATGGCAATAACTGGTAAGAGGAATGGGACGATAGTGGGAGGCAGCATGTCCCATAGTACCCGATTTGTGGAAAGGGAGAATAATGGCAGATTTCCACAGCTGGGGAAGAACTCCTTGTGACAAAATAAGATTAAAGAGTAGTTAGAGGACTGCAAGGGCTGGCTGATGTAAATGTTGTAACATCCGAATATGAATGCCGTCAGGCCCAGCTGCCGATGATCAGCAAGCTGATAGTGTTGCCTCCAGTTCCAGAAGTGTAAAAGGCACATTATAAGATTCTTCTTTGAGAGAAGAAAAGTGTAAGGGCGCTAACTCTCTGGCAGATTTTGAGGAAAGAAACGAGGGGCATAGATGGAGCCCCTGAGAAATACGGACCAGATGATTATCAATTTCAATGGTAACATCAAGAGGGTTTGCTATATCTACACTGGCAACCTGCAGACAAGGAGCCAGGTTGGGAGAGTATTTACCGCTCAGTTTCCGTACTTTTTTTTCCAGACTGCACTCGTGGAGAAAGCAGAGGTGATGGTGGAAACATAATCTCGCCAGCAAGTGCATTTAGCATCACGGATGACACAGCAAGTGGCCGCTCGCTTCTGCTTAAAATAAAGAAGTCTGTCTGTGGTTCTATTGAACCGGTACCTGCCCCATGCAGTGCGTTTCAAACATACTGCTGAACACAAGCAGGAGACCACTTAGGCACACACTTCTGAGAATGCCTGCCCGAGGTTTGGGGTATAGAATGAGAAGCTGTGGTTAAAATTGAGGTCGAGAAGAGGTATAAAAGCTCATCAATGGAGGACGAAGAAGCAACCTCACTAAAAGCAGTTAGTTGTGAGTAAAGGCCCCAATCTGCTCTATCAAATTGCCAGCGTGGGCTACGAAGAAGTGGTGAATATGGAGAAGAATGATTGGAAAATGATCACTGTCATGTAAGTCTGGGAGGACAGAACAGGTGAAGCCTGATGCAGTGGAGGAAGAGCAGACTGAAGAGATGGATGCAAGAGAGAGTACTCCCACGGGTACTCCCACCCAAAATGGGTGGGAGTTCCCGTATTTAAAACAAGAAGGGGGTGAGAAGTGAGAAAAGCCTTTAACTGAATGCCACGGGAGTCACAGTGAAACCCCTCCCCCCCCCCCCAGAGGAAATGGTAGGCATTAAAATTGCCAAGTAAGGACGAAACAAGAAAGGCAACATCCGGGATAGATAATGCCCGAGAAGGAGAGAGATACAAAGAACAGAATGTATACCACCTATTCAAGTGGATACGGGCATCAGTGTAATGCGGTGAAATATGAACAAATAGCTGACAGTACGGAATATCAGTGCATATAAGAAGGGCACTTTCATTAAAGGTTCCATCAGAAAAAGGATCCGAAGAATACAATAAATCATAGCCTGAGATGAGATGGATAACAGCGAGTGTAATTTTGGGTCTTGTAAGCAAACACCAACGGGAAAACCAGGAGAACAACATCTGAAGCTCACCCCAATTACCTCTGAGGTTGCGGATATTCCACTGTAAATAGGCCATGATTGGTAACGAGAAAGATACAAGAAATTTGCAGGTAAAGGTACCTATGGACTAGAGGGGTTAGAAAAGTCCACATATTGTGGCAGCGGACAATGTTCAAGCAGCTAAGGAATGGGACGCTGTGAAGATAGGAGTTGCGTAGATGAAGGAGAAGGAAGAGGAGTAACAGGAGGTGGATCAGTGTCCATTAATGGTTTAATCTCTTCAATATATTCTGAGATAGCTTCAAGTGTTTCAGAAGACAAAGACGTTGTATGGGAGACAATACTGGAGATGGAAGGAGGAGGGTGAGTAAAGATTGGGACAGCAATGGACTGTACCAAAGTAGGGGGGACGAAAGGGTAGAGGAAACTGGAGAAGAAGTGTGGACAGAGACAGAAGAGGAAGAAACCTGAGAGGGGGCAGAAGAGGAAGAAACTTGGGAGGGGACAGGGAAAGAAGATACAGTACGAGGAGGAGGGTGAACCTCCACACTTGTAACAGAGCCAGTGAAAGGTGAAGAACTAGGTACCGAGACTGGAAAGGTAAAATGTGGAGGTAGAACAAGGGAAGGAGGGGTTAAAGGAGATTTGAGCAATGGGGAATTTTTTGACTTCTGAGAAGTAGAGGGGCAATTGGGAGATGTTGTACGAGGTCTTGTCGATACCAGAACTTGTGAGGGAGAACATAAAGAAGCAAGAACAGACTGAGGTGTTGAGGTAGGGATTTCTGAGTCCAGGACAGCAAAAGAATTAGGGACAGGAGTGACTATGGAAGGGGTAACCCCAGAGGAGGCTGCAGAAGATGGGATCCCAGAGATGGCAGGACATTTAGAAACATGAGAATAAGAAATACAGGGCAGTCTCTCTTGGAGGGAAAACCTTCTGCCTCTTTGAGGCAATGGATTTCTCGCTCATTTAAGTAAACTTGACAATGGCGAGAGTAAGATAGGTGAGCCTCATGACAAGACAAGAGGGAGGTAGACTACAAGACTTATTGGAATGGTCTTCAGCACCACAGACTGGGCATTCAGCTATAGACCTGCAATATTTCGCTGGATGATCAAAACGCCAGCAATTTCTACACTGTTTCGGACTTGCAAACGATGTCCCACTATATAAACAGAGGATGGGAGCTCATGGCAGTCGAAAGTTAATCGAGCTACATTGCAAGGTTATCGTCTCCACCCGTGGGCAAGAAGAACACAAGTGTCTACTTTGAGGATTGGGAGGTCTTGGAGTTCCAGCTGTTCTAGAATGTCATCGCCACATGTCTGGAAATTCTGTTCGACAATGGTATGGGGCAGAATGATAGTGCCACTACAAGAATTGAGGGAATGATGTTTTCCGATAGTGAGAGGAATAGTATCGATATTCGAAAGAGAAAGGTCATGAGCTTGGTTAGCATTCTGGACAGTGATGATGCATGTACTGCTCTTGAGAGCGTGAAAGGATACATCTCTACCGACATGGCATAGGAGCACCTTGCCAATACTATGGTCGGAAAGATAGGCAGTAAAGGAAGTCGGTCATAAAGAATTTAGTTCACTGTGCATTCCGAAACTGGGCTTGGAAAGGGAGTGTGTGATGTGTCGGTCTTTTCTGAGCAGAACGAGAAGGAAGTGAAGAAGTATCATCAGGGAATTGTCGTGGGCGTTTAGGAGTGAGACCGGAATTGGTCCATTTTGAGACGGGCTGGCGATAGAGACTGCACCATAGAGGAAGAGACTGGAAGCATAGTCAAAGAAGAGCAGAGGTCAGACGTATCTGAGTTAGTCGGAACCCTGGTGCCTGAAACAGGTGATGAAACAGCACCAGCAAGAGGTACAGGGGCATTAGAAGTGTCCAAAGAGTGGTCAAAAAACGAGGCAGGGTCAGAACAAGGTGCGGTATGAAGAAGGGGCCCAAGGGAAGCAGGTTCATGGATTAAGGACTCCATGGTTAGATCACTTTTCTGCTTTTTTAGAAAAAAAGAAAGGAAAGAAAAAAAGGGGTGGGAACCATGGATGAATAGCTCCTAGGAGGCAAAAAAAAGGGCCATAAAAAACCCTCTATGCCCAAAAGGACCCCAGCACCACAAGTAGTGCAGATGCAGCATAGAACCCATGCCATACCCTACCCTTCATGCCAGTAAACCAGCAATCCAGGATAACCTTCATAAGTCAGCTGAAATAGGATGTTCAGGAATGACACATAGGAAAGTTCTTTTTACAGCAAATCTTATATGTCAGCTGTACTTTACTGGGCATCATGCCAAATATAAGAGTAAGAATTCGTGTCAATGACAATCAGAAATCCAAGAGGGAAATGCTTGTATTTGTACCAACTCCACAGTTGCATCAGTGGATATATTCCAAATTCACTCTGGTGCAGTACTTCTACTCTCCTCTGAAGAGGAGCTGCTCCAACTACTCAAGCATGATGTTCTTGAAAAATTAAATAATCTGGGTGTCATCCCCATTCCACCTGACAGTTGCCAGGCACGACATACTGTATTTATGGCAAAAATCAACAGTTTCATGAGAGACTGCACTGCTGAGGAGCTTGTTGAAGAAATTAATCAAGAAAATTCTGAGTTCAAGGTTCTTAAGGTATATAAACTTACTAAAAGTTCAAGTATCCAGCAAACACTAAAATAATCCTTGAAACACCGGAGGAAACCAAAATCGTATGTCAAAATGGCATGTAATGCTTTGGAACCAGGTGTACACCGGACCAAATCTCTATGGAAAGGTTTGTCAGTGTCACACAATGTTTTAAGTGTTATGAGTTTGGTCATAACTGTTATGGGGCTATAGGACCCAACATGTATTTATGTATCTAAGCAGCAATCACTCTGGAATACCTAATTATACTGAACTGATGGGGCACAACTACTTTAATTCTGTCATAAGGGCAGATCACTCTTATGGAGAAAAGCTAGTTGGGTCAAGCCTGTTTTTTTTTTTTTTCAATATAATAGGCTGTATTATAGACACACACTCAATTAAAATAAGATTAAAATTTTTGAATTTATTTTTTAAAACTAAAATAAGATGTAGTAATGGGAAAAACAAAATTATTGTAGTAGCTAAAGAATTGGGTCTGTCAACAGTCTTGTTTGTTTTGGAGTGTGGATGGGAGGAGCCTAGCAATAGTAGTTTAAATAACCCGTTGAGAAGGTTGGTGAAAAGATTTGAGACTGAGGACGACCTTATTTAAGCTACCCCACACTAGAACATGTAGTGAGAACTGTACCATCAAAGTAAAAAGGGAAAACAACATAACATAACATAAATAAATGCAACAGCCAGAAAAACAATTTGCAGTATATGCTCTGGTAATCATGTTTTCAGGGACTGCACCAACAGAAACAACCCCAAATGTGCCTTTGTAATGGGAAACATCATGCTGTCTCTCCTGGTTGCCCTGTTAGGAAATCTACAATTCAGCAAATTCTGGATGCTAAGAAACAGACAAACAATAAGAAAGCCACTACCCAAGCACCTCTAGAAATGTCCCAGGATTCGTTTCCTAATTTACCTGGATTTGGTGGGACTCTACTGCAGCCTCCACCAATTCCAATGTTTGGAATTTTGCCCCTCCTGCAGCGCCCCTCCATAACCCTAACCCCAATACACACCAATCCGTATGTCTCCCTGGTCCTCAGAGGTAAATATTATGAGAGGTACACAGCCAGTGGCGTCGTAAAGGGGGAGGGTGGGGCCCCCCGCCCCGGGTGACACCATAGAGCCTCTAAAGAAGGTAACACTAATGACCAAAACCGTGCTGCAGCAACATAAGAGGAAAAATCCTTCGTTTCTATATAGCCTGTTATAGAATTAGAGTACAAATAGGCCTATATAGGGAAAATTTATTTTGATGATGTGATAGACGATTTTGCAGGATTGAAGGCAAGGAAATGAAATATCAGATTCATTGAGATGTTACCTGTACTCAAGGTCAAATCGGAACTAGTGTTTTTCTTTATTTTTCAAGTTTTTTTTTTTTTTCGTTGTTGAAGATGAATAAATGCAGGATCTGTTGCCTATACTCAAAGTGGTATCTGAGTTTGTTTCCTCAATATTACTACGATTATTTATTTTATCATTAATAAAGTCCGGTTTATGGCCTTTAAACGTTCTCACTGCTAAACATTAGTCACTGGTCATGCAGCAGTGATGTAACTTGAGTTTACTCCCCCATCCCCCCGCCCTTGGATTTCATGGGGGTGACACCAAAGATGCCACCCCGGGTGACACCAAAGATTCCGCCCCGGGTGACACCAAAGATTCTGCCCAGGGTGACACCAAAGATGCCACCCCGGGTGACACCAAAGATTCCGCCCCGGGTGACACCAAAGATTCCGCCCCGGGTGACACCAAAGATTCCGCCCCAGGTGACACCAAAGATTCCGCCCCGGATGACACCAAAGATTCCGCCCCGGGTGACACCAAAGATTCCGCCCCGGGTGACACCAAAGATTCCGCCCCAGGTGACACCAAAGATTCCGCCCCGGGTGACACCAAAGATTCCGCCCCGGGTGACACCAACCCTAGCGACGCCTCTGAGTAGTATACTGATGTTCATGTTGGCTAAGGAGATAGCAAGTAGTAATTTTAAACTCTGGTCCTTTATTTTAAATGATTTGTTAGTAGCTAATAGGGTTAAACCTCTAATCATTCCAGATAATGTGAACTCAATTATGAACCAGTCCCCTTCATCACACAACCAAGGCCCAGCCGTAATGAAAGACCCAGTTGAAACAACTCAGACCAATGCGTTAATACCTGCCTCTGAGCTTGCACCAGACACTGATGCACAAGCTACCGCTATTGAAGCTAACCCGTAAGTACAAATAGTTTCCAAGGATATTCCAAGTGGACTTACACATTTCCACATGGAGCCCGCACTGTCTCCTGTAGTAAGTGTTGTGAATATGCCGCCTGAAACTGGGAATGACATGCCTCGGTTGTCAAATGATGAATCTGAAGCATCAGTTAATATCACCAGCAGTAGTGAGAAAGAGGAAATAGTCAGTACACAGAAAACCACTCAGAACTCCAGTCCTCCCTTTGATGAGTCGAGTAGGGAGAACTTGCACTCAACTTGCAGCTATACGTAATTTCAGACACCAACTCTCTGTACGCAGCAAAAACGCAAATTTCAGGAAGATATAGATTAATGGGTAACACTGGAACCCTTTTATGTCCAATAAGGATAACACCACCCCAATTTATGGAGATTTTCTTTATAACTTATCAAGTATTACATCTAACCATGTAACATCGGGAAACCTATTGTGACAGGACAACCTCTGAAGCAGCTGTGCCGGCCAGTATCTCCGGGTAGAAATCGACTTATATCCATCGAATTGCTATTGTCATTTCCAGCCTAAGTCCTGCAATCGCATAAAAAGGCAATTGCAAGTATTACATCTAACCATGTAACATCGGGAAACCTATTGTGACAGGACAACCTCTGAAATAGCTGTGCCGGCCAGTATCTCCGGGTAGAAATCGACTTATATCCATCGAATTGCTATTGTCATTTCCAGCCTAAGTCCTGCAATCGCATAAAAAGGCAATTGCAAATAGTATATCCCTTGCCAACTCAGAATCATGCAGTTATACATTTGTTATAACTGTGAAACTGATGAGTAAGTTCTATACCCCTTTTATTGAAATTGATTTCATTAATGACACAAAACACACACACACACACAAGACTAGTCCCAGAGCTACGGGGATTGTCCTACGAAGAAAGGTTGAGGGAAATCCGCCTGACGACACTGGAGGCCAGGAGGGTCAGGGGAGACATGATAACGACATATAAAATACTGCGCAGAATAGACGAGGTGGACAAAGACGGGATGTTCCAGAGATGGGACACAGACACAAGAGTTCACAATTGGAAGTTGAAGACTCGGGTGAATCAAAGGTATGTTAGGAAGTATTTCTTCAGTCATAGAGTAGTCAAGCCGTGGAATAGCCTAGAAAGTGAAGTAGTGGAGGCGGGAACCATACATAGTTTTAAGGCGAGGTATGATAAAGCTCATGGAGCAGGGAGAGAGAGGACCTAGTAGCAATCAGTGAAGAGGCGGGGCCAGGAGCTATGACTCGACCCCTGCAACCACAAATAGGTGAGTACACACACACATAGTGTAGTGTAGTGGGTCACAAGCGCCAGGCTTTTAGGGCGTGTTTTAGCAGCTAGAAGCAACCAGTGTTAGTGACAACGTCAGTGAACAACCCTACAAGTGATAACCAAAGTATTAGCAAAAATAAATAAAGTAAAGGCGAGAGAAAGCCTGAAATTATACAACAAAATTTCAAAGTGCCAGTTCGTTGAGGCCTAGTTGGCACCTGTTGCCACATTGTTACACATATACAAAGTACAAAGCGAGTGACTAAAGAGAAAAGATCAAATAGAATTAAGAGAGGTTGGCTAACGACAAACTGTGATGTAGCACACAGCGTGAACAAGCTAGCCAGGAACTGGTGGCAGCAGTAGGCCTGAGGGAGTAGCGCCGCCATAACAGGTTGGGTGTCATCACAAATAAGAAGTGTACTTACCAAAAGTGAAGTGTAAATTATAAAAGTAGCAGTATACAAGTGATAAGTGTGGTAAATGAGGACTCAAAAGGGCAACGAGAAAAGAATAGCTGAAGAAGTCAGCGGCAGAAGGGCGAGGTGCACGAGTCATCGTACAGCGAGCATCGTACAGCGAGCATCGTACATCAGGCATCTGGATGGATGTCCCCTCTGAGGAGTAAGGTACAAATCACCTGTTTGTGGTTGGCGGGAAGTTTTGAGTGGTAGAGCCGGCCCTGCGATCACTGGTAGCTGGCTATCACAAACCCTGCTCCAGAGGGATTATCATACACACAACACCTAGCAGTAGTAGGAAGATAAAATTTGTAGGAGCAAGGAATAGGCAGGATTAATTCGGGGCTAATGGGACTACAGCCCTGACAACAGTTTCGAGAGATAATGTTTTAGGACACAAAGACAGTACAATCTGAGAAGCAAGTATTGGGTACACATGTAGTAAAAGGTAGTACATAACTGGGTGAAAGAATGACTTGTTAACACATGCTAGTATTATAATTATTAGAATTACTCTCAGTGTTAGTGGTATCATATTAGTATTACGGATACACGGGTGAATTGTATTTCTGGGACATATAAACAACTGACGTGCTCACACACACACGCGCGCACACATACACTCGGGGCCAGGAGCTGAGTCTCGACCCCTGAAACCACAACTAGGTGAGTACACATAGCTGATCCTTGGAATTTGACCTCATCCCCTTAACCCCCCCACACACCTTTCCCTCCCCCACAGACCTTTCCCCTCCCCGCTCTTGCCTTCACTCCCTCCTCCCTCCTATCTTTCCTTCCCTCGCGTTTCTCTCTCTCATAGCCTTTTTCCCTCCCCTTCCCCCTACTCTTTCTCTCTCTCTCTTTCTCTCTCTCTCTCTCTCTCTCTCTCTCTCTCTCTCTCTCTCTCTCTCTCTCTCTCTCTCTCTCTCTCTCTCTCTCTCTCTCTCTCTCTCTCTCTCTCTCTCCCTCTCTCCCTCACTCCCATAACTCTATCTCTCACCCTCCTCTCTATATGTTTCTCTCTCCATCTCTCCATTTCTCTCTCTTATAGCCTCTTCCCGCGCCCTCCTTTCTCTCTCTCTCTCTCTCTCTCTCTCTCTCTCTCTCTCTCTCTCTCTCTCTCTCTCCCTCCCTCCCTCTCTTTCTCCCTCTCTACCCTTTCTCTCCCCCCTCACATTTCTCTCTCTCCCCCTTGGTCTTATCCCTCACCCCCATACTCTCTCCTCTCTCTCCCTCTTTCTACCCTTTCTCTCTCCTCTCTCTCCCTCTTTCTACCCTTTCTCTCCCTCTTTCTACCCTTTCTCTCTCCCCCTCGCACCCTCTCCCTCCTCTAGCCTTCTGTCTGTGGTAAAAAAAAAAAAAATGGGTGGCCCTAGAAGACGGAAAACCAGAGATCTGGTAGACGAACCAGGGAGGAAAGACTGGGAGTTAGAGCTCCAAAAAAGGGAGGAAGAGTGGGGAAGGAAGATAGAGCTTGGTAAGAAAATGGAGGAGCGGATAGCTGAAGAGTGCAGGAAGTGGGAAGTACAGGTCTTAGCAGCAGAAGCTAGGATACAGTGCTTAGAAGAGAAACTGCAAAGCCTGAAACAGATTAGAGAGACAAATGACAATTCAGATGTGACATCAGGAAATTCAAAGTCAGGCGCAGACAAGGGGACGGTAAGCAACAACGGAGACATGCCGTACACGAAGGCCCTATCAGACCCACGTGGGGCCAGGGAAAAGACGATGAGCACACTAAGATCAAATGACAGGTCCGAAGACAATGAAGGTATGCTATATGCAGAGATTCTAACAGCCAACTGCAGTAGGAAGGGACAGCTGGTCAGGAAAGACAGTTCACTGAGAATAGAAGTTTCAGATATGACAGGGACTGAAGGCAAGAACATGTCAATGGAAGGAAATAAAATGCCTCAGAGGAAGCAGATGGAGACTCAGTGGGAGGAGGAAAGGGCAAGGTCAGTTTTTGTGTACGGGCTCCAAGAAGACAAGGGGGACAACTTTGAAGAAATAAAACAGGAGAAAAAAATGATTGAAGGCATCATGAAAACAATAGGGGAGGGCGATATGACCCAGGTGACAAATTTTCAGAGAATTGGGTGGTTTGCGAGTGGAAGGATACGGCCTGTCAGAGTAACTTTCAAGGAAGAATCAGTTCGAACCAGGATTCTGCAAGAGAAAGCAAGACTGAGGGACAGAGGGGTACCAGAGAGTATACCTCGACCGTGACAGAACACAAGAAGAAAGGACTACACTGAAAGAGAGGGTACAGAGACGCAAGGAGGAACGAGAGGCAATGACGAAAATGAGCAGGACCCAGACACAGGAGGAAGGGCAAACACACCCCACAGAATCTCCCACCAAAAGACTCCAACCGCGACATTCCCAACGCAACTGAGCAACCTATACTACAACCCACTCACTGTTCCCTCTGCCACCAACCCCCATATCACAAACCTCACCCCAACAGCTGTCCCTTATGGGCATTCTAACCCCACCCCCATCAACACAAACCCCACCTACACCACAGCCCCATATAGGCCCCCACCAAGGCTCTCGCTCCCCCAACCCCAATATTCTTGCATGACCACAATGATAGAAAAGAAACTGAAGGTTTGGTACACAAACGCGGATGGAATAATGAATAAACATGAGGAGTGGAACGAAAGAATCAGTGAAAAATCCCCAGACATCATAGCAGTCACAGAAACAAAACTCGCTGAAACAATAACAGACACAATCTTCCCAACAGGATATCAGATCCTGAGGAAAGATAGAAGGAGTAGAGGGGTTGCACTGCTCATAAAACACCGATGGGGATTTGAGGAAATGGAAGGCATGGACATGATTGGAGAAAGAGACTACATTGTAGGTACAATTCAGTCTGGAGAACATAAAGTAGTCATTGGAGTGATGTATAACCCACCACAGAACTGCAGGAGGCCAAGAGAGGAGTACGAAGAAAACAACAGGGTGATGGTGGACACACTGGCTGAGGTGGCAAGAAGAGCTCACTCGAGCAGAGCAAAGTTACTGGTAATGGGCGATTTCAACCACAGGGAGATCGATTGGGGAAACCTGGAGCCACATGGGGGTCCCGAAACATGGAGAGCCAAGATGATGGATGTGGTACTTGAAAACCTCATGCATCAACATGTCAGGGACACAACCAGAGAGAGAGGAGAGGATGAGCCAGCAAGACTGGATCTTGTGTTCACCCTGAGCAGTTCAGACATTGAGGACATCACTTACGAGAGGCCCCTTGGAGCTAGCGATCACGTGGTTCTGAGTTTTGACTATACAGTGGACCCCCGCATACCGATGGCATCACATAGCGATTAATCCGCATACCGCTTGCTTTAATCGCCAAAATTTTGCCTCACATACCGCTTAAAAACCCGCTCACCGATTTTCGTCCGAGATGCGTCCAATGTGCGGCCTGAGCCACGCTCACATGTTCTGCCGGTGGCATTGTTTACCAGCCAGCCTCCGCGGTAACATCCAAGCATACAATCGGAATATTTCGTATTATTACAGTGTTTTCGGTGCTTTTTCTGGAAAATAAGTGACCATGGGCCCCAAGAAAGCTTCTAGTGCCAACCCTACAGCAATAAGGGTGAGAATTACAATAGAGATGAAGAAAAAGATCATTGATAAGTATGAAAGTGGAGTGCGTGTCTCCGAGCTGGCCAGGTTGTATAATAAACCCCAATCAACCATCGCTACTATTGGTGGTACAGCTGCTGCTGCTGCTGCTGCACTGTCAGCTGCTGCTGCTGCTGCACTGTCAGCTGCTGCTGCTGCTGTAGCATCATCTGCTGCTGCTGTAACATCGTCTGTTGCTGCTGTAGCATCGTCTGTTGCTGCTGTACCACCGTCAGCTGCTGCTGCTGCTGTAGCATCGTCTGTTGCTGCTGTACCACCGTCAGCTGCTGCTGCTGCTGTAGCATCGTCTGCTGCTGCTGTAACATCGTCTGTTGCTGCTGTACCACCGTCAGCTGCTGCTGCTGCTGTAGCACCGTTGTTGGTGTGGCTTATTGAGAATACCAAGAAACAATTAACCCCAGAGGATTTGCCACCCAGGATAACCCAAAAAAGTCAGTGTCATCGAAGACTGTCTAACTTATTTCCATTGGGGTCCTTAATCTTGTCTCTCAGGATGCAACCCACACAAGTCGACTAACACCCAGGTGAACAGGGAAAAATGCCTGGAACTAGTGCTCATATTGGTGAATTTAAAGCCAGCAAAGGTTGGTTTGAGAGATTTAAGAATCGTAGTGGCATACACAGTGTGATAAGGCCTGTTCTGGAAGAAAATGCCAAACAGGACCTACAGTACTCAGGAGGAAAAGGCACTCCCAGGACACAGTGTCTCATCAGTCATTGCTGCATCTTCAATAAAGGTAAGTGTCATTTATTCTTCATTTAGTAGACTAGTACATGCACAATATATACTGTGCATGTACTACTCTACTATTGTGCATGTATCCTTCTCTTTGTGTGTGGGAAAATGTATATTTCATGTGGTAAAAAATTTTTTTTTTCATACTTTTGGGTGTCTTGCACGGATTAATTTTATTTCCATTATTTCTTATGGGGAAAATTCATTCACATACCGATTATTTCGCATAACAATTACCCCTCTTGCACGGATTAAAATCGTTATGCGGGGGTCCACTGTATAGTAGAGTTACAAGTGGAGAAGGTAACAGGAACTGAAGGGGACAGGCCAAACTATAAAAGGGGGGACTACACAGGTATGAGAAACTTCCTGCAGGAGGTTCAGTGGGACAGAGAAATGGTAGGAAAATCAGTAAACGAGATGATGGAATATGTGGCAACAAAGTGCAAGGAGGCAGAGGAAAGTTTTGTTCCCAAGGGAAACAGAAATAATAGGAAGACCAAAACGAGTCCTTGGTTTACCCGAAGGTGGCAAAAACTAAGTGCAACAGAGAATGGAAAAGGTACAGGAGGCATAAGACCCAGGAAAACAAGGAGATTAGTAGAAGAGCCAGAAACGAGTATGCACAGATAAGGAGGGAGGCCCAGTGGCAGTATGAAAACGACATAGCATCGAAAGTCAAATCTGACCCGAAACTGCTGTATAGCCACATTAGGAGGAAGACAACAGTCAAGGACCAGGTGATAAGGCTGAGGAAAGAAGGTGGAGAACTCACAAGAAACGATCAAGAGGTATGTGAGGAGCTCAACACGAGATTTAAGGAAGTATTTACAGTAGAGACAGGAAGGACTCTGGGGGGACAGACCAGATGGGGACACCAGCAAGGAATACACCAACAAGTGTTGGAAGACATACATACAGATGAGGAGGAGGTGAAGAAACTGCTAAGGGACATCGATACCTCAAAGGCAATGGGACCGGACAACATCTCCCCGTGGATCCTTAGAGAGGAAGCAGATATGTTGTGCATGCCACTTACCACAATCTTCAACACGTCCCTGGAAACTGGGCAACTACCTGAGATATGGAAGACGGCAAATGTAGTTCCCATTTTTAAAAAAGGAGACAGAAAAGAGGCACTAAACTATAGACCTGTGTCATTGACGTGTATAGTATGCAAAATTATGGAGAAGATTATCAGGAGGAGAGTGGTGGAGCACCTGGAACGGAACAAGAGTATAAATGCCAACCAGCACGGATTCACAGAAGGCAAATCCTGTGTCACAAACCTTCTGGAGTTTTATGATAAAATAACAGAAGTAAGACACGAGAGAGAGGGGTGGGTTGATTGCATCTTCTTGGACTGCAAGAAGGCCTTTGACACAGTTCCTCACAAGAGATTAGTGCAGAAGCTAGAGCATCAGGCGCATATAACAGGAAGGGCACTGCAATGGATCAGAGAATACCTGACAGGGAGGCAACAACGAGTCATGGTACGTAATGATGTATCACAGTGGGCACCTGTGACAAGCGGGGTCCCACCGGGGTCGGTCCTAGGACCAGTGCTATTTTTGGTATATGTGAACGACATGATGGAAGGGTTAGACTCAGAAGTGTCCCTGTTTGCAGATGATGTGAAGTTAATGAGGAGAATTAAATCTGATGAGGACCAGGCAGGACTTCAAAGAGACCTGGACAGACTGGACACCTGGTCCAGCAAATGGCTTCTCGAATTTAATCCTGCCAAATGCAAAGTCATGAAGATAGGGGAAGGGCACAGAAGACCACAGACAGAGTATAGGCTAGTTTACCTGGAGTTTACCTGGAGAGAGTTTCGGGGGTCAACGCCCCCGCGGCCCGGTCTGTGACCAGGCCAAAGACTGCAAACCTCACTCAAGGAGAAAGATCTTGGGGTGAGTATAACACCGAGCATGTCTCCGGAAGCACACATCAATCAGATAACGACTGCAGCATATGGGCGCCTGGCAAACCTGAGAACAGCATTCCGATACCTTAGTAAGGAATCATTCAAGACACTGTACACCGTGTATGTCAGGCCCATACTGGAGTATGCAGCACCTGTTTGGAACCCGCACTTGATAAAGCACGTCAAGAAACTAGAGAAAGTACAAAGGTTTGCGACAAGGTTAGTTCCAGAGCTAAGGGGAATGTCCTATGAAGAAAGATTAAGGGAAATCGGCCTGACGACACTGGAGGACAGGAGGGTCAGGGGAGACATGATAACGACATATAAAATACTGTGTGGAATAGACAAGGTGGACAAAGACAGGATGTTCCAGGGAGGGGACACAGAAACAAGAGGCCACAATTGGAAGTTGAAGACACAAATGAGTCAGAGAGATAGTAGGAAGTATTTCTTCAGTCATAGAGTTGTAAGGCAGTGGAATAGCCTAGAAAATGACGTAGTGGAGGCAGGAACCATACACAGTTTTAAGACGAGGTTTGATAAAGCTCATGGAGCGGGGAGAGAGAGGGCCCAGTAGCAACTGGTGAAGAGGCGGGGCCAGGAGCTAAGACTCGACCCCTGCAACCACAAATAGGTGCGTACAAATAGGTGAGTACACACACACACACACACACGTACTAAAATACACCAAATTGGTTGGGTCACTTACCTTTATTATCCCACCTAACCTCCACCTACCCTTTTCCCATATTTCCATCCTTCTTTCCCCCATCTTAACAAATTGTTATTATAATTATGGAGAAGCACTAAACCCATAGAATTACAAAGCACCATCTTACCAAAGCTCTGGTCATGACTACGGTGCTCTTCACACCAACTCAGGCTGAGGGACCGATTATCTTATCTTTCGTATAAGTTTTTCTGTCTTCCATTCATGTCCTTGAATTTGTATTGAAAAAGCCACTGGATGGTGAAACATCTACAGTAAAGATACCCAGATGTTGCGCATGCCTAAATTTTCATCTTGTCGGTATTGTATACCATTCATGTACAGGAAACTTATACCATGTTAGTAGACAATGGCTTCAGCTGATAAATGGGAATTTCAAACACTTTATTATAGGTTTTACCCACAGTGGAATTTTATCAGGTACACAAAAATAATAAAAAAAAAAGTCTTAAATAGCATACAAGCAACCTGAGTTCAGGTTATATGATAGCAGTCACTGCAGACCCAAGTCAGGGATAACAAGAGGGGTGAGGCCTGGAAGTGGAGTTTACCTGAAGAGAGTTCAGGGGGTCAACGCCCCCGCGGCCCGGTCTGTGACCAGGCCTCATGGTGGATTAGGGCCTGATCAACCAGGCTATTACTGTCGGATTAAGTTTTATTAGGTATTTACGATCCCTAAAGGGAGTTTTTTTTTATGCTAGTGAGTGCTTTAGATCAAAGGAGTTGAATATGTTCTCCCCTTCCGTGGATCGAAACTGATTGCCTTCCATTTTCTCAGATATACCTACCTGAAGTGATACCTTTTAACGCTGCTTTTTTTTCTGTTCCATCTCCAATATTTTCGTTTTAGTTGACTTCCATACGACAATTTGCTAGTACCTTCTCAGCAACCTTGTGAGGTGAGCGAGGAAGTGGTGACAAGGGAAGAAAATGTTGGTGAGAGAGTTTTGATTATTATTATTATTATTATAATAAAAAAGAAGCGCTAAGCCACAAGGGCTATACAGCAAGAGAGTTTTGAGTGGTAGAGAGAGTACCAGGGATTAATATCTTGTCTATGGTGGTACTAATGACTGGTGTAGTGGCGAGGAGAGACGAGGTAGACGGGTGGGCACAGAAACACATACATAAGGTACTTGTGAGAACCGCTAATAACTTGCATTATTATTATTATTATAATCAAGGGGGAAGCGCTAAACCCGGAAGATTATACAGCGCCTAGGGGGGGATGTGGAAGGCATTCAGCCTTAATTCGGGGAACTGGAGCACAGATCCAATTCCCTAAATCAAGAGCCCCTCACCAACATCAAGGAACCTTCCTTGAGGGGTAATAACTTACAGGAATATGTGTTGGGGAGGAATTTAAAAGAAAGAGCTTCTTTTAAGGTCCACGCAAATAACTTCTGAGAATCTTCAGACTAAAGTGAGGGTGTATTGTGGGATAATGATCTGTGAGATAACTAGAGGTGCCTATTATTGGCTTCAAGCTTTCAGAGCTGGTGTTTCTTAGTGTAAGGTTCAAATTAGTTTTGGGCTGTGTGTGTAAGTGCCACATTACCATTTTATTGAAGAAAATGGAAATTAATTTCTGTGGGAACTTATGAATGTCTTCTGATTTGATTTAGATCTTCAACGCTGATATTTAATTGCCTTGGATAATTATTACTATTATTAGCATCAGTAGTAGTTGTAGAAGTAGTTGTCTTATAAATCATGGGGAAGTGCAAAGCCCATAGGGGTATTTAATAGGCATTCAGGTTCGTTCCAAGGGAAGGGAGAATAAGTCCAGTTCATTGAATCAAGAGCCTATTAGTTGTAGTAGTAGTAGTACAAATTATTAAAAATGCAATAAACCTGAATGGGGCCATACAATGTTATGCATTAGAAACTTGTGCTGCAGTCTGTACTATTCCTCGCTGTGTAGCCCTTGTGGCTTAGCGCTTCTTTTTGATTATAATAATAATGTACTATTCCTTTTGCATACAGTGAAGTAGAGGAGGCTGGGGATAATTATAGGATACTGTTTTCTCTTTAATTTTGAAAGTTCAAATGTGCCAACCCTATATAAAATAAAACCATTAGCCATGTGCAATGATGTTACTTAACCACAGCTCCCATTCTTTTTGTGTATATGTCTTGCATTTAAGTCACCAGTTAGGGCAGTAAATTCAGTATGAACAAAGTCAGGAAGTTCTGTATAGTGGAAGATTATTATTGCTGTATATTCATGGAAAGTGCTAAACCTGCAAGTGAAAGAGATGGTAGAGGGAGAGGTAGTGACATTAGTAGAAGAGAAGGGGTGGATCACAATTCTTCTAGCAAATCCGACTGAGTTATATAATCACAGTGTTTCTGCTTTAAAAGAGGAACTTTTGGAGACTAGGGCAGATAAAGTGAACATGTCAGGGCATTGAAGGTGTCTGGAATGAAGTTGCCATGTTCTGATAGATAGACAACTTGACAACTATCACAAGAGCAGTGTTGGGTGCCCCTCGATAAGATGGTGCATATTATAATGGAAATCAATAGGTAGTAATTTGTTAGGAAGGGGACTTCACCGATACTGCTGGTACATTACACTGACCAACAATGGTTTCAGTTCATGTTTAAAAACACGTTTCTAATTAATTTTGGGGCACGAATTCAAATTTGAACTTAATTTTGCTTCAGCACATACACTTTCTGTGAAATAAACCCCCATGATTAATGATTTCACCAAGACATAATCATAATGTAAGAGAGATCGAGAAAAACCTGATGATCAGTCACTGCATGCACCATATCTGTGCATAATTCAATACCTGCAATACTTAGGTTCTTCATCTTTAAATGAAAAGAGAGTAATGAAGATCAGATTCATGATCACTGCATCAAAATTAGCTTACAACTAATTTGGCTTCTGAATTGGATAAAAAGCTCAATTTTGTTGGCTAGTGTTATTACTGTATTGTATCATTACATTCACAAAAAACACTAAATTCTTATGGGTTAATTAATTCATTATTCAGCTGCTAGGGAATGGAAACAGTTACATTTAATCCACTGTATTGGTTATTCAGTAGTACTGTAATTTCTAAAAATTCGTGTAAGACTTTTCTGCAGGAGATGTCAATATCCTCAGTGACAATCTTGTGATGGATTGTTTACTTTTACCTTTGATGAGTTCCTAGAATTTTTCTACTTCCAGAGCCCAGCCTTGGGCCAGGCTTGTTTGGTGTTTGTTTTATTTCATTTACAAAGCACTAGAACTGCTTGGTTATTCCACTCTTTAGACATACAGCGAAACCTCTCGTTAATGGGCTAATAAGGGGAAGGAGAGTGTATGATATTGCCAATTGTCCGCAATGCCCAAATTATGAAATTAGTATATCATGATTGTCCGGATGTCTACTGATGCAGAAGACGACCAGACACTAGGAATACTTCAGTATAGTACTGTATTGTATATTATTATTATTATTATTATAATCAAGGGGGAGTGCTAAACCCATAGGATTATGCAGCGCCTGTGGGGGGAATGTGGAAGACATTCAGGCTTAATTCAGGGAACTGGAGCACAGATCCAATTCCCTAGATCAAAAGCCCATCACCAACATCAAGGAACCTTCCTTGAGGGACCTGTATTATATAGTAATTTTATAAAACTATGTACTTTACAGTAATTTTACTTACGTTTTCATGATGGAGACATGAGGTGTAAACTGCTGTAACCATAGGCTGTTTTCATATGTTTTCTAGGACCAACTTAGGAGTATAATCTGTAAGTTTATTTTTGCTTTTATGGATATCAGACATTGTTTCTAACACCTTATTCCTTACATACCCATGTTACTGAGACATCAGACTCAACCTTCTTTATTTATTCAAGTTCTTCCTAACACTGAGAACCATATGTGTTCTCTTGGCACCATCACTTGCTTTAGAAGTTATTGTTAATTGTACTTTACTTAATATGTTAATAAAGTCACACAAAAGGACATTTAGAGACTGAATGACAAGTGTGTGTGTGAGTGAGTAAAAACAATAAACTGGTGAGGGTGGCCTATGTTTCAGGAAACAATGATAACAGACAGGCCCTGGATGTGGCCACTTTGGCCAGTACCAGACAAATGTCAGAGTTGGCCAACTTGGCCTGGTATCATTACAGGCAGAATGCAGATTTACAGATTTTTGTTCATTGTGTCCAATAATTAGAGCATTTATCTGGCCAATTTTTTTTTTAGAAATTGCCAAAATTCATTTATGAGGTCTGTCAAGGAGACGACTTACTGTATTTCATTTCCTTCATTATTACAATTACTCTAGTAATTTGCAGCTGTTGTGACCATCATTACAAAGCAAGTAAAACTAGTTAATCTTATTTATTTTTTTACATTCCACACTCCATATACATAATTCATTCCATGTCATTTACCATAGGCTAGACGGAAGAGAAAACATCCCCACCAGTTATGCTGAAAGAGATGCCGAGTTAACATTATAATGGAGCTCAGCATATCCTTTTCTGAGGGATGTATGGGAGATATAATTAGCCAATGTTCAATTTATAAACAGTCAATTTTTTAATAATGTTTATCAACATACAGTGGTACCCCAAGTTTCGTACAGCTCCCAACTCAAACAGTTATGTAAGTGCTTTTGTAAGTGTATTTTTGGGGGTCTGAAACGGACTAATTTAATTTACATTATTCCTTAAGGGAACAAATTCGTTCAGTAATGGCACGCCTTCTGGAACGAATTATGGCCAAACTTGGGGTACCACTGTATTTCCTTGTATAATTGTCCCAGTTTTTGTTCATCACCTCGGTTTTCGTCTGCTGTACCAAATGTGTCTGTCTGCCAGCGCCCACACAAAGCATCTCACTCACGCATTCTGAGTCAGTCTAGCTTTGTTTCTCGTTGAGGGAACATTACCCTGCACATTCATATGAAACATTTCGTAATAATCCATTGTTTTTTGTGCTTGTTTATTGAGTGCGACTGCTAAATAAGCCACCATGGGGCCAAAGAAAGAAGGCAAGAAACATGATAGAATTCAATGGTGGTAGAGGGTGGTAGTGATGGTGGTAGAGGGTGGTAGTGATGGTGGTAGAGGGTGGTAGTGGTTGTGATGGTGGTAGAGGGTGGTAGTGATTTAATGTCATTATCCATTTCAAGAGATTTATATTTATTTCTCATTTTTTTTGTATGTAAAACTATAGTTATTCTCTATAAAATGTATTTTTTATTAATATTTTTGGGTGTCTGGAATGGATTAATTGGATTTACATTATTTCTTATGGGAAATATTGCTTCAGTGTTCATTGAATTCAGTTTTTGTCAGACTCTCTGGAATGAATTAAAGACAAAAACTGAGGTTCCACTGTATTTGCAAAGTAAAGTGAGGTTAAATTTGCATTTATTTCATCTAATTCTTTTGTATTTATGTATGTGTTTTAGTATTAAGCAGTGTTTAAATTATTTTATACAACCCCATCAATGTATAATATGCCAACAACAGGATTTTTTCAAGAGAACAGATTAATCGTTTTCTCTATACTATTTCTTATGGGAAAATTTGTTTGGTATACGTCCTGTTTTGTATAAGTCCAAGGTCATGGAACAGATTAAGGACGTATACTGAGGTACCACTGTATATTCATGTTCTATTTTTCATTGGAACCTCACTACTGTGAACATTTTTACTCCCACAATTTGCATCAAGTCAAGGTGCAGTACCTTGACTGGGACCAAATATGGATTATCGAAGTTACTGGCTCAACCTGGTCTCCCACATATGTCTTTTTTGGAGGCCACTGAATAAGTATATCAACTGTAATGTTGGTCCTCACCATCTTCAGTGATGCTGATGCTTTGGCAGTAGGGTTCACATTGGCTTAGGGTCATTGTAATTCTTTAGCCACCAACAATATAAAAAACTTAAATCAGGATGATATGCTTATGGATATGGTTAAATGACATCTGCAGAGGTCAGTTCCGTGTGACCCGAGGCTAGTGAAGTGACAATTGGAATGGAGTGTGCCACAAGATTTTACTTGAATTTCATTGTTGATAATTTGTACTATCTCTGTTCAGCTTCAGATACTGGAATGTTACATGTGATTCTTAGGTTATCACAAACAAGCAATGAGAATAGGAAGTCAAGAGACAATTACTCTTTATTATTATTATTATAATCAAAAACAAGCACTAAACCACAAGGGTCATACAGTGCAGCGCTGTTTAATTTAACTTTTGGAAGCTTGAGAGAAATAAATATGACAAACAGTTCAGCTTTGAAATCAGAAACACAGTTATTAACCCTTTCAGGGTTCCGGACGTACTAGTACGGCTTACGCACCAGGGTTTTTGACGTACTAGTACGCCTAAATTCTAGCGTCCTCAAATCTAGTGAGAGAAAGCTGGTAAGCCTACATATGAAAGAATGGGTCTATGTGGTCAGTGTGCACAGTATAAAAAAAATCCTGCAGCACACAGTGCGTAATGAGAAAAAAAAGAACTTTGACTGTGTTTTTGGATTAAAACAGTCTTTGCACTGTATTTTCGTATGGTATTTATTGTTGTATTCTAGTTTTCCTGGTCTCATTTTATAGAATGGAAGACATATTACAGAAATGGAGATGATTTTCGCTGGTTTTACAATGAAAAGTACCTTGAAATTGAGCTCAAAGTAGCAGAAATGTTCGATTTTTACCAAAGTTCAAAAGTAAACAAATCATGCTAAGTGTCCAATACACGTCAACTGGTGAGTCTAATATTCTTTCACAAGTGCGTTGATATTATTTATACCATTTCTACACTAATGCAGTAGTCTGCATAACAGTAAATCTTCTATTTTTTTTGAGAATAAAAAATTCAAAGTGGAAAGCAAAAGAATGTAAGAGGGGCGTGGGGACGTGACTAATGAACAGAGGAAATGTTATTTTAGTGCCAGGAATGTCTGTCTTGTTTATTCTGGACCCTATTTGGAAATTGGCATCTTTTGAAATTTGTGTGAAATTGGCAAAATTGCTAAATTCTGACCACTGTATTGGATAGTTGAAATCGGTAAATGGGTGGTTTCTTGTACTCGTTCGATAGAAAAAAAAAAAAAAAATGGAGTTCTAGTGAAATAGTTATGATTTTTGCCGACTAGTACACTGGAATTGGCCGAAAATAGGGCTCAAATTGGGCAAAATCGCTGATGCGTAAACATCGTCAAGACCGCTAACTTCGCGAGAGCATAATTCCGTAAGTTTTCCATCAGATTTCATACTTTTGGCGTCATTATGACTGGGAAAAGATTCTCTATCTTTTCGTAAGAAAAATAATTTATTTATTTTTTTTTTTTTTTTTTTTTTTTTTTTTTTTTTTTTTTTTTTTTTTTTTTTTTGAAATTTGGGCCTCTTCAAGGGGGGCTCCTTGGCGTGGTGAAGAGGCTCTTGGTCTGAGGAATTAGCCCTGTCGGTCTTCTTCCTCAGACCGAACCTAATTACCCCCCATTCTCCCCTCCCCTATCCCATCCTCCCCATCCTCCCCTTTTTCCATTCCTCCTCCTCCTCCTCACCCCTCCCTTTTGCCCTTCCTCTTTTTAGCCTTCGTGATTTCTCCCACAGGCGCGCTAGTTCCTAGGTAGGGGAAAGGACACCGGGGTCGATCCCATTCCGTTGAGGTTTCTTGGCGGTGGCGTAGTTTGCCGTGGAATCTGGATTGCCTAGGGATGTCCCGATCCCTCTCCGGTATCCCGGAGTAGCTTTGGGTGTCTTTTGGGCGACGGGTGTATCTCTGGAAGCCACCTTTCGGATTCCGGGGGTGGTGGCTGAAGGAGGTATGCTTTGTGGCGGATATCCGGCCGCCCTCTCTTTTGTCCACCGAGGTAGCTCGGCAGATGTGAGGTTGCTATCCCGGATTGCTGGTTTACTGGCATGAAGGGTAGGGTATGGCACGGGTTCCATGCTGCATCTGCGCTACTAGCGGTGTCGAGTCCTCTTGGGCGCGGAGGGAGATTTCCGGCCCTTTCATTCCTCCTGGGAACTATTCCTCCCCGCTCCCCCCTTTTTTTATTCTTTTTTTTGTTTTTATTTTCTTTTCTTCTTTCTTTTTTTTTCTTAAAAACAAAAAGCAAAGGAGTAACCTAACCATGGCAGCCCTAGTCCATGAAACCACTACCCCCGGGCCCCTTCTTGATACCGCACCCCATTCTGACCCTGCCTTGTGTTTAGACCACTCTTCGGACACTCCTGATGCCCCTGTACCTCTTGCTGGTGCTGTTTCCTCACCCGCTTCAGGTACCGGGGCTTCGACTGACTCCTTCGATTTGTCTGAACTCCGCTCTCCTTTGACTATGCTTCCGGCTTCTCCCTCTACGGTACGGCAATTTTCGAATCGCCCACCCATTTCATGCCGGACCAACTCCGGTCCTACTCCTAAACGCCAACGTCAATCTCCTGATGATGCTCCGTCGTTACCTTCCCATTCTACTCGGAAACGACCGACACGTCAAGCACTCCCTCTCCACGCTCAGTTTCGGACCACACAATGGACTAAATTCTTTACTTTAAGACCAACTTCTTCTTCTGCCTACCTTTCTGACCATAGTATTGCCAAAGCGCTCCTGCGTCATGTTGGCAGAGATATTTCATTTCACGCTCTCAAGAGCGGTACGCGCATCGTCACTGTCCAGAATGCTACCCAAGCTCATGATCTTTCTCTCCTTTCGAATATCGATACTACTCCTATCACTATTGAAAAACATCTTTCTCTCAATTCTTGTAGTGGTACTGTCATTCTGCCCCATACCATAGTCCAACAGAATTTCCAGTCATGTGGCAATGACATTTTTGAACAGCTGGAACTCCAGGATCTCCCAATCCTCAAAGTAGACACTTATGTCCTTCCTGCCCGGGGGCGGAGACGTTACCCTTGCAATGTGGCTCGTTTAACTTTTGACAGCCGAGAACTCCCGTCCTCTGTATATGTCGCGGGACATCGGTTACAAGTTCGAAAGGTGATACCTACACCGCAACAATGTAGAAATTGCTGGCGTTTTGGTCACCCAGCGAAATATTGCAGATCTATGGCCGAATGCCCAGTCTGTGGTGCCGACAACCATTCTAATACATCTTGCAGTCAACCTCCATCTTGCCTTAATTGTAATGAAGCTCACCCTTCGTACTCCCGCCGTTGCCAGGTCTACTTAAATGAACGTGAAATCCGTTGCCTCAAAGAGGCAGAAGGTCTCCCTTATGCTATGGCAGTTACTCATCTCCGCCTCCAAGGGAGACTACCCCGTGTTTCTTATTCTCGTGTTTCCAAACATCCCCCCACTTCTGGGGTCCCATCTTCTGCAGCCTCCTCTGTTGTTACCCCTCCCATAGCCATTACGGCATCTAATCCTTTTGCTGTCCTTGGCTCTGACGTCCCGACTACAACTCAGTCTGTTCTCACATCTTCGCGTCCTTCCTCACAAGCCCCAGTATCGACAAGACCTCGTACGACACCTAATACCAATCGCCCCTCTACTCAGAAGTCCAAAAAATCCACATTGCTCAAATCTTCTTTGCCCCTTCCTTCCCTTCTTCCACCTCCACACGTTACCTTTCCAGTCTCTGTACCTAGTTCTTCCCCTCTCTCTGGCTCTATTACAAGTGTGGAGATTCACCCTCCTCCTCGTACTATGCCTTCCACCCCCGTCCCCTCCCAAGTTTCTCCCTCTTCTGTCACCTCCCAGGTTTCTACCTCTTCTGTCCCCCCCCACACTTCATCTCCAGTCCCTTACACTTTTCCCTCCCCCTCTACTTTGGTACAGTCCATTACTGTCCCAATCTTTACTCACCCTCCTCCTCCTATCTCCAATATGGTTTCCCATACATCTTTGAATTCAGAAACACTTGAAGCCATTTCAGAATATATTGCAGAGACTAAACCTTCAATGGACACTGATTCACTTCCTGTTCCTTCTCTTCCCTCTCCTCCATCTTCACAACCCCATTCTTCGCAACGCTCCGTTCCTTCGCTACTTGAACATCTTCCAATGCCACCACACGTTGACTTTTCTAACCCCTCTAGTCCGTAGGTGCCTTTACCTACAGATTCCTGATATTTTCTTCATCGCCAATCATGGCCTATTTACAGTGGAATATCCGCGGCCTCAGGGGTAATCGGGGTGAGCTTCAGATGTTGCTTTCCAGGTTTTCCCCTGTTGGTGCTTGCTTACAAGAACCAAAATTACACTCGGCTGTTTTCCAACCTATCTCAGGCTATAATTTATTGTATTCTTCGGATCCTTTCTCAGATGGGACCTTTAATGAAAGTGCCCTTCTTCTACGCAATGATATTCCGTACTGTCAACTATTTGTCCATACCTCGCTGCATTACACTGCAGCCCGTATCCACTTGAATAAGTGGTTTACAATATGTTCTTTATATCTCTCTCCTTCTCGAGCATTTTCTATCCCAGACTTTGCCTTTCTTGTTTCATCCTTACCACCACCACTTCTGTTACTTGGTGATTTTAATGCCCACCATTTCCTCTGGGGGGGGTCTCATTGTGACTCACGTGGCATTCAGTTGGAGGCTTTTCTTGCCTCTCACCCCCTCCATGTTTTAAATACGGGTACTCCCACCCATTTTGATCCTCGTACTCATACTCTCTCTTGCATCGATCTATCAGTCTGCTCTTCCTCCACTGCACTAGACTTCACCTGGTCTGTTCTACCAGACTTACATGACAGCGATCATTTTCCGATCATTCTTACTTCTCCTTCCTATTCACCACCTTCCCGTAGGCCTCGCTGGCAATTTGATCGGGCAAATTGGGATCTTTACTCACACCTCACTGCTTTTAGTGAGGTTCCTTCTTCATCCTCCATTGATGAGCTCCTACACATCTTCTCGACATCAGTTTATACCGCAGCTTCTCATTCTATACCCCACACCTCAGGCAGGCATTCTCAGAAGTGCGTGCCTTGGTGGTCTCCTGCTTGTGCTCGTGCAGTACGTTTGAAACGTGCTGCATGGGGCAGGTACCGGTACAATAGAACCGCTGAGAGACTTGTTGATTTTAAGCAGAAGCGTGCGATCGCTCGCCGAGTCATCCGTGAAGCTAAACGCACTTGTTGGCGAGACTATGTTTCCACCATCACCTCTGCTTCTTCTATGAGTGCAGTCTGGAAAAAAGTGAGGAAATTGAGTGGTAAATACTCTCCTGACCCGGCTCCTGTTCTACGGGTCACTGGTGTTGATATAGCAAACCCTCTCGACGTTGCCATTGAACTTGGCACACATCTGGTCCGTATTTCCCGAGGGCTCCATCTATGCCCCTCGTTTCTTTCCTCAAAGTCTGCCAGAGAGTTAGTACCCTTGGACTTTTCTTCTCTCGGAGAAGAACAGTATAATGTGCCTTTTACACTTCAAGAACTGGAGGCAACGCTCTCAGCTTGCCGATCATCGGCAGCTGGGCCTGATGACATTCATATTCGTATGTTACAACATTTACATCGGTCAGCCCTTGTAGTCCTCTTACACCTCTTCAATCTTATTTGGGCACAAGGAGTTCTTCCCCAGCTGTGGAAATCTGCCATTGTTCTCCCTTTCCGCAAACCGGGTACTACAGGACATGATGCCTCCCACTATCGCCCCATCGCTCTTACAAGTGCAGTTTGCAAAGTGATGGAACGCCTCGTAAATCGACGTTTAATGTGGTATTTAGAGACTCACAACAGTCTCTCCGCTAGTCAATATGGCTTTCGTAAGGGTCGTTCTACCATAGACCCCTTACTACGCTTGGATACGTATGTTCGTAATGCCTTTGCGAATAATCACTCAGTTATTGCCATATTTTTTGACCTTGAGAAGGCATATGACACAACTTGGAGGTATAATATTTTGGCCCAGGCCCATTCCTTAGGCCTCCGAGGCAATCTACCATCCTTCCTTAAGAACTTTTTAACTGACAGACATTTCCGTGTTCGAGTCAATAATGTTCTTTCCCCGGACTTCGTCCAAGCTGAAGGTGTCCCTCAGGGATGTGTTCTAAGCACAACACTTTTTCTCCTTGCTATAAATGATTTGGCCTCTGTTCTTCCACCCAATATTTGGTCATCACTCTATGTTGATGACTTCGCTATTGCTTGTGCAGGCGCTGACTGTCACCTTATTGCAGTTTCTCTCCAGCATGCGGTCGACCGTGTTTCCACTTGGGCCACCACACATGGGTTTAAATTTTCAAGTACCAAAACTCACCAAATTACTTTCACTAGACGCTCTGTTATCTCCGATCATCCTTTGTATCTCTATGGCTCCCATATCCCCGAACGTGATACAGTCAGGTTTCTAGGCCTTCTCTTTGACCGTCGGTTAACCTGGAAACCTCACATTACCTCTCTGAAGGCAACTTGTCACAGCCGGCTAAACCTTCTTAAAACCCTTGCTCATCTTTCCTGGGGAGCTGATCGTCGAACTCTGCTTCGCCTACATTCAGCCCTCGTTTTATCGAAACTCGATTATGGTGACCAGATTTATTCCGCGGCCTCTCCTGCTACTCTCTCTAGCCTTAACTCTATCCATCACCAAGGCTTACGTTTGTGCCTTGGTGCTTTTCGCTCTTCCCCTGTTGAGAGCCTCTATACAGAAGCAAATGTTCCATCCTTGTCTGATCGCCGTGATGCCCATTGCCTTCGTTACTATGTACGCTCTCACGATCTACACAATCCTTCCATTTATAGAATGGTCACCGATATTAGTAGACATTCTTTATTCGTTCGCCGCCCCTGTTTGCTCCGTCCCTTTTCTCTTCGCCTACTTTCACTCTTGTCTTCCCTTCAGTTACCACCTTTATATGTTCATGTAGCATCTCACTTTTCCCTACCCCCCTGGGAAGTTCCAGCTGTTCGGGTCTGTTCTTTCTCACTCCCTTGCTCGAAAGCTCAACTGCCTACGGTGGCTTCCCGCTCTCTTTTTCTTGATCACTTCCACTCTCATTCTCATGCCACCGCTGTGTACACAGATGGCTCTAAGTCTTCAGACGGCGTCGGATTCGCAGCAGTGTTTCCGGACAGCGTCGTACGAGGGCATTTACTATCTTCAGCTAGCATTTTTACTGCTGAACTGTATGCCATTCTTGCAGCACTTATTCGTATCGCATCTATGCCTGTGTCATCATTTGTAGTAGTCTCAGACTCCCTTAGTGCTCTACAGGCTATACGAAAATTTGATACATCTCATCCCCTAGTTCTCCGTATCCAACTTTGGCTACGCCGTATCTCTACCAAACATAAAGATATTGTTTTTTGTTGGGTCCCTGGTCATGTCGACGTACAGGGCAATGAACAGGCAGACACTGCTGCGCGGTCAGCAGTATATGACCTACCAATTTCCTATCGAGGTGTTCCATTTCTGGACTATTTTGCTGCAATAGCTACCCACCTTCGCACCCGTTGGCAACAACGTTGGTCAACTCTGCTCGGTAACAAACTTCATTCTATTAAACCGAGCATAGGTTACTGGCCGTCTTCTTGTCATCAGTGCCGAGGTTGGGAGACCACTCTCTCCCGCCTTCGCATTGGCCACACTCGTCTTACTCATGGGTATCTCATGGAGAGGCACCCTGTTCCTCTCTGTGAGCAGTGTCAAGTTCCAGTATCGATTAGCCACATTCTGTTAGACTGCCCTCTCTATCAACGAGCACGCAGAATTTACCTCCAACGTCGTCTTCGTTCTCCTACTCTCTCTTTACCTTCCCTTCTTGCTGATGGACCCTCCTTTAATCCTGACTCTCTCATTGACTTCTTGACAACGACTGATTTACTCCACAAACTCTGATGATACTTTTCGCACTCCCCTCAGCCCTTTCTGGTTCAGTCTCTTGCTGCCCTTTACCCTTTCACCATCCACTGCCCCGCTGTTATCCGTAACCTGTTGCTCATCCATCTCCCTTTTGCCACCTGATGCCCTCGCTTCCTTCCTGCCCTGCAGCGCTGTATAGTCCTTGTGGCTTAGCGCTTCTTTTTGATTATAATAATAATAATTGAAATTTGGGCGACCCTGAAAACAAGTCTGGGAGAGGGCCTGGGGACCCTGAAAGGGTTAATTGTAACATGTCTCTTAGTATGAATAACCATCTGGCTGAATTAGTGACAGTATATCCTGCCCACCAAGTGTCAGAAATGAGAGCCATTATTATACATATTTTTTTTCAAGACTGTACATAGGAGGGTTATAGTGGATTAATAACCTTCATAGGTTAAACAGACTTTAGGATATTTTAAGTTAGTTTCAAAGATCATAGTGTGTATTAAAGGTGAGACTTTCAGAGGGAAGAACAGAGCAGGCTGAGAAAGGGCATTACGGCACTGAAGTGGTCAAAAACGAGTTCAGTGTACTCCTTGATAAATGGGACAATCAGTCAAAAAGATATTTTCACTTTCTACATAACGAGACAGTTCTCACAGAGGCACACTGGGCTTCTTTTTGTGAGATCTCCACATGAGTCTCGTGTCCAATATGCATTCATAAGAGTAGTTTCCTACAACTGAGTGATGAACGTTAGAAGGCCATAGGCACAATTATGCTTCTGGCCTACAAAGTAAAAATATTGCATATTACAGTAACACTTAAAGTCTGAACTTGCAGTAAAATATTGGGACTACTATATATTATGTAAAAACTTTGGGGGGTTCTATATCACATATAAAAATCACTAAAACACATGCAACATTTCGTGTTGTATAATTTGCATAAGTGGAAGCATAACAGCAAACATACACATAATTGGCAAAATATATCACATTATAAATACACCGATTGAAAAAAAGAAAAGGACTACACAAAATCAAGCATCTCTGGAAATAATTTTATTGAAGGACAGATGGATAAAAACTTAAGTACATCTCAATGACAATTGCCCAAATTCTAAAACAACACTGAAGTCCAGCAATTCAGTTGTTTCATTATGTTAAAGATAATTATTTGCAAATCTTTTATAATTTATAAGCATTGTTAAAGAAAAAGGGCTGAATCTACACAACAGTGTATTTGTACATAAACTAGAGGTTCTGGTTTCTAAATGTGACTCAAGCAGCAATACTGAGACTTTTCTACTGGGATGAAGTGGAATAAATATGAATTCTAAGATCGTGCTTACCTGTATTTCTTAACAAGAGAGTAACATCCACAATCATAATCATTCCAATATAACCTACTTAAGGAAATACACTTCAACTAGTTTTGGAACAAGAACATTGGTTATGATCTTAACCAGAGGATACAATAGGATTTACTATTTGACTACTAGCGAAGCAAAAGCTAATCTGATTGATATAAGCTCAAATTGAACTAAATGGTCATGTCACATATATGGATGGCATTAGTTTGTGCCTGATGCAACCATCTTCCTCCCAAATATAACTTTTATATACTTACATAACTAATAAACAGCACAATCTCTTCTAGACACTCCTAAACCAGTAGGAGTGTAAAAGATAATCGGTTGTAATCTCAATGAGCATTCTGATCCCTCTATGCTTATGTTATCATTGTTGTTTATTGGAGACAGAGAGCAGCTGCTAAAAGCCAATTTTAGACTAGTATGAAGTGATGAAACACTAACACAAGAATTTTAACATGCCTAGCTGCAGGTGGTCAGCTTACTATGTTTTTATTTAAACATTTAATCAATTCAATTATTTTAAACTGTATTCACAAATTCTAAAAATAATGTATATATGATACTCAACATTATTTAAACTGAATTATATGCAGGGGTATTCTATATAAATAATTTTAGATTAACAAATACTATACTGATTTCACAAAACAGCTTCCTGTATACTGATGTACAGAATTTAAAAATTAACATTTAAAATCAATAATTTTTTACTGCATTACCTACAATACTGGAAAGAACTGCAATACAATAAGCAAAACAGAGAGGTACTCTAAATTCATATTTTATTTTAAGAATTTTGAATGTTGGACTTGTGTTTCTTAGTATAAAAAAATTATGACATGCAATCTGGACACCAGCAATTAGCCATGTTGGTGCATGTGAGATAATATGAATAATAATACTTCTTACTGAAATACAGTAGTTCTGGTCACACAACCTGTCTTGGCACTAAAATTGGCACTGTAACAAAATAGTCATCAATACTGTCAACAGGATGACTGTAACATACACTGAAATTAGAACGAATGATTTTTACAGGAAAATCTACACCAGAATTCAGACTAATGATAAACCACTAGCAGTGTATTGAAACAACAAAATGAAGGTCATTGTATTCTATATAACATACGTGTCACTTGAGATTCCAGATCCTTAAGGCTACATACAGTATTTACTGGTATGATTTGTCTTCTTGCCTAGTTCTGAAGTGTACATAAAAATATACAGAACAGGTGTCTTACTCTAGACTGGATCTATATACAAAGGAATATGGAGTTAGGAAAAATGTCTCAGGTTGGTGATATACAGTATTGCCAAATGCATGACTATAGAAGATGTGACCTTTACAATGATTCTCATCTGGCAACACAGGTGATATGACATGAGTATGACATCAACTCTGAACAATCCTTAGGTGACTCGCAGAAAGGAGCCCACAGCTACAAACAATTTCTACGTCCCAGGAGTTTCCACACTTTGAACCTCAAATAGGCTCCAGTGAGATTCACTCTCTATTAGTGGAGATTTAATTACAATTGCTAAAACTAGATTAAATACCTAAAAATCATACTTATTTTTAACAAAACTAAACAAGTGGCTACCTATAAGTAAGAAATGACTGCCATTTTAATCAAACACAACTGTTACATTATCTATAACTTATCACTGTTACTGGAAATTTTATGTCCTGAAATTTGTTCAAGAGGTAAGCAGCCACGATATCTTGTTTCATACTATGGGCTTCAGACTAAGTTTTGTATGCCTGAAGAGTTACAAACACTCAAGGGACACTCGACTGTATCACAGGTTTTGAAGGGTGTGGGTGTATTTGGTGCTCACACTCATTCATGCACAGCAGGCTGACCCACTTTAACAACCGTACACACGTGTATGACATGGAGCGCTTCACCCCTATTTATTAAATTTATCACTGAGTTTGTGAAATCTGCACAGAATGTATCACTGTTCACTTTTTAAAAAAGATTCAATGTACATATATATTTTTAATGGAAATGTATTTAACAGCATACAGTAGTTTACCATTTCAAGGAAATGCATTTTCCTTGTATGGAATAGTCTGATACACTTAGTACTGTACTGGGCACTAGTTTGGAACAGTTAATTAAAAAGTTTTTAATTATCCAGATGAAGCCTAGTATATGTTTCACTTGGTGGTATGTCTAGCCCATGCCATACGTTGCAGTTGAGCCAATGTTTCCTGTCGGGAAACTCGCTCACTAGCAGTACGTGTGATGGGTCCATTCAGGTTGCGGGGTGTGCCAAGTGGTGTAGGCCCATAAAGACCAAAAGTAACAGCATCTTCTGGTACTTGTGCCAAACGTTGAGTTTCCATGGAGTAGAGCTGAGCCACAGCCTGTGTAACACTTTCTCCTGAAGACTGACCACTGCTATCTCGTTTAGGATCACTCTCGCTGCTGAGGGAAAGTGTACTGCTGCACTCGTCGTAGCGTTGACCTGCCCGGGGCCGTGGAACTCCTTGCAGCTTAGGATTCATGAGTGGTTCCTGTTGGGGCACAGCCAGGGTTACTCCCCCAGCAATGAATCCCTCACTTCCCCACACAGGTAAAGGGTGTATTAATGTTCCCATCTTTGTTGTCCGAGGCGAGGGTTCACATGAGTGAGAAACAGAGCTGGATTCATACTGGGGTCCAATAGGTGGCTGATAAGCCCCTAGAAGGGAGGTTGCAGAACTGACTGGGGATGAATGTGATGGGAAAAGGAAAGTACGTTGAGCTATGCCAGGCGAGGGTGTGGGTGGGGGTTCAGGGGAGCAGTACAGGAGGGATGCCGGACCTCCAAGATCCAACGCTGCCGCTAACTGGCTACTGTGGCCAGGGCTGGCATCGGTCACCAAGAGCTGGCCAGAGAGAGAGCATGAGTTGGCCACTCGCTGCAGCAGCCACTACACACCATGCTTCTGCAAACAAAAATTACTACTGAGCCATGCATACCTCATCACAAGGTCATTTAGCCTTAGTGGACCTCTGTGCTCAGAATCCATGGTGAAGTCAGGTGTTAGGCTCTACTGCAGCAGTTAGTCACATCAAACAGAGTCAATAGTTAAAATATAGTTTACTACAGGAATTCTCACAACACAGGAACTAAAAATTTACACACAGCAGCATGCAACTTATGAAATGTCAATGATATTCTAAATACTTCAGTACTTTATTGACACTAATCTGATACAGGAACAGTCCTCGCTATTAATTCTGCAACTATTATTGTAATCAATATTTAAAGAAAAATGATAAGAAACTACATACTGCACATGAAATTTTGTGACACTCGTATCCTACACTGTCAAACCATAAAATAGCTTTTCTTTTAGTATGCTCTATCCACACATCTAGAGGCTATTTTACGGTAACAGTGTAAGATACAAGTGTCTCAAGATTTCATATACAGTAGCTTTTTATCATGTTAGGGTAAAACTAGAAAATGCAGTTGTGGTGTGGTATATAGGCCTTAAAAAGTATGAAAAAATATGAAAAAACTCATAGAGAATCCTCACTGGCAGAAAAGAGGAAAAGAACTGACATGATAATTAATCACATACAGGGTCATGAAAGGACACAGAATAAAAAAAAAGATTTCTTTACATCATGAACATGGATAACAGGAGGCAACATTTGTACACACGAGAAAAGACAGCACTAAAAGGGTACTAGATATTCTTTTCACAGTGAAAGAACAATGGAATGGGTTAAGGGAAGAGGCATTAAGTGATACAAGGAATGAAAATTAATAAAATACTGTACTATCACTTGTCTTTGCAGAGGTGAGCAGATATGACAGTTTAGATGTCACTATAAACAGCAAATACAGTGGACCCTTGAATTTCATCCCCCCTTGAATATCGTGAATTTTGGAAATCTGCGACTTTTTTCATCAAAATATTGGCTTGATTTTCGTGATTTGGCTTACAAATCGGTGGTCGTATGAACGCCCCCTGGTAATGGGCAATGCTCCTGCTCATCCTCCAGACTTGGAAGAGCAAATGGTGAAGGAGTTTAACTTTATCACAGTGAAGTTCTTGCTCCCTAACCCTTTGACTGTTTCGGCCGTATATATACGTCTTACGAGCCAGTGTTTCGGACATATACATACTCAATAATTCTAGCAGCTTCAAGTCAAGCAGGGAAAAGCTGGTAGGCCCACATGTGAGAGAATGGGTCTGTGTGGTCAGTGTGCACTGTATAAAAAAAAATCCTGCAGCACACAGTGCATAATGAAAGAAAAAAACTCCAACTGTGTTTTTAGATTAAAATGCCGACTTTGAGGTGTATTTTCCTATAGTATTTATGGTTGTATTCTCGTTTTCATGGTCTCATTTGATAGAATGGAAAACATATTACAGAAATAGAGATGATTTTGATTAGCTTCATGATGAAAATAACCTTGAAATTGAGCTCAAAGTAGCAGAAATGTTCGATTATTACCAATGTTCAAGAGTAAGCAAATCACACCACACGTCAACTGGGGAGTCTAATATTCTTTCACTAGTGCACTGATATTATTTATACCATTTTTACAATAATGCAGTAGTCTGCATAACAGTAAATCTTCTATTTTTTGTGTGAATAAAAAATCAAAACAGAAAGCAAGAGTAATATAAGAGGGGCCTGGAGATGTGACCAATGAACAGAGGATATGTTATTTTAGTGCCAAGAATGTATTGTTTATTCTGGACCCTATTTTGAAATTGGCATCTTTTTTAATTTGCATGAAATTGGCCAAATTGCCAATTTCTGACAACTTTATTGGGTAGTTAAAATCAGTAAATTGGCGGTTTGTTGTACTTAATTGATAGAAAAAGTAGAGTTCTAAAGAAATAGCTATGAGTTTGGTTGACTGGAACAATGGAATTAGCTGAAAATGGACACTCAAAGTCGGTAAAATCGCCGATGCGTATATATTGCCGAGATTGCTAACTTCGCAGAAGCGTAATTCCGTAAGTTTTTGATCAAATTTCATACTTTTGGTGTCATTACCATCGGGAAAGGATTCTGTATCATTTCATAAGAAAAAGAATTTTTTATCCCAAAAATTTTTCGACACCAGGAGACACTTCAGGATTTGGGGTTGCAACAGTCAAAGGGCTAATACCACTCCTCTCCTCTAGCCTATGGACCAGCAGATCATTTCAAACTTCAAAAATCTCTACACCAAAGCAATGTTTCAAAGGTGCTTTAACATAACCTTGGACTCTGAACTGACCCTAAGAGAGTTCTGGAAAGATCACTTCAATATCCTCCATGCATAAACCTTATAGTAAGGCTTGGCAGGGAGTGACTTCCAGGACGATGAACTCTGCTTGGAGAAAATTGTGTCCTCAACAAAGATTTTGAAGGGTTTGAGGCTGACCATGACAACCCTATGCCAGTTGTGGAATCTATTGTGGCATTGGAGAAGTCACTGGGGTTGGAGGTTAGTGGCAAGGATATGGAAGAGTTGATGGAGGACTACAATGAAAAGCTAACCACTGAAGAGCTGCTAGACCTTAATCTGCAACAGCAACAGACCACAGCTCAGGAAATTGCTTCAGAGGAAATTCTCTTCAGAGATTAAGGAGATGTATGCAATGTGAACTAGGATGGAAAGATCTGTGGAGGAACATCACCCTGACAAAGCTGTTGCAGGCCGTGTATGCGACATCTTGTCTCATTTTAGGCAAATTTTAAAGAAATGCCAGAAGCAGACTTTTCTGGAACAATTTTTTGAGTGACAGGGGTCCAGTGACTCTCAAGTTGGTCCTAGTGGCATTAAAAAATAATGAAGGGAAGTAACCACAGAAAAGGAATTGGTACATGAAGTCTTTGTGGATGGGGATTCCCCTTCCAAACAATAATAGCTCTTCTGTCCTCTCCCCTCCTGTCTTCCACACATCAACTCTTCAATAAAGGTAAGTGTCAAGTTATTATTGTTTTATTCTTCATGTCTCATTGTTTTCTGTGTAGATAAATGTACATTTAACCCTTAAAGGGTCCAAACAGATCGACGTTCAAATCCGTAGTGCTCCAAAAGTAGATCTACGTATTTTTTACATATTTTCAAATATAACAAAAAAGAAATGTAGATAAAAGTTTTTTTTACACATTTTCAAATGTAAAACAAGAAAGAAGATCTACTTTTTTTTACATACTTTCAGATGTTGAAAAAACTTATATATACGTTTGGACCATTTAAGGGTTAATGTAAAAAAAATATTTTTTTTAATACTTTTGGGTGTGTGAACCAGATTAATTTGATTTACATTATTTCTTATGGGGAAAATGGTATTGAAAATAGTGAATTTTGAATTTTGGCAGACTCTCTGGAACGGATTAATCATGAAATTCAAGGGTTCACTGTACTCCAGACCCCTCCTTTACCCTTTGACTGTCACAAGCCCCTTTCTGAAACTGTCATTCTGTCGCAAAAGTTTTGGAAAAAAAAAAATTATTTTTCTTATGAAATGATAGAGAATCTTTTCCCGATGGTAATGACTTCAAAAGTCCGAAATTTGGTCGAAAACTCACGGAATTACGCTCCCGTGAAGTTAACGGTCTCAGCGACATATATGCATCGGTAATTTCGCCGACTTTGAGCCCTGTATTTGGCCAATTCCGTTGTTCCAGTTGACCAAACTCATAGCTATTTCTTTAGAACTCCACTTTTTTTATCAGTTAAGTATAAGAAACCGCCCATTTACTGATTTGAACTACCCAATAAAGTGATCAGAATTGGCAATTTGGCCAATTTCATGCAAATTAAAAAAGATGCCAATTTCAAAATACGGTCTAGAATAAACAATGTAGACATTCTTGGCACTAAAATAACATATCCTCTGTTCATTAGTCACGTCTCTAGGCCTCTCTTGTATTATTATTGCTTTCTATTTTGATTTTTTATTCATACAAAAAAAGTACAAAATTTACTGTTATGCAGACTACTGCATTATTGTAAAAATGGTATAAATAATATCAGTGTACTAGTGAAAGAATATTAGACTCCCCAGTTGACGTGTATTGGACGTGTGGTGTAATTTGCTTACTCTTGAACATTGGTAAAAATTGAACATTTTCGCTACTTTGAGCTCAATTTCAAGGTCGTTTTCATCGTGAAAACAATGAAAATCATCTCTATTTCTGTAATATGTTTTCCATTTTATCACTTGAGACCATGAAAACGAGAATACAACGGTAAATACTATACGAAAATACACCTCAAAGTCGGCATTTTAATCCCCCCAAAAAAAGGGTCAGTTTTTTTTTCTCATTATGCACTGCATGCTGCAGGATTTTTTTTATGTGGTGCACACAGACTCATTCTCTCACATGTAGGCCTACCAGCTTTCTCCTGCTCGATTTGAAGCTGCTAGAATTTACGCGTATAAATATGTCAGAAACAGTGGCGTGTAAGACGTATATATACGACATAAACAGTCAAAGGGTTAAAGTGCAGGCATTATACTTCCCACCTCCGGGACTCAAATCCAGCTAATCAGTTTCCCTGAATCCCTTCACAAAATATTACCCTGCACACAGGAAAATGTTGCCTTATTAAAAACTCATTCTGTAATGTGTCTTTTCTTGGCTATTGTCAGTAGTATGCCATTTGGATCCAGTTCATATTGATGATGAAATTTCATGTGGAACACAAATACATTAACCCTCCTCTTTTAATTAAACATTTATCTAAATCCTTTTTAATTTTGTATGTATTTCTAATGAGAAAGATGTAGACTACTGTAGTGTAACAGATGTGAAACATATCAATACTTTGCTAAATACTTTGGTTATTTCTACTTTATTTTAGTATCTATATCTATATCATAAAGGAAGCAGATCATGTGCTTCTATTAAATCTTTATTATGTAACTATAACCTGTTCCTTTAAAATGAACTGTACTGTACTATAAGATAACTTTAATAAAAAATATCAAGTTCTGAAAAGCCAAATTATCTTCAGAAGTTTTATGAACAATGCAAAAATTACAAATCACAAAGTAAAATTTAATAAGCACATAACATTCTCCTTTATTATGAACTATTAGATCTGTCAACTTGAATAAACAAAAGGTAAGTAAAATGTCAAACCAGGCCATCTAGTTAGTCTATGGAGCTGACCAGCTCTTAAGGACCATACCATAAGTCATTTTCAAGAAGAGTGAATTTCTCCTTTGCTTTTTGATAATAAAAAGTGCATGTTCAAATAAAATTATACCTATATGTAAAAATCAGGGAAATATAAAAAAAAAAAAATCTAATCATGTTATTATAATTAAATAATAAGCTGAGCTATTTTTGAAACAAGCTAATCAGCAACTTAGGAAAAATATATAACAATAAAAGCAAACAAAGCAACAGGCTGTCATAGCATTCAAATTATAAAATAAAATGGATATCAATATGACACGTTTATTAATATCTTTTACTACAGAATTATTTAAGACTCTTTTTTTTTAGGCAAAGTCAGACAATATATTGACTTGAACAGTGATAATATATTTCAAATGTATTGTACTTCAGTATTAACTGCAGATTTCATAAATTCTGAAAACAATGTTACCTTAAACATCAAACAAGTGTAGTAGTGTGTACCTGTGATTTTATCTCGGGTGGTGTTGGGAGTAGGTGCGTAGTCCCTGTGATGCCTCCACTGCCTGCTAGCTTCAACTCCAGATCACGAACTTGAAGAACTAATGCTTGAATATGCTCTAATAGTTCTTTATTGTGAACTAAGAGTTGATGGGTACGAGCCTAAAAAAAAAAAAAAGCTTTAGACAAAATGATACATAATGACTAAAAGTTAAATTTGTACATTTAGAAGGAATCAAGGATACAAGTAATAAATTTCATTTGCTTAACATTAGTAAATGTAATCTGTAGGAGCCTTATTTTTCTCCCCCTGAAAGTTGACTGTTTTATAATTAATTACCATATGTACTATATGTACATTCATATTTAAGCAAAGTACCTATGTCTTTTGCAAGCTTTTTTTTTTTTATTTTCATTTGCCTGATAAGCTGCAAAAGACCATACTTAGAACAAGAACTTGACCTAAAATTATAGTAGTTCTGTACAGGTAACAAGTTACTGATACACTTCAACTACAGTTTACAATAGTGACTAAATTATAATCAGTGGTGTATTCTTATTTAATTATTAATACTGTATTAGTATTTTGTAATGTAACGGAGTAATATAACTCACAGATGTGACTGCAACAAACTAATATCTGTAAACTCTAACACACAAATTGATAACTACTACTGTATATAAAAAGTAGAGTACAGTCCTGTAATCTCACATTTAATGACTGTTTACCTAAAAATTGGCTTAGCAAATAAAGATACATTTGGGAACAATTTTGCTTAGAGACCACCTGTACCATGCTTAGCAACTTGATGCATGCAAGAACTAATTGAGCACATTTGGCAGGTGGGTCATGTGCCTAGGTGCTGTGACTGGAGTTTAAAGATTTGGTGCAAAAGAAATGTGAGGTTGCAGAATGTATTACACTAATTGATTAAAGGTGTGTAGCAACTTGCATATCACTGAGTGGTGAAACTGCAAGTTCAGATGATGACACTAATACTGCCTTGCATGATGATATGTACTGCAAACTCAAGACAGTGGTGACTACACACCTCAGTAAATATTCAGTACTTATGAAAAAGGATTTTTTTTTTAATTGTAAAATCACCGGCTCATAAGTAAAAGAGTTTATTCCTCTGATATTAAGTGGGACAAGACTCGCAAGGGTTTTTTTTTGATGTGAAAATACTTACACAATTCTAACACCTGTAGTGTTCCTAAACATACCGATAAACATTAACAATATGTCAGAAAGACACTATAAAGCTACCTGAGCCTCCAGTCTTGCAGCAGTCTCTGCTGCCAATTGGTCACGCAAAAGATGAACTTGAGAGACTGCTGCTTGAGTTTGCTGCTGCTGTTGCTCAAGCTGCTCTCTTAGTAGCTGTAATTCATGATGTACTGAGAGTGGTGTACCCGCCATGGGTAATGTGTCACCCGAAGGTAAAGGTTCACTTAGTGGAGAAGCATAAGTCTCACCACCACCCTGCAAAGACAATCAGTAATATAATAGTTTAATATGACAAGCACTCTTTCACATGATAAAAATTCTGTTTATATCTCTATCTCTAAATACAAACACACACACACACACACACACATTATATATATATATACAGTGGACCCCCGGTTAACGATTTTAATCCGTGCAAGAGGGGTAATTGTTATGCGAAATAATCGCTATGTGAATGAATTTTCCCCATAAGAAATAATGGAAATCAAATTAATCCGTGCAAGACACCCAAAAGTATGAAAAAAAAAATTTTACCACATGAAATATACATTTTCCCACACACAAAGAGAAGGATACATGCACAATAGTAGAGTAGTACATGCACAGTATATATTGTGCATGTACTAGTCTACTAAATGAAGAATAAATGACACTTACCTTTATTGAAGATGCAGCAATGACTGATGAGACACTGTGTCCTGGGAGTGCCTTTTCCTCCTGAGTACTGTAGGTCCTGTTTGGCATTTTCTTCCAGAACAGGCCTTATCACACTGTGTATGCCACTACGATTCTTAAATCTCTCAAACCAACCTTTGCTGGCTTTAAATTCACCAATATGAGCACTAGTTCCAGGCATTTTTCCCTGTTCACCTGGGTGTTAGTCGACTTGTGTGGGTTGCATCCTGGGAGACAAGATTAAGGACCCCAATGGAAATAAGTTAGACAGTCTTCGATGACACTGACTTTTTTGGGTTATCCTGGGTGGCAAATCCTCTGGGGTTAATTGTTTCTTGGTATTCTCAATAAGCCACACCAACAACGGTGCTACAGCAGCAGCAGCAGCTGACAGTGCAGCAGCAGCAGCAGCTGACAGTGCAGCAGCAGCAGCAGCTGTACCACCAATAGTAGCGATGGTTGATTGGGGTTTATTATACAACCTGGCCAGCTCGGAGACATGCACTCCACTTTCATACTTATCAATGATCTTTTTCTTCATCTCTATTGTAATTCTCACCCTTATTGCTGTAGGGTTGGCACTAGAAGCTTTCTTGGGGCCCATGGTCACTTATTTTCCAGAAAAAGCACCGAAAACACTGTAATAATACGAAATATTCCGATTGTATGCTTGGATGTTACCGCGGAGGCTGGCTGGTAAACAATGCCACCGGCGGAACATGTGAGCGTGGCTCAGGCCGCACATTGGACGCGTCTCGGACGAAAATCGGTAAGCGGGTTTTTAAGCGGTATGTGAGGCAAAATTTTTGCAATTAAAGTAAGCGGTATGCGAAATAATCGCTATGTGATGCCATCGTTATGCGGGGGTCCACTGTATATATATTTACACCTACCATCCGACTTACGACCTGCTCGACTTACGACCACTCGACTTACGACCTGCTCGACTTACGACCACTCGACTTACGACCGTGTTTTTTATGCCAAATTTCTGGAAAATAAACAACTATTTGTGTTGTACACAGTGTTTATCCTAAAGCTTACAGTATAAAATACAGTACTAACAGCATAAAAAGTGAAGTAAGACATGAAATACCAAAATAAAACAATAAAATAAAGTAATTACAAAAATGTTTTGTTGATATTCAGTAGTAAAGTTCGACTTACGACCATTTCGACTTACGACCAGTTTCTCGGAACCGAACTCGGTCGTAACTCGGATGGTAGGTGTGTGTGTGTGTGTGTATATATATATATATATATATATATATATATATATATATATATATATATATATAGGTAGTAGGTTGGTAGACAGCAACCACCCAGGGAGGTACTACCGTCCTGCCAAGTGAGTGTAAAACGAAAGCCTGTGATTGTTTTACATGATGGTAGGATTGCTGATGTCTTTTGTCTGTCTCATAAATATGCAAGATTACAGGCATGTCTTGCTACTTCTACTTACACTTAGGTCACACTACACATACATATACACATTTATTCATACACACTCATCTGAGTTTTCTTTGATTTTATCTTAATAGTTCTTGGTCTTATTAATTTTCCTTTTATATCCATGGGGAAGTGGAATAAGAATCTTTCCTCCGTAAGCCATGCGTGTTGTAAAAGTCAACTAAAATGCCGGGAACAATGGGCTAGTAACCCCTTTTCCTGTAAAGATCACTAAAAAAGAATAAGAAGAAGAAAATTGTCAAAGTGGGAAGTCTGAATGTGCGTGGATGTTGTGCAGATGATAAGAAAGAGATGATTGTGGATGTTATGAATGAGAAGAAGCTGGATGTCCTGGCTTTAAGTGAAACAAAGCTAAAGGGGGTGGGAGAGTTTCAGTGGAGAGGAATAAATGGGATTAGGTCAGGGGTTTCAAATAGAGTTAGAGCTAAAGAAGGAGTAGCAATAATGTTGAAGGATAAGCTATGGCAGGAAAAGAGGGACTATAAATGTATTAATTCAAGGATTATGTGGAGTAAAATAAAGATTGGATGTGAAAAGTGGGTTATAATAAGCGTGTATGCACCTGGAGAAGAGAGAAGTGTAGAGGAGAGAGAGAGATTTTGGGAAATGTTGAGTGAATGCGTGGGGAGTTTTGAATCAAGTGTGAGAGTAATGGTGGTTGGGGATTTCAATGCTAAAGTGGGTAAAAATGTTATGGAGGGAGTAGTAGGTAAATTTGGGGTGCCAGGGGTAAATGTAAATGGGGAGCCTTTAATTGAGCTATGTGTAGAAAGAAATTTGGTAATAAGTAATACATATTTTATGAAAAAGAGGATAAATAAATATACAAGGTATGATGTAGCACGTAATGAAAGTAGTTTATTAGATTATGTATTGGTGGATAAAAGGTTGATGGGTAGGCTCCAGGATGTACATGTTTATAGAGGGGCAACTGATATATCGGATCATTATTTAGTTGTAGCTACAGTTAGAGTAAGAGGTAGATGGGAAAAGAGGAAGGTGGCAACAACAAGTAAGAGGGAGGTGAAAGTGTATAAACTAAGGGAGGAGGAAGTTCGGGTGAGATATAAGCGACTATTGGCAGAAAGGTGGGATAGTGCAAAGATGAGTAATGGGGGGGTTGAAGAGGGTTGGAATAGTTTTAAAAATGCAGTATTAGAATGTGGGGCAGAAGTTTGTGGTTATAGGAGGGTGGGTGCAGGAGGAAAGAGGAGTGATTGGTGGAATGATGAAGTAAAGGGTGTGATAAAAGAGAAAAAGGTAGCTTATGAGAGGTTTTTACAAAGCAGAAGTGTTATAAGAAGAGCAGAATATATGGAGAGTAAAAGAAAGGTAAAGAGAGTGGTGAGAGAGTGCAAAAGGAGAGCAGATGATAGAGTGGGAGAGGCACTGTCAAGAAATTTTAATGAAAATAAGAAAAAATTTTGGAGTGAGTTAAACAAGTTAAGAAAGCCAAGGGAAAATATGGATTTGTCAGTTAAAAACAGAGTAGGGGAGTTAGTAGATGGGGAGATGGAGGTATTAGGTAGATGGCGAGAATATTTTGAGGAACTTTTAAATGTTAAGGAAGAAACAGAGGCAGTAATTTCATGCACTGGTCAGGGAGGTATACCATCTTTTAGGAGTGAAGAAGAGCAGAATGTAAGTGTGGGGGAGGTACGTGAGGCATTACGTAAAATGAAAGGGGGTAAAGCAGCTGGTACTGATGGGATCATGACAGAAATGTTAAAAGCAGGGGGGGATATAGTGTTGGAGTGGTTGGTACTTTTGTTCAATAAATGTATGAAAGAGGGGAAGGTACCTAGGGATTGGCGGAGAGCATGTATAGTCCCTTTATATAAAGGGAAAGGGGACAAAAGAGATTGTAAAAATTATAGAGGAATAAGCTTACTGAGTATACCAGGAAAAGTGTACGGTAGGGTTATAATTGAAAGAATTAGAGGTAAGACAGAATGTAGGATTGCGGATGAGCAAGGAGGTTTCAGAGTGGGTAGGGGATGTGTAGATCAAGTGTTTACATTGAAGCATATATGTGAACAGTATTTAGATAAAGGTAGGGAAGTTTTTATTGCATTTATGGATTTAGAAAAGGCATATGATAGAGTGGATAGAGGAGCAATGTGGCAGATGTTGCAAGTATATGGAATAGGTGGTAAGTTATTAAATGCTGTAAAGAGTTTTTATGAAGATAGTGAGGCTCAGGTTAGGGTGTGTAGAAGAGAGGGAGACTATTTCCCGGTAAAAGTAGGTCTTAGACAGGGATGTGTAATGTCACCATGGTTGTTTAATATATTTATAGATGGGGTTGTTAAGGAAGTAAATGCTAGGGTGTTTGGGAGAGGGGTGGGATTAAATTATGGGGAATCAAATTCAAAATGGGAATTGACACAGTTACTTTTTGCTGATGATACTGTGCTTATGGGAGATTCTAAAGAAAAATTGCAAAGGTTAGTGGATGAGTTTGGGAGTGTGTGTAAAGGTAGAAAGTTGAAAGTGAACATAGAAAAGAGTAAGGTGATGAGGGTGTCAAATGATTTAGATAAAGAAAAATTGGATATCAAATTGGGGAGGAGGAGTATGGAAGAAGTGAATGTTTTCAGATACTTGGGAGTTGACGTGTCGGCGGATGGATTTATGAAGGATGAGGTTAATCATAGAATTGATGAGGGAAAAAAGGTGAGTGGTGCGTTGAGGTATATGTGGAGTCAAAAAATGTTATCTATGGAGGCAAAGAAGGGAATGTATGAAAGTATAGTAGTACCAACACTCTTATATGGGTGTGAAGCTTGGGTGGTAAATGCAGCAGCGAGGAGACGGTTGGAGGCAGTGGAGATGTCCTGTTTAAGGGCAATGTGTGGTGTAAATATTATGCAGAAAATTCGGAGTGTGGAAATTAGGAGAAGGTGTGGAGTTAATAAAAGTATTAGTCAGAGGGCAGAAGAGGGGTTGTTGAGGTGGTTTGGTCATTTAGAGAGAATGGATCAAAGTAGAATGACATGGAAAGCATATAAATCTATAGGGGAAGGAAGGCGGGGTAGGGGTCGTCCTCGAAAGGGTTGGAGAGAGGGGGTAAAGGAGGTTTTGTGGGTAAGGGGCTTGGACTTCCAGCAAGCGTGCGTGAGCGTGTTAGATAGGAGTGAATGGAGACGAATGGTACTTGGGACCTGACGATCTGTTGGAGTGTGAGCAGGGTAATATTTAGTGAAGGGATTCAGGGAAACCGGTTATTTTCATATAGTCGGACTTGAGTCCTGGAAATGGGAAGTACAATGCCTGCACTTTAAAGGAGGGGTTTTGGGATATTGGCAGTTTGGAGGGATATGTTTGTGTATCTTTATATGTGTATGCTTCTAGACTGTTGTATTCTGAGCACCTCTGCAAAAACAGTGATAATGTGCGAGTGTGGTGAAAGTGTTGAATGATGATGAAAGTATTTTCTTTTTGGGGATTTTCTTTCTTTTTTGGGTCACCCTGCCTCGGTGGGAGACGGCCGACTTGTTGAAAAAAAAAAAAAAAATATATATATATATATATATATATATATATATATATATATATATATATATATATATATATACAGTGGACCCCCGCATAACGATCACCTCCGAATGCGACCAATTATGTAAGTGTATTTATGTAAGTGCGTTTGTACGTGTATCTTTGGGGGTCTGAAATGGACTAATCTACTTCACAATATTCCTTATGGGAACAAATTCGGTCAGTACTGGCACCTGAACATACTTCTGGAGTGAAAAAATATCGTTAACCGGGGGTCCACTGTATATATATATATATTTATATATATGCAATAAGATCACAGTAAACAGGTGATTTCAAAATATGCAAAACAACCACTCTGAAAGAATAGAGAAATTCCAAGCGCTTTCGTGACTACTCACATTATCAAGGTTGCTTAACACAATCCTCCCTAATAGAGCTAAATGGTTCAGATATGTTGATGATATTTTGTGTCTTATGCCCAAAAATGTAGATATACACCATTTCCTAGGAAAATTAAATAGCTTAGCCCATTCTATAAACATTACTGTTGAGTTTGAAGAAAATAACTCATTGCCTTTTCTAGATGTTTTAATTATTAAGGGTAATAATGAATTCAAATTTAAAATTTACAGAAAACCTACAAATAACTGTTCCTATGTCCACTATTATTCCTCGCATCAAGATAGAGTCAAACTGTCTGTTTTCTCATCAATGTTTTTGAGAGCTTTACGAATTTGTAGTCCTGAGTTCATAGATGAGGAAATATCCAAAATTTATGAAATAGGTAATGATTTAAAATACCCAAGAAATGTAATTGATAAATCTTTTAAAGTTGCTAGAAACACTTTATAATCCAAAAAGGGGCAACCAGCCTTATTCAACTAAAAATATGTTGGTTCTCCCTTACCATGAAAACTTGGTTGATATGCCTTCTCTTCTTAAGACTTTTAATATTAAAGTTGTATTCAAAAATCTTGATACAGTAAAAAAACTTTTGATAAA
>NC_091300.1:17829799-17877299 GCF_038502225.1 Cherax quadricarinatus
ACAATAGTAGAGTAGTACATGCACAATATATATTGTGCATGTACTACTCTACTAAATGAAGAATAAATGACACTTACCTTTATTGAAGATGCAGCAATGACTGATGAGACACTGTGTCCTGGGAGTGCCTTTTCCTCCTGAGTACTGTAGGTCCTGTTTGGTATTTTCTTCCAGAACATGCCTTATCACACTGTGTATGCCACTACGATTCTTAAATCTCTCAAACCAACCTTTGCTGGCTCTAAATTCACCAATATGAGCACTAGTTCCAGGCATTTTCCCTGTTCACCTGGGTGTTAGTCGACTGGTGTGGGTTGCATCCTGGGAGACAAGATTAAGGACCCCAAAGGAAATAAGTTAGACAGTCTTCGATGACACTGACTTTTTTGGGTTATCCTGGGTGGCAAATCCTCTGGGGTTAATTGTTTCTTGGTATTCTCAATAAGCCACACCAACAACAGTGGTACAGCAGCAGCAGCAGCTGACAGTGGTACAGCAGCAACAGACGATGCTACAGCAGCAGCAGACGATGCTACAGCAGCAACTGACGATGTTACAGCAGCAGCAGACGATGCTACAGCAGCAGCAGCAGCAGACGATGCTACAGCAGCAGCAGCAGCAGCAGACGATGCTACAGCAGCAGCAGCAGCTGACGGTGGTACAGCAGCAACAGACGATGCTACAGCAGCAACAGACGATGCTACAGCAGCAGCAGACGATGCTACAGCAGCAACTGACGATGTTACAGCAGCAGCAGACGATGCTACAGCAGCAGCAGCAGCAGACGATGCTACAGCAGCAGCAGCAGCTGACGGTGGTACAGCAGCAACAGACGATGCTACAGCAGCAGCAGACGATGCTACAGCAGCAGCAGACGATGCTACAGCAGCAGCAGATGATGCTACAGCAGCAGCAGATGGTACTACAGCAGCAGCAGCAGCAGATGGTACTACAGCAGCAGCAGCAGCTGACGGTGGTACAGCAGCAGCAGCTGACGGTGGTACAGCGGCAGCAGCAGCAGCTGACGGTGGTACAGCAGCAGCAGCTGATGGTGGTACAGCGGCAGCAGCAGCTGTACCACCAATAGTAGCGATGGTTGATTGGGGTTTATTATACAACCTGGCCAGCTCGGAGACACGCACTCCACTTTCATACTTATCAATGATCTTTTTCTTCATCTCCATAGTAATTCTCACCCTTATTGCTGTAGGGTTGGCACTAGAAGCTTTCTTGGGGCCCATTGTCACTTATTTTCCAGAAAAAATCACCAAAAACACTGTAATAATACGAAATGTTCCGATTGTATGCTTGGATGTTACCGCGGAGGCTGGCTGGTAAACAATGCCACCGGCAGAACATGTGAGCGTGGCTCAGGCCGCACATTGGACGCGTCTCGGACGAAGGGCGGTGAGCGGGTTTTTGGGCGGTATGCGAGGCAAAATTTTTGCGATCAAAGCGTCCGGTATGCGGATTGTACGGTATGCGATGCGTCCGGTATGCGGGGGTCCACTGTACAATGCATGCACTTTAAAGGAGGGGGTTTGGGGTATTGGCAGCTTGGAGGGACATCTGAAATGTCGTATCTGAGTGCCTCTGCAAAGACAGTGATAATGTATGAGAGATGGTGAAAGTGATAATGAAAACTTTTTCTTTGTTTCGGGGTTTTTCTTTCTTTTTGGGTCACCCTGCCTCAGTTGGAAGCAGCCGTGTTAAAAAAAAAAAAGTATTGAACATACCTGGTAAAGTGTATGGTAGAGTTCTTGAAAGAATTAAGAATAAGATGGAGAGCAGGAGAGCAGATGAACATGGAGGTTTCAGGAAGAGTAGTGGGTGTGTAGACCAGGTGTTTACAGTGAAACACAAAGATGAATAGTATTTAGATAAGGGTAAAGAGGTTTTTGTGACATTCATGGATTTGGAAAAGGCATATGATAGGGAAAATAAGAGAGCAATGTGGCAGATGTTGCAAATGTATGGAATAGGAGGAAGGTTACTGAAAGCAGTGAAGAATTTTTACGAGGATAGTGAGTCTCGAGTTAGAGTGTATAGGAGAGAGGGAGATTATTTCCCAGTAAAAGTAGGCCTGAGACAGGGATGTATGATGTCACCATGGTTGTTCAATATATTAATAGATAGGGTTGTAAGAGAAGTGAAAGCTTGGGTATTGGCAAGAGGTGTAGGATTAAAAGATAAAGAATCTAACACAAAGTGTGAGTTATCACAGTTGCCCTTTCTTGAGGACACTGTGCTTTTGGGAGATATTATCTTTAATTCTGTAAGTTTTTTTTTTTTTTTTTTTTTTTTTAAATTTCTTGGACACTGGGGCACCCCTTCAGATTTTAGCCTTGGACCCTGAAAAGGTTAAAACTATACCAGAAATGTTATAAATGGTGCAAAGGTGACATTAAAACAATATCAGAGATGGTTGACACACTGGCTACCATTATAGTATGCTCCTCACTTAGCGACGAATTCGATTAACGACATGGTCTTAGGAATGGAACTCAATCATTAAGTGAGAAGAGGCTGTATAGGAAAGAGTAAGGCGATGAGGATAACAAAAAATTTAGGTAATGAAAGATTCGATATCAGATTGTAATGAGAGGGTATGGAGGAGGTGAATGTATTCAAATATTTGGGGGGTGGAAGCAAGGGAAGGAATGTATGAGAAAATAGTTATACCAACACTGTTATATGGGTGTGAAGCATGGGTGGTGAATGTTGCAACAAGGAGAAGGCTGGAGGCAGTGGAGATGTCATGTTTGAGGGCAGTGTGTGGTGCGAATATAATGCAGAGAATCAGTAGTTTGGAAATTAGGAGGAGGTGCGGGGTTACCAAGACTATTATCCAGGGGGCTGAGGAGGGGTTGTTGAGATGCTCTGGACATGTAGAGAGGATGGAACAAAATAGTATGACTTAGAGAGTGTATAAATCTGTAGTGGAGGGAAGGCAAGGTAGGGGTCGGTCTAGGAAAGGTTGGAGGGAGGGGGTAAAGGAGGTTTTGTGTGCGAGGGGCTTGGACTTCAAGCAAGCATGCGTGAGGGCATTAGATAGGAGCAAATGGAGATGAATGGGTTTTAGTACTGGACATGCTGTTGGAGTAAGAGTATGGTAACATTTATGAAGGGATTGAGGGAAAATGGCAGGCTGGACTTGAGTCCTGGAGACAGGAAGTACAGTGCCTGCACTTTGTAGGAGGGGTGTTAATGCTGCGGTTTTATAACTTTAGTGTAAGAGCACCTCTGTCAAGGCAGTAATGGAGTGATTGATTATGAAAGTTTTTCTTTTTCGAACCACCCTGCCTTGGTGGGAAACAGCTGATGTGGTAATAAAAGAAAAATAAATGGAATGCTTTAATTGGATCTGGTAAGGGCATGATCACTTCCATCTCAGAGTGTGGGAAAATATTGGTGTTCACTGCTCGACTGGGATGTGTTTGATGACACTTAATCTTGCTTTAATTTAAAACTGCTTACATAGACTGCAGTGTTTACAAGAAATATGGACCTCCCCTTCTCATCAGTGGCAAGCCAGAGTTGCTCTTCGACCTGCTCTTCCCTTTTGTGACCTGTGCAAAAGAGAGAGAGAGAGAGGTAGAGAGTTCTAATTCCAGCCGAAGGGAGTCGCCTGCCCACCAGGGGGCGTCCAAGGCCATGGGTTGGAGAAATACTAATTTTTTCTCCACATGTTCCTCTTCGAGGGGGGCTCCTTGGCGTGGTGAAGAGTCTCTTGGTCTGAGGAATTGGACCTGTCGGTCACCTTCCTCAGACCGAACCTAATTATCCCCCCAATCCCCCCTTCCCTATCCCATCCTCCCCATCCTCCTTTTTTTCCTTTCCCCCTCCTCCTCCCCACCCCTCCCTTTTGCCCTTCCTCTTTTTGACCTTTGGGATTTTTCCCACAGGCACGCTAGTTCCTAGGTAGGGGAAAGGGTACCGGGGTCCATCCCATTCCGTTGAGGTTCTTGGCGGTGGCGTAGTTTGCCGTGGAATCTGGTTCTCCTGGGGATGTCCCGATCCCCCTCTGGTATCCCAGAGGGTGGCTTTGGGTGTCTTTCAGGCGACGGGTGTATCTCTGGAAGCCACCTTTCGGATTCCGGGGGTGGTGGCTGAAGGAGGTATGCTTTGTGGCGGATATCCGGCTGCCTTCTATTTTGTCCACAGTGGTAGCTCAACAGATGTGAGGTTGCTATGCCAGATTGCTGGTTTACTGGCATGAAGGGTAGGGTATGGCACTGGTTCCATGCTGCATCTGAGCTACTTGCGGTGCTGAGGTCCTCTTGGGCACGGAGGGAGATTTCTGGTCCATTCATTCCTCCTAGGAACTATCCCTCCCCGGTCCCTCCTTTTTTTATTCTTTATTTTTATTTTCTTCTTTCTTTTTGTTTTTAAGAAAAAAAAAAGTAACCTAATCATGGAGTACCCGATCCATGACCCCGCTACCCCCGGGCCCCTTATTGTTACCGCACCCTGTTCTGACCTCGCCTCGTCTTTTGGCCACTCTTTGGACACTCATAAGGCCCCTGTACCTCTTCCTGGTGCTGTTCTGTCACCGGCTTCAGGTGCCAGGGTTTCGACTGACTCCTTTGGTTTGTCTGACCTCCACTCCTCTTTGACTATGCTTCCGACCTCTCCCTCTACGGTGCGGCGATTTTCGAATCGCCAGCCCATCCCATGTCGGACCAACTCTGGTCCCACTTCTAAATGCCAACGACAATCTCCTGATGATGTTACTTCGTTACCTTCCTATTCTACTCGGAAAAGACTGACACGTCATGCAATCCCTCTCCACACTCAGTTTTGGACCACACAATGGACTAAATTCTTTATTTTAAGACTGACTTCTTCTACTGCCTATCTTTCTGACCATAGTACAGTGGACCCCTGGTTCACAATATTAATCCGTTCCTGAGAGCTCATTGTAAACCAAAATTATCGGAAAGTGAATCAATATTCCCCATAAGAAATAATGGAAATCAAATTAATCCGTGCAAGACACCCAAAAGTATGAAAAAAAACTTTTACCACATGATATATTAAGTTTAATGCAATATAATAATTACAATAACAATAATAACAATAGAATAATCACAATAGAATAATTGACACTTACCTTTAATGAAGATCTGGTGATGATTCATGGGATGGGAGGAGGGGAGTGTCGAAATTTTTAATGTTTAGAAGGGGAATCCCCCTCCATTAGGACTTGAGGTAGCAAGTCCTTTTCCGGGGTTACTTCCCTTCTTCTTTTAATGCCACTAGGACCAGCTTGAGAGTCACTGGACTTCTGTCGCACAACATATCTGTCCATAGAGGCCTGTACCTCTCGTTCCTTTATGACTTTCCTAAAGTGGTTCACAACATTGTCAGTGTACAGGTTGCCAGCACGGCTTGCAGTAGCTGTGTCAGGGTGATTGTCATCAAAAAAGGTTTGCACTTCAAGCCACTTTGCACACATTTCCTTAATTTCAATAGTCATTAGCACCCTTAGTCTCAATGGGTTGGCACTAGAAGCTTTCTTGGGGCCCATGGTGACTTATTTTGCAGAAACAAGCACCAAAAACAGTGATAATATGGACAATATAGAATGTACCAAATGTATCCTTAGATCCGCGCACACTGGCTGGCTTGTAAACACTGGACACATCTCGTACGAATCGTATCGCATACCGGGTTTTGTAACGGGAACCGAGGCAAATTTTTTGCAGTATAATGCTTCGGATACTGGATTTATTGGATACCGATGGCTTCGCGAACCGGGGGCCCACTGTATTGGCAAAGCGCTCCTATGCCACGTTGGTAGAGATATTTCCTTTCATGCTCTTAAGAGTGGTACGCGCATCATCACAGTCCAGAATTCTACCCAAGCTCATGATCTTTCTCTTCTTTCACATATCGATATTATTTCTATCACTATCGAAAAACATCATTCCTTCAATTCTTGTAGTGGTACTGTTATTCTGCCCCATACCATAGTCCAACAGAATTTCCAGATATGTGGCAGTGACATTCTCGAACAGCTGGAACTCCAAGATCTCCCAATTCTCAAGGTAGACACTTATGTTCTTCCCGCCCTTGCAATGTGGCTCATTTAACTTTTGACAGCCGTGAACTCCCATCCTCTGTTTATGTAGCAGGACATCGGTTACAAGTTCGGGAGGTGATCCCTACACCGCAACAGTGTAGGAATTGCTGGCGATTTGGCCACCCAGCAAAATATTTCAGATCTATAGCTGAATACCCAGTCTGTGGTGTCTGACCATTCTAATACATCTTGCAGTCGACCTCCCTCTTGCCTTAATTGTCATGAGGCTCACCCTTCGTACTCTCTCCGTTGCTAGGTCTAATTAAATGAGTGAGAAATTGATTACCTCAAAGAGGCAGAAGGTCTCCCTTATGCTATGGCAGTTTCTCATCTCCGCCTCCAAGGGGGACTACCCCGTGTTTCTTATTCTCGTGTTTCAAAACGTCCCCCCACTTCTGGGGTCCCATCTTCTGCAGCCTCCTCTGTGGTTGCCAGTCCCATAGTCACTCCTGTATCTAATTCTTTTGCTGTCCTGGGCTCAGACGTCCCTACTTCAACACCTCAGTCTGTTCTCACTTCTCCGTGTTCTCCCTCACAAACCCCGGTATCGACAAGACCTCGTACAACACCTCCTCCTAGTCATCCCTCTACTTCTCAGAAGTCCAAAAAATCTCCTTTAACCTCTCCTTCCCTTCATCCACCTCCACATTTTACCTTCCCGGTCTCTGTACCTGGGTCTTTCCCTTTCACTGGCTCTGTTACAAGTGTGGAGGTTCATCCTTCTCCTCGTACTGTGCCTTCCTCCCCTGTCCCCTCCCAAGTTTCTTCCTCTTCTGCCACCTCCCAGGTTTCTGCCTCTTCTGTCCCCTCCCACAATTCTCCAGTTCCCTCCACCCTTTCGCCCCCCCCCCTGCCTTGGTACAGTCCATTACAGTTCCGATCTTTACTCAAACTCCTCCTCCTTCCATCTCCGATATTGTCTCCCATACGACGTCTCTGAACTCCGAAACACTTGAAGCAATCTCTGAATATATTGCAGAGACCAAACCATCAGTGGACACTGATCCACCCTCTGTTCCTTCTCTTTCCTCTTCTCCATCTGTGCAACTCCTTTCTTCACAGCGCACCGTTCCTTCACTGCTTGAACGTTTTCCGCTGCCACCGCATGTGGACTTCTCTAACCCCTCTAGTCCATAAGTACCCTTACCTGCAGATTTCTAGTATCTTTATCGTTGCCAATCATGGCCTATTTACAGTGGAATATATGCTGCCTCAGGGGTAATCGGGGTGAGATTCAGACGTTGCTTTCCCAATTTTCCCCTGTTGGTGTTTGCTTACTAGAACCAAAATTACACTCTGATGTTATCTATCCCATCTCAGGCTATAATTTATTGTATTCTTCTGATCCTTTTCCTGATGGGACCTTTAATGAAAGTGCCCTTCTTCTACGCACTGATATTCCGTACCATCAGCTATTTGTTTGTACTTTGCTGCATTACACAGCAGCCCGTATCCACCTGCATAGGTGGTATACACTCTGCTCTTTGTATCTCTCTCCTTCTTGAGCATTATCTATTCCGGATATTGCCTTTCTTGTTTCGTCATTACCGCCACCACTTCTGTTACTTGGCGATTTTAATGCCCATCATTTCCTCTCGGGGGGGTCTCACTGTGATTCCCATGGCATTCAGCTAGAGGCTTTTCTTGCTTCCCACCCCCTCCATGTTTTAAATACAGGTACTCACACACATTTTGATCCTTGTACTCATACACTCTCTTGCATCGATCTCTCAGTCTGCTCTTCCTCCGCCGCACTAGATTTCACCTGGTCTGTTCTCCCAGATTTACATGACAGCGATCATTTCCCAATCATTCTTACTTCCCCTTCATATTCACCACCTCTTCGTAACCCACGCTGGCAATTTGATCGGGCAAATTGGGACCTTTACTCACAACTAACTGTTTTTAGTGAGGTTCCTTCTTTGTCCTCCATTGATGAGCTTTTACACCTCTTCTCTTCCTCAGTTTTAACCACAGCTTCTCATTCTATACCCCAAACCTCAGGCAGGCATTCTCAGAAATGCGTGCCTTGGTTGTCTCCTGCTTGTGCTCGTGCAGTACGTTTGAAACGCGCTGCATGGGGCAGATACAGGTATAATAGAACCACTGAGAGTCTTCCTGATTTTAAGCAGAATCGTGCAATCGCTCGCCGTGTCATCCGTGACACTAAACGCACTTTCTGGAGAGATTGTCTCCACCATCACCTCTGCTTCCTCTACGAGTGCAGCTTGCCAGTGTTGATATAGCAAACCCTCTAGATGTTGTCATTGAAATTGGCAATCATCTGGTCCGTATTTCTCTGGGGACTTCATCTCTGCCCTTCGTTTCTTTCCTCAAAGTCTGCCAGAGAGTTAGCACCCTTGGACTTTTCTTCTCTCAGAGAAAAACAGTATAATGTGCCTTTTACACTGCCGGAACTGGAGGCAACACTCAGCTTGCTGATCATCGACAGCTGGGCCCGACGACATTCATGTTCGTATGTTACAACATTTACATCAGTCAGCCCTTGCAGTCCTCTTATGCCTTTTCAATCTTATTTGGTCACAAGGAATTCTTCCACAGCTGTGGAAATCTGCCATTGCTCTCCCTTTCTGCAAACCGGGTACTACGGGACATGAAGCCTCCCACTATCATCCCATCGCTCTTACCAGTGCAGTTTGCAAAGTGATGGAACGTCTGGTAAATGAACGTTTAATGTGGTATTTAGAGACACAACAGTCTCTCCACTCGTCAATATGGCTTTCGCAAGGGCAATTCTACCATAGACCCCTTACTACGTTTGGATACATATGTTTGTAATGCCTTTGCGAATAACCATTCAGTTATTGCCATATTTTTTGACCTTGAGAAGGCATATGACACAACTTGGAGGTATAATAATTTGGCCCAAGCCCACTCCTTAGGCCTCCGAGGTAATCTACCATCTTTCCTTAAGAACTTTTTAACTGACAGACATTTCCGTGTTCGAATCAATAATGTGCTCTCCCCGGACTTTATCCAAGCTGAAGGTGTCCCTCAGGGATGTGTTCTGAGCACAACACTTTTTCTCCTTGCTATAAACGATTTGGCCTCTGTTCTTCCCTCCAATATTTGGTCATCACTCTATGTCGATGACTTCTCTATTGCTTGTGCAGGCGCTGCCTGCCATCTCATTACAGTTTCTCTCTAACATGAGGTTGACCATGTTTCCAATTGGGCCACCACGCATGGGTTTAAATTTTCCAGTACCAAAACTCTCCAAATTACTTTCACTAGACGCTCTGTCATCTCCAATCGTCCTTTGTACCTCTATGGCTCCCGTATCCCTGAACGTGATACAGTCGGGTTTCTAGGCCTTCTCTTTGACCGTAGGTTATCCTGGAAACCCCACATTGCCTCTCTAAAGGCAACTTGTCACAGCCGGCTGAACCTTCTTAAGACCCTTGCTCATCTTTCATGGGGAGCTGATCGTCGAACTCTCCTTTGCCTACATTCAGCCCTCATTTTATCGAAACTCGATTATGGTGACCAGATCTATTCAGCGGCCTCTCCTGCTACTCTCTCTAGCCTTAACCCCATCCATCACCAAGGATTACGTTTGTGCCTTGGTGCTTTTCGCTCTTTCCCTGTTGAGAGCCTCTATGCAGAAGCAAATGTTCCATCCTTGTCTGAGCGCCGTGATGCCCATTGCCTTCGCTACTGTGTGCGCTCTCACGATCTCCGCAATCCTTCCATTTATAGAATGGTCACTGATATAAGTAGACATTCTTTATTTGTTCGCCGCCCGTTTGCTCCGTCCCTTCTCTCTACGCCTACATTTGCTCTTGTCTTCCCTTCATTGACTTTTTTACAAAAGTGACTTACCCACAACCTGATGACCTTTGCCCTTTTTAAATCTCCTTTACCCCCCCACCCCAAAAACATCCCGTGCCCCGCTGTTTCTGTTACCAAATCATCCCTCCCACCTTCTGCCCATACCCTCGCTTTTTTCCCTACCCTGCAGCGCTGTATAGCCCGTGGTTTAATTTTTTTATAATAATAATTTCTCCATGTTAGTGGTATTTAACCCAAACAGTCCAAGAGATTCGTTTACGGTAGTCAAAAGTAGATCAGTTTTTTTCATATTTTCAAAAAAAAAAAAAAGTAGATAAAGTTTTTTCAATTTCAAAAAGTAAAAAAAAAAGATATCTATTTTTTAACTTTAAATGTTGAAAAACGAAGGGGAAAAACAGAGTTTATTTATTAATACCACAAAAAACAACCATACCACCCTACAAAAACAGAAAATCGAATTGGCCAATTTTTCAAAAATTAAAAATTAATGTAAAAATTTTAAAAAAACAGGGAGACATTCCCGAACTAAACAACATTTCCCCTTTTTTCATTAACATTTTGACTGCAGTCAATATTAGCCCTTACAGGACTGTGTTTGCGTATAATTTCAAATTTTGGGTTCAAATCAAGCAGGGGGAAAGCGGAGGCCCCCATGTGAGAGAATGGGGCGTGTGGTGTGCCCCTATAAAAAATCCTGGACGAGTCAAAAAAAAAAAACTCCGATTTTTTTTTGTTTTTTAAAAAAATGCCTTTTGGGTCATTTTAGTAGGGGTTTTTTGGGTTTTTGTTTTGGTCTCATTTGATAATGGAAAAATATAGAAAAAGAGGGGGATTTTATTGGTTTTTATAAAAAAAACCTAAATGGAGCTCAAAAAGGGAAAATGTTTTATTTTTTTCGATGTTCAAAATAAAAAATATTTTATTTCAAAAATGTCCCAAACAGATCTAGAGAGGTAAGAGAACCTTAGCATGAAAGTTCGTCAAATTTTAAAATAAGTAGGCTTCAAACCAGGCAGGAGAAAGCTGGTAGGCCCACATGTGAGAGAATGGGTCTGTGTGGTCAGTGTGCACCATATAAAAAAAATCCTGGAGCACGCAGTGCATAATGAGAAAAAAAAACTCCGACCGTTTTTTTTTTAATTAAAATGCCGACTTTGTGGTCTATTTTCGTATAGTATTTGTGGGTGTATTCTCGTTTTCTTGGTCTCATTTGATAGAATGGAAACTATATTATAGAAATAGAGGTGATTTTGATTAATTTTACTATAAAAAAACCTGGAAATGGAGCACAAAGTACGGGAAATGGTTTGATTTTTGCCGATGTTCAAAAGTAAACAAATGTCATTGTCCAATAAATGTCCAAATAGCCATTCTAATATGCAGTCATGAATGGGTTGATGTAATTTTTACAATTATTACAGTATTGCAGTAGTCTGCATAACAGTAAATCTTCTATTTTTTGTTTGAATAAAATTTCAAAATAAAAAGCAAGAGTAATATCAGAGGGGCCTGGAGACATGACTGATGAACAAAGAAAATGTTATTTTAGAGCCAGGAATGTCTGCATTGTTCATTCTGGTCCTTATTTTGAAATTGTCATATTTTTTAATTTTCGTAAAATTGGCCAAATTGCAAATTTCTGACCATGTTATTGGGTAGTTGAAATCGGTAAATGGGCAGTTTCTTGTACTCAATTGATGGAAAAAATGGAGTTCTGAAGAAATAGCTATGAGTTTGGTTGACTGGAATAATGGAATTAGCCGAAAATAGGGCTCAAAGTGGGCGAAATCGCCGATTTGTAAATATCGCTGAGGTTGCTAACTTCACGAGAGCGTAATTCCGTCAGTTTTCCATTAAATTTCATTGTTTTGGTGTCTTTACAATCGGGAAAAGATTCTCTATCATTTCATAAGAAAAAAATAATTTTTTTTTTTTAAATTTTGCGACACCAGGAGACACCTCAGGATTGGGGGTTGTGACAGTCAAAGGGTTAAAATCATTAGGAATGTCTTATTAGTAGGGGAGTTTCGGTGGGGGGGAAATAAATGGGATTAAATCTGGAGTATCTGAGAGAGTTAGAGCAAAGGAAGGGGTAGCAGTAATGTTGAAGGATCAGTTATGGAAGGAGAAAAGAGAATATGAATGTGTAAATTAAAGAATTATGGGGATTAAAGTAAAGGTTGGATGCGAAAAGTGGGTCATAATAAGCGTGTATGCACCTGGAGAAGAGAGGAATGTAGAGGAAAGAGAGAGATTTTGGGAGATGATAAGTGAATGTATAGGAGCCTTTGAACCAAGTGAGAGAGTAATTGTGGTAGGGGACCTGAATGCTAAAGTAGGAGAAACTTTTAGAGAGGGTGTGGTAGGTAAGTTTGGGGTGCCAGGTGTAAATGATAATGGGAGCCCTTTGATTGAACTTTGTATAGAAAGGGGTTTAGTTATAGGTAATACATATTTTAAGAAAAAGAGATTAAATAAGTATACAAGATATGATGTAGGGCGAAATGACAGTAGTTGTTGGATTATGTATTGGTAGATAAAAGACTGTTGAGTAGACTTCAGGATGTACATGTTTATAGAGGGGCCACAGATATATCAGATCACTTTCTAGTTGTAGCTACACTGAGAGTAAAAGGTAGATGGGATACAAGGAGAATAGAAACATCAGGGAAGAGAGAGGTGAAGGTTTATAAACTAAAAGAGGAGGCAGTTAGGGTAAGATATAAACAGCTATTGGAGGATAGATGGGCTAATGAGAGCATAGGCAATGGGGTCGAAGAGGTATGGGGTAGGTTTAAAAATGTAGTGTTAGAGTGTTCAGCAGAAGTTTGTGGTTACAGGAAAGTGGGTGCGGGAGGGAAGAGGAGCGATTGGTGGAATTATGATGTAAAGAGTAGTAAGGGAGAAAAAGTTAGCATATGAGAAGTTTTTACAAAGTAGAAGTGATGCAAGGAGGGAAGAGTATATGGAGAAAAAGAGAGAGGTTAAGAGAGTGGTGAAGCAATGTAAAAAGAGAGCAAATGAGAGAGTGGGTGAGATGTTATCAACAAATTTTGTTAAAAATAAGAAAAAGTTTTGGAGTGTGATTAACAAGTTAAGGAAGCCTAGAGAACAAATGGATTTGTCAGTTAAAAATAGGAGAGGAGAGTTATTAAATGGAGAGTTAGAGGTATTGGGAAGATGGAGGGAATATTTTGAGGAATTGTTAAATGTTGATGAAGTTAGGGAAGCTCTGATTTCGTGTATAGGGCAAGGAGGAATAACATCTTGTAGGAGTGAGGAAGAGCCAGTTGTGAGTGTGGGGGAAGTTCGTGAGGCAGTAGGTAAAATGAAAGGGGGTAAGGCAGCCGAGATTGATGGGATAAAGATAGAAATGTTAAAAGCAGGTGGGGATATAGTTTTGGAGTGGTTGGTGCAATTATTTAATAAATGTATGGAAGAGGGTAAGGTACCTAGGGATTGGCAGAGAGGATGCATAGTTCCTTCGTATAAAGGCAAAGGGGACAAAAGAGAGTGCAAAAATTATAGGGGGATAAGTCTGTTGAGTATACCTGGTAAAGTGGATAGTAGAGTTATTATTGAAAGAATTAAGAGTAAGACGGAAAATAGGATAGCAGATGAACAAGGAGGCTTTAGGAAAGGTAGGGGGTGTGTGGACCAGGTGTTTACAGTGAAACATATAAGTGAACAGTATTTACATAAGGCTAAAGAGGTCTTTGTGGCATTTATGGATTTGAAAAAGGCGTATGACAGGGTGGATAGGGGGGGGCAATGTGGCAGATGTTGCAAGTGTATGGTGTAGGAGGTAGGTTACTGAAAGCAGTGAAGAGTTTTTACGAGGATAGTGAGGCTCAGGTTAGAGTATGTAGGAAAGAGGGAAATTATTTCCCAGTAAAAGTAGGCCTTAGACAAGGATGTGTGATGTCACCGTGGTTGTTTAATATATTTATAGATGGGGTTGTAAGAGAAGTAAATGCGAGGGTCTTGGCAAGAGGCGTGGAGTTAAAAGATAAAGAATCACACATAAAGTGGGAGTTGTCACAGTTGCTCTTTGCTGATGACACTGTGCTCTTGGGAGATTCTGAAGAGAAGTTGCAGAGATTGGTGGATGAATTTGGTAGGGTATGCAAAAGAAGAAAATTAAAAGTGAATACAGGAAAGAGTAAGGTTATGAGGATAACAAAGATTAGGTGATGAAAGATTGGATATCTGATTGGAGGGAGAGAGTATGGAGGAGGTTAATGTATTCAGATTTTTGGGAGTGGACGTGTCAGTGGATGGGTCTATGAAAGATGAGGTGAATCATAGAATTGATGAGGGGAAAAGGGTGAGTGGTGCACTTAGGAGTCTGTGGAGACAAAAAACTTTGTCCTTGGAGGCAAAGAGGGGAATGTATGAGAGTATAGTTTTACCAACGCTCTTATATGGGCGTGAAGCATGGGTGATGAATGTTGCAGCTAGGAGAAGGCTGGAGGCAGTGGAGATGTCATGTCTGAGGGCAATGTGTGGTGTGAATATAATGCAGAGAATTCGTAGTTTGGAAGTTAGGAGGAGGTGCGGGATTACCAAAACTGTTGTCCAGAGGGCTGAGGAAGGGTTGTTGAGGTGGTTCGGACATGTAGAGAGAATGGAGCGAAACAGAATGACTTCAAGAGTGTATCAGTCTGTAGTGGAAGGAAGGCGGGGTAGGGGTCGGCCTAGGAAGGGTTGGAGGGAGGGGGTAAAGGAGGTTTTGTGTGCGAGGGGCTTGGACTTCCAGCAGGCATGCGTGAGCGTGTTTGATAGGAGTGAATGGAGACAAATGGTTTTTAATACTTGACGTGCTGTTGGAGTGTGAGCAAAGTAACATTTATGAAGGGGTTCAGGGAAACCGGCAGGCCGGACTTGAGTCCTGGAGATGGGAAGTACAGTGCCTGCACTCTGAAGGAGGGGTGTTAATGTTGCAGTTTAAAATCTGTAGTATAAAGCACCCTTCTGGCAAGACAGTGATGGAGTGAATGATGGTGAAAGTTTTTTTTCGGGCCACCCTGCCTTGGTGGGAATCGGCCAGTGTGATAATTTAAAAAATAATAAATAACATAATAATCACTGAGGAGCATTAACCCTTTGAGGGTTTCGGCCGTACTAGTACGGCTTACGACCCAGGGTTTTTGACGTACTAGTATGCCTAAATTCTAGCGCTCTCAAATCTAGTGGGAGAAAGCTGGTAGGCATACATATGAAAGAATGGGTCTATGTGGTCAGTGTGCGCAGTATAAAAAAAATCCTGCAGCACACAGTGCATAATGAGAAAAAAAACTTTGACCATGTTTTTGGAATAAAATATCGACTTTGCACTGTATTTTCGTATGGTATTTATTAATGTATTCTAGTTTTCTTGGTCTCATTTTATAGAATGCTAGACATATTACGGAAATTGAGATGATTTTGACTGGTTTTACAATGAAAAGTACCTTGAAATTGAGCTCAAAATAGCAGAAATGTTCGATTTTTACCAAAGTTCAAACGTAAACAAATCATGCCAAGCGTCCAATACACGTCAACTGGTGAGTCTAATATTCTTTCACAAGAGCGCTGATATTATTTATGCCATTTCTACACTAATGCAGTAGTCTGCATAACAGTAAATCTTCTATTTTTATAAGAATAAAAATTGAAAGTGGAAAGCCAAAGAAATATAAGAGGGGCCTGGGGATGTGACTAACATACAGAGGAAATGTTATTTTAGTGCCAGGAATGTCTTTCTTGTTTATTCTGGACCCTATTCGGAAATTGGCATCTTTTGAAATTTGTGTGAAATTGGCAAAATTGCTCAATTCTGACCACTGTATTGGATAGTTGAAATCAGTAAATGGGTGGTTTCTTGTACTCATCCAATAGAAAAAAATGGAGTTCTAGAGAAATAGTTATGATTTTTGTCGACTAGTACACAGGAATTGGCCGAAAATAGGGCTCAAAGTAGGCAAAATCGCCGATGCGTAAACATCATCGAGACCGCTAACTTCACGAGAGCATAATTCCATAAGCTTTCCATCAAATTTCATACTTTTGGTGTCAATATGATCAGGAAAAGATTCTCTATCTTTTCACGAGATTTTTTTTTTTTTTTTATTGAAATTTGGCCGACCCTGAGAGCAAGTCTCGGAGAGGGCCTGTCGACCCACAAAGGGTTAAATGTCGTATAAAACGTTAATATAGACATTTTGCTTAATCCATCTAAATACACCCCACAGTAGAATAAATTAACATAAATATGAGATGTGTCAGCCAGGTGACTTGTAGGACTTGTGGTAGCCACGCAACTTGTGGTAGCCAGACAACTTGTAGGACTTGTGGTAGCCAGGTGACTTGTGGTCCAACAGCAGAGAAAATCTGTCACTATGTAGTTACTGTAGCACTGGGTAGTTACTGAGTAATTGGCCAGATACTATGTGGTTTTATTTTGAGAGGACGGGGCGTCAGTGGACACTCCAGGTTACTCAATTTTTCCCCCCATAAATAAATAAAATGCCCATTAAAGATGCCTTGATCCAAGGAATTTTACATATTCTCGTTTTCCTTGGATCAAACGTTGCTTATCCCCACCCCATCCCCTCTTAGGGGCTTTATGACTTGCAGGTTTGGCACTTTTCCCCATAGACATACAAAAATAATTGTTAGGATTTTTTTTTATCTAGCCTAGATAATATAAATATATATTGAAAATATAAAGAAAAATAACCTTGAAGTGACAGGAACTGAAATGTGTACATTAGTAATTTGTAACTGTTCAGCTGCCTGCCAGCATACATAAAGGGGATTACCAATAGACCCCTGGCTGTCTTCAAGCAGGCACTGGACAAGCACCTAAAGTTGGTACCTGACCAGCCGGGCTGTGGCTCGTACGTTGGATTGCGTGCAGCCAGCAGTAACACCCCGGTTGATCAGGCTCTGATCCACCATGAGGCCTGGTCACAGACTGGGCCACGGGGGCATTGACCCCCGGAACTCTCTCCAGGTAAACTACAGGTATAATATTACTGGGGGTAACTAGAAAATTATTCCATTCATATGACTTCACTTCCCAAGAGCACAGTGTCATCATCAAAGAGCAACTGTGACAACTCCCACTTTATGTGTGATTCTTTATCTTTTAACTCCACGCCTCTTGCCAAGACCCTCGCATTTAGTTCTCTTACAACCCCATCTATAAATATATTAAACAACCACGGTGACATCACACATCCCTGTCTAAGGCCTACTTTTACTGGGAAATAATTTCCCTCTTTCCTACATACTCTAACTTGAGCCTCACTATCCTCATAAAAACTCTTCACTGCTTTCAGTAATATGCCTCCTACACCATACACCTGCAACATCTGCCACATTGTCCCCCTATCCACCCTGTCATACGCCTTTTCCAAATCCATAATTGCCACAAAGACCTCTTTAGCCTTATCTAAATACTGTTCACTTATATGTTTCACTGTAAACACCTGGTCCACACCCCCTACCTTTCCTAAAGCCTCCTTGTTCATCTGCTATCCTATTCTCTGTCTTACTCTTATTGTTTTTAATGCCTAGTTCTATTACTAACATAATATATGTTAGTGTAAACTTATCTGGCGTTTATATGCATTTATAAGTGAAAAAAATGGCGTTCTGCTTTCCGGCAATGTCTGCTTTCCGGCAGTAGCCTGGAACCTGACCTGCCCTACTGTACTGTCTCAAATTTCATCAGTATACTGGCTCAAAAATTGTGCAGATGGTTGTGAATCCAGAGCAGCAAGCCAGTGGAGGGAAAAGCAGTGATGAAAATGAGGAAGATGTAGCAGAAAGAGTCTCTGTTGATAGGTTAATTAAGTGTATTCTAACCTAACCACTCTGTAATCCAGCAAACTCACTAATCCGTCACACTACAGGTCCCAGTGATGCTGGATTAGTGATGGCCGACCTGTAGTAAGTCTTTCATTCTGTCAAATAATACTAAGAAACGGGCAATAAATCCATCATGGAAAACACCTCAAAGTCACTGTTTTAAACCAAACACATGGTCAGAGTTTTTTTTTTTTATATATATGTATATATATATTCATACTTGCCACACAGACCCGTTCTCTCATATCTAGGCCATAATTTACAACATGCAGCTTATCTGAGTGAGCTGAACTCATGACATAGAACTATGCAAGAGACCCTTTGCCTTAATGATGTTCTATGTAGCAACCACTGAAAGGGTTAATTTTGGGAATCTGGACAGTGATAGGGTTAATGAAATGATCCAAAGCCAAACTAGTTACAGGCAGGCCCTGCTTACAGTGCTTCACTTTAGTGTTTCACTAATACATGGGTTTTCAGTTATACCCATTCTTCATTTATTCAAACTTTCTACAGTAAACATATTCACCATTCACTATAAGCTAAGGACAAAAATATTTTAAGGTAAATAATGTATGTGTTGTATATGCATTTTTTAGGCCTAGCTATATTGCTCACTAATATATGATAGTGGAAACGTATTATCAGGCTTTTATATGCATTTGAAAGTGAAAAAAAGACTATGATTAACTTTACAGCAGTAACCTGGAACCTAACCTGCTGTATAAGTGTAGCCCACCTGTATTAAGAACACAGAAAAATTCTGAGAAAATACTTAGAAACTGATATATTTACAAAAATACCATTTTACAAAACTGGGTTAGTTTTCAGTTGGCTAAACCCTTAGCAATGCAGGTGCTAAACAAAAGTTTCCTTAGACCAGCTATCAAGTTGAACTACCACTGCATCTTGCCTCTACTCATACCTGATCTTTCTTTGCTCCTGCCCATAATAATGTGTTTCTGCTAGGTATATTCCATCGACTTTAACTCTTTCCGAGTCCAGACACCCAATCTGAAACTTCTCCACAGGGTCCAGGAATTTAAAAAAAAAAAAAAATATTTTTTTTATGAAATGGTAGAGAATATTTTCTGAAGGTAATAAAACAAAAAGTACAAAATTTAACAGAAAATTGATGAAATTATGCTACTACGAATTTTGCTGTGTCCACAGTATTTACGTATCAGGGATTTTACCCATTTTGACACCTATTTTAGGCCATTTACATTGTTACAGTCAACCAAATTATTAGCTGCTTCACTAGTATGCCTTCCATTTTATCAAGCACAAGAAACTGCCCAATCAGCTATTTCAGCTATCCAATAAAGTGATCAAAAATTGGTAATTGGCCATTTTCACCCGATTTCAAAATATTCCAGTTTCAAAATAGGGTCCAGAATAAAGAGTGCAGGCATTTCTAGCACTAAAATAACATTTCCTCTGTTCATTAGTTATGTTTCCAGGCTTTACACATGAATTCTATTTTGATTTTTTATTCACACACAAAAAAAATTGATTTTTATGTAATATTGTAATACAGTAGTCGCCCAAATTTGTGGGGGTTACATTCCAAGACCACCCACAGATTTGGATAAACCTCGAATTCTGGACACTTAAAAAAATGCCTATAGATGCCTAATTTTATAGTGTAAACTCTAAATATGCCCCCAAAATATGTACTTCAATTTAATTTCAAACTCAGCTTCATCACCTTTAAAAAAAAAAAAAGAATGTAAAGATAAACCCATATACAGTACTGTACTGCTATGTCTCCCGCAGTGCTAGAATGCAAAATACGTACAGATGTTATCCCCATATGTACTGTAATTCATGCAAGCCCTTTTTCTTTGGTATACTGTACTTCATGCAACCCTGTTTTCTTTGATATATGTATGGTAAATATACATTAATAATTTAATTTAGTAAAAGTAAAGTTAAATGTATGGGTACTTACCAATAATGAATGATACCGTTCTCTCTACAGCACTAAAAAATTTATATAGTATTATATTTTATATGGAAATTTTACTGAATTTACGTTAACCCTTAAACTGTTCTAACATAGATCTATGTTTGCATGCGTAGCGCTCCAAACATAGATCAACGTTTTATTTTTCATTCCTCCAAATTTGGCACAATAGGCTTGAGTTGGCTAGACATGAAAGAATGGGTCTGTGCACTTAGTGTTACCTGGAGTTTACCTGGAAAATGTTTCGGGGGTCAACGCCCCCATGGCCCAGTCTGAGAACAGGCCTCATAGTGGATCAGGGTCTGATCAACCAGGCTGTTACTGCTGCCAGCACGCAAGCTGACGGACGAACCACAGCCCGGTTGGTCAGGTACTGTAGGTGCCTGTCCAGTGCCTTCTTGAAGACAGCCAGGAGTCTATTGGTAATCCCCCTTATATATGCTGGGAGGCAGTTGAACAGTCTTGGGGCCCCAGACACTTATTGTGTTGTCTTTGTGTACTCGTGGCACCCCTGCTTTTCATCGGGGGAATGTTGCATCTTCTGCAGAGTCTTTTGCTTTTATATGGAGTAATTTTTTTGTGCAAGTTTGGTACCAATCCCTCCAGGACCTTCCAAGTGTATATTATCATGGATCTCTCTCGCCTGCATTCGAAGGAATACAGATCAAGGACCTTCAACCGTTCCCAGTAGTTTAGGTGCCTTATTGCACTTGTGTACCCTGAAAGTTCTTTGTACACTCTCCAGGTCTTCAATGTCACCAGCCTTGAAGGGTGCCATTAGTGTACAACAGTATTCCAGCCTAGAGAGCACAAGCGATTTGAAGAGAATCATCATGGGCTTGGCGTCCCTAGTTTTGAAGGTTCTCATTATCCATCCTGTCATTTCCTTGTGCTACTAGGTCTGATGTCATTCTCCTTCCTTCAATGGATGTGCCCTGACTAGGTGGGTCATTGGTATAAACTGGGGAGGGGGGGGGGGTGACATGGACCTGTCTTGCATGGGCCAGTAGGCCTGCTGCAGTGTTCCTTCTTTTTTATGTCGTCGTGTATTTGGCAGGCTTGCCGGCTGGCTGCCTTGCTTTGGCTGTCTCTGGCTCTCTCTCTCTATATCTCTGTCTATCTATATCTGTCTATATCTCTATCTGTAACTCTGTCTATCTATATCTCTGTTTCACATGTACACATAAGTACAGTTATTATACATAGTGTAAATTACCTAGGATAACCCAAAAGTCCCAGGCAAAGATAGATAGACAGATAGACAGACAGACAGACAGCTGGACAAACATGTTTGTGTGTATCAGTGAAATCAAATGAAGCCAAGGTTCCTCCGAACACCCATTTATCAAATGTCACTGAGCTGATAAGAGTTGTCATGACACGATTCTTCAAGAAGTGTAATATACGTATGCTCCAGGCAGACAGAAAGACAGATAAGCAGAGACAGATAGACAGGCAGATACAGACAGACAGATAGGCAGATACAGACAGATACAGATAGATAGACAGAGAGACAAGACATGTTTGTGTGTAACAGTGATAAATACAGCAGTGTTAGCTGGAGCAGTGGGCATTTGTCAAATGTCACTGGACTGTCAGCAGTATAGGGATGCCTTTCATAACACCATGCTTCAAGGTATATGCTAGGGTATCTAGACAATAGCAAATAACCAGGCAGGTGTAAATGTTCACTTGTCACTGTAATTGTGACTATTTGAGCACTATTTCAGTACCTAATATTAGTGTCAGAACAAAAATTGGCTATGAAATCACAAGAACTATTATAAATTGTAATTCTCAGAACAAAAAAAATATATAAATTAAAATAATGAGAAAAAAGGTATATCGGCAACACTTCTGCAAGCAGCAGGAGTCGATGTTGCCGTCAGGTGTGCATGCAGAGCCAACTTCAGTCTTATATCTCAGTAAGTACCGACCCCAAAAATTTTCTTTTAACCCCTTCAGGGTCCAAGGCCAAAATCTGAAGTGGTGCTCCAGTGTCCAAGAAATTTAAAAAAAAAAAAAAAAAAAATTTCTTACAGAATTAAAGAGCATATTTTTGTGAAGGTAATAAGACAAAAAAAAAATAATGATCAATACTTTCCGAGATACAGTGCCAAGAAGTTTGTCAAAAATGATGTGGTGGCGGCAACATCGACGAATTCCACATACACGCATTACAATATTTAGCGGTTTTTATAGTTTTTTCTATTCTTTTCCAATTATTTTCTATTCCTACTAACATTTGGGGCCTGAGAGACCAATACTGTATGTAATGTATATATATATATAAACTCACTGTATTGAACACAATAACCGCACTAAAGTTATTATCATATTATTGTTTACCACTGTTGTTTATTACGATAAACATGCACAAATCTTGTATAATACTAATGTTCTATCATATATTTACATATTTACAATCACTGGACATGGTTTTAGAACTGCTGGAGCTTGTGGAACTCCTTGAAACAAGGCACCATGCACAGAGGCACCTTACATTCCTCACACATAAACCGAGTGTCTTTGTGTCTTTGTTGCCGTCGTTTTGTTTGTGCACAGACGATACATCTCTTCTGAGCAAATTTCTTCTGAGTTGAAGGAAGCTGTATTATGAAATGATCACCTTCCCCTCAAACGCTTGGGTATATCCTGAGTAATTCGAGGACCTTGTTGTATAGCAGGTGTTCTTACTTGGTACTTCATTATGAGTTGTCTGACAACAGACAAACAAAATTCACCATACGGTGGTCTGTTGCCAGTCTTTATTTGGTACATATTATATGCATTGAGCATTGAAATGTCCATGAGATGGAAGAAAAGTTTCATGTACCACTTGTAACTCTTACGAACACAGTCAACAAAACCAATCTGCATGTCACATTTGTCAACCAAGCGCATGTTTTGTGTATAATCAATCACTGTCACTGGTTTTTGAATACGTTCATTAGTCACTCGATCAACTTTGCCACTGTCTTGCATTTCATTACGGTGAATGGTTGTCAACAATGTGACATCTCGTTTGTCATGCCACCGTAATGCCATGATGTCATTGGCAGTAAACACCTGCACGTCATCATGAGCACCTGCGTTGAGCCTGGGCATATGTTTACGATTGGAACGCACTGTGCCACACACATCTGTCTTGTTCACTCGCATGAAATCACTGAGTAATGGGCTTGTGTACCAGTTATCAGTATATAATGTATGCCCCTTACCAAGATAAGGTGCCATCATGTTTCTCACTACGTCACCTGAGATACCCAATAACATCTTGGTATCTTTCAATGTTTTACTTCCCGTGTGTACAACAATATCCAACACAAGGCCACTGTCACAGTCACAGAGTACAAACAGTTTTAAACCAAAGCATTTCCTCTTGCTCAGTATATACTGCTTGAATGACAGTCTACCTTTGAGCAAAATCAAAGACTCGTCAATTACAAGATTCTTGAATGGATAAAAGTATATGCTGAACTTTTGTTTGAGATACATTAAAACATTTCTAATCTTGTATAACCTGTCACTTCTGTCAGGCCTGGTTTTGTCAGAGAAGTGCAACATACGTAACAGTAAGATAAACCTGTTCACTGGTATGATTTCACTGAAGACTGGGGTAGAAATTAGCCGATCTGTGGACCAGTATGCTTTTATATTATGCTTATAGACAGGCATAAGCATTATTGTTGCAAAAAGCAAATACATTTCTGCAACAGTCGTCTCTTTCCACCTGTGTAGTCTTGACTGTGGTGATATGATCGTATTTGCCATGGTGTACTCAAAATACTTATTGCTTTCCCTGACAATAGTTTCCATCAATGGCTGGTCAAAGAATAATTCAAAGAATTCCAGTTCATTGGCCGTGGTTCCAAGGGGACAAGTAGGTAGAATTCCACTTTGAGTCATCAAAGTGGTGAGGCTTGGGAACAAAATTGGGATTTTGCTGCCAATCCCACATACGGTTTGCTGATGGATACTGGACATCATAGGCTGGTTGTGCGGGTGGTTGTGGTTGTGGTGGGCTGGTGGCTGACGCTCCGCTTTGTCCTTGAACTGACGAGTCAGCAGCGTGGGTCCCACCCTGGGCTGGTGAGTCACGCATGGCGGTGCCACTACCATCACCACTAACACCATCCACTGATGCCTGTGGTCTATCCATGCCAAGTGTAGCCACATCATCCTCACTATCACTACCTAAAACTGGTGTAGGGCCACTGGATGTACTCCGGGATGTACTCCGTCCCCTGGGCACAGCATAGGGTACACTACCCGAGCGCATGCGGCGGCGAACATACCGACGCTTCACTGGTGAATATGAGGAATCATATTCACTACTCGAATGATCGTCGAGAGCAATAAAATCACAATCCATGTCACTATCATCATCATTACTGAAGTCAGAGGCCTGGCCACGCGAAAATATTAGTTTTCTCTTGCGTTGAGGCACAACCGACCGTGAGTCACGAGTGCCCACACCAGAGGTAGAAGGTTGAGGATCGTCAGGGTTTTCTGCACTATTATCGATATCCTGGTCATTCTTTTCGGTCACTAACTGATCAAAGCCGTAGAATTCGTCTTCATTTCCATTTCCATGAGTGTCAGAACTATCAGATAGGAAGAGGAGAGTCCCAATTTTCCGGGGAGTGAGAGCTGACTTGCGACGAGGCATGGTGAACAAGGGTAACTGAGCTGGCGTTCCCACGATGCTATGCGGGCGCCTAGATTTTTTGTTTATGGCGCACACCCACCACGCAGACCCGTTCTCTCACATGTAGGCCTATGAGCGCTTTCGTGCTAAATTTGACGGTGCTAGAATTTTGGCGTAGATCTACGGTTTGGACACTCAATGTGAAGCCGTAGATCTACGGGACGGACCCTGACATGTACTCTTCATTAAAAAAAAAGAAAGCTATTTTTTTATTTTTCAAAATATTCAGAGTGCCACGCGAGTGAACATAGATCTATGTTTGGACAGTTTAAGGGTTAATATGTATGTTAGAAAATTATTAAATTATATTTTTCTTAATATTTAACATTAAAACACATAAAAAATTGTATATTGCCATGAAAAGCCAAAAAAAAATTCTGGGAATTTGAGGGGATTTCCGCAAACATTTCAACGGAAAAATCCGCGAATTACTGAAATTGTGAATTTGGAACAGCAAATTCATGGGGGTCCACTGTAATTGTATAAATATCAGTGCCTTCATGAACGTATATTAGACCCACCTATTGACGTGTATTGTATGCATGTGATTTGTTTACTCTTGAACATTGACAAAAATCGAACATTTCCCCTGATTAGGCTCAGTTTCAGGCTATTTTCAGCCCTAAAATCAGTCAAAACCATCTCTATTTCTGTAATATATCTTCCTTTCTATCAAAGGAGAGCAAGAAACTGTGAATACAAGCATAAAACCCATACAAAAATACACCACAAAGTTGCTGTTTTAAACCAAAAACATGTTTGCAGTATTTTCTTATTATGCAGTGTGTGCTGTAGGATTTTTTTTTTTATATGGTGCATACTTACCACACAGACCCATTCTCTCATATCTAGGCCCAAATTTACCGCTCACAAGTTATCTGAGTGAGCTGAGCTCGTGGCGTAGAACAATGGCACAGACCATGGCTTCAAAGCTGTAGAACAAGAGCACAAACCCTCAAGCGGTTAAAGAAAGACTTGTTGTAAACAAAATAATGCAAAGCAAACACTTTATTTATAAAGAGTTGCAGTATATTAAACAATCAGGGTGATTATCATATATTAACTACTTTATAAAAAAAAACTTTTTATTCATAGCATTTCAGTCATCCTTAAAACTAAATTATGATTACAGTTATCTGAGAAAAGGAATACGTTGTTTTTAACATATTGAAGGTATTTCATAATTTAAAAAATCTAACTGATTATATAAAAAGGATAAAGCTAGATACACGAGTTGAAGGAATGATAGACAAGGACAGGGACAATACAGGTTGAATGAATTGATCAGTATTATTAACCCAGTCCTGGTGTACTATGACTTTGAAGCCAGTATCGGTCCTGTAGTGCTATGCCATGAGCTTAGCTCGCTCATATAAGCTGTGAGCAATAACTTTGGGCCTAAATGTGAGGTAAGTGTACACCACATTAAAAAATCCTGTAGCATGCAGTGCATAATGAGAAAAAATACTGTGACCGTGTTTTTGGATTACAACAGCGAATTTGCGGTGTATTTTCGTATGGTTTTACAGCTGTATTCATCGTTTCTTGGACTAATTCAATAGAATGGAAGATATATTACAGAAATAGAGATGATTTAGATTGGTTTTAGTACTTATAATAGCTTGAAATTGAGCTCAAAGTAGCAGAAATGTTCGATTTTTGCTGATTTTCAAGAGTAAACAAATGACGTCACGTGTCTAATACACTTCAGCTGGTGGGTCTAATGTGTGTTCACAAATGGGCTGATATTATTTATACAATTATTACAATATTGCATTACAGTAAATCTTCTATTTTTTGGTGTGAATAAAACTTTGTGAATAAAAAATCAAAATGGGATTCATGTGTAAAGCCTGGAAACATAATGAATAAACAGAGGAAATGTTATCTTAGTCCCAGGAATGCCTGCATTGTTTATTCTGGACCCTATTTTGAAATTGGAATACATGTACAGTGGACCCCCGCCTAACGTTGGCATCACATAATGTTAAATCTGCCTAGCGATACATTTTATCGCTAAAATTTTGCCTCGCCTAGCGCTAAAAAACTCGCTCAGCGTGATTCGTCCGAGACGCGTCCATGTGCGGCCTGAGCCAGCCTCAATTGTTCCGCCGGTGGCATTGTTTACAAGCCAGCCTCCGCGGTAACATCCAAGCATACAATCGGGACATTTCATATTATTCCATCGTTTTTAGTGATTTCACCTGCAAAATAAGTGACCATGGGCCCCAAGAAAACTTCTAGTGCCAACCCTACAGGAATAAGGGTGAGGATTACTTTGGATATGAAGAAAGAGATCATTTATTTATTTATTTATTTATTTATTTATAATTTGAGCACACTTACAGAGGTACAAAAAAAAAATACAGATAAGAGCAGCATGCCAAAGCCACTTATACTATGCATAGCATTACGGGCTGGCTTAAAATTAACTTAAGATTAACTAAGCAATGATGAAATCAGTGAAAAACATTAATGTAAACTGATTACTATAAAGCACAAGTGAGTATTACAAAGACAGGTCATATGGTTGCATGCATTGTTGTAAATTCAGTAGAATGGAGTATTCTGTTAGGTAGTGAATTTAAAAAAAAAATAAAGTTAGATTGGGTTTTAGGTTTAACATTTATGTGATATAATTGTGAGAAACATTTAAGATATACAATTTATAAGGTTCAGTTATTCAGTATTTATTTGGTTTTGGGTGAGTAAGTGATCTTTGAGAAGAGACTTGAATTTATAAACAGGTAGTGTTTCTTTTATATTTACAGGTAATGAATTCCAGATTTTAGGGCCTTTTATGTGCATTGAGTTTTTGCATAGCGTGAGATGGACACGAGGAATATCAAAGAGTGATCTGTGCCTTGTGTTATGGTCATGTGTTCTGTTGAGGTTGGCAAGGAGATGTTTGAGGGGAATTTTTTCGTGAAGTCAATTTTTGACCCCCGGGACTTCTTTTTTTTATTTAAATGTTTTATATGTTCTGCATGTGTATAATTTGGGATCATTAGTATTTTTTTTTAGGCCCGAATCCAAATTCAAGGGGGGTTATATGTTTTGGGGAGATAATAGGGGTAGATTCAAAATGAATTAATTTTTTTCAAGATTTTTGGGGAGGGTGGTTGGGTATTGGCCCATAGTTATTAACTCCCGTTTGGTCCCCCCTTTTTGGATCGGGGGACCTCATATTTTGAGTAATTTTAGGGGAAGGGGGGAGGATTCAATGATTTTTAAAGAGTGTTTAAAATTGGGGGAAAAGGGATTTGGGAAATTTTTTTTTATAAATGGGAAGGTATTTTAAAACTCTCCTGCCTTGTTTTAGTGGGGTTGATAATAAGGGGACCGTAAGGGGGAAGGCAGGGAAAAGTGTGTTCGGTAGTTGCCGTGAGGTAGCTTTTTGGGGGTTTTGAGCTTTGACCACAAAGCAGCTGAAAAAATATGTGCAGGAATTCAAGGAGTACATAGACAGTGAAGGACTGAAACCTGAAAAAGTGTTTAATTGTGATGAAACAGGCCTGTTTTGGAAGAAAATGCCAAGCAGGACCTACATTACTTAGGAGGAAAAGATACTCCCAGGACATAAGCCTATGAAAGACAGGCCAATGCTAGTGGTGATTGCAAAGTGAAGCCTTTATTGGTGTATCACTCTGAAACTCCCAGAGCGTTCAGGCAAAAGAATATCCTCAAGGCTAATTTGTGTGTGCTGTGGAGGGCAAACAGTAAGGCATGGGTCACTAGGGACTTTTTCTATGACTGGTTACACCATGCATTTGCCCCCACTGAAAAATTACCTAATTGAAAATAAATTAGACCTTAAGTGCCTCCTGGTGTTAGACAATGCCCCTGGTCATCCTACAGACTTGGCAGAGCGACTTTGTGGGGACATGAGCTTCATTAAGGTCAAGTTTTTGCCTCCTAATACCACTCCTCTCCGGCAGCCCATGGACCAGCAGGTCATTGCAAACTTCAAAAAAAACTGTACACAAAAGCTCTGTTTGAAAGGTGCTTTGTAGTGACCTCAGAATCTCAATTGACTATAAGAGAGTTTTGGAGAGAGCACTTTAATATCCTCAATTGTGTAAACCTTATAGGTAAGGCTTGGGAGGGAGTGACTAAGAGGACCTTGAACTCTGCTTGGAAGAAACTGTGGCCAGAATGTGTAGACAAAAGGGATTTTGAAGGATTTGAGGCTAACCCTGAGAGGCATATGCCAGTTGAGGAATCGATTGTGGCATTGGGGAAGTCCTTGGGGTTGGAGGTTAGTGGGGAGGATGTGGAAGAATTGGTGGAGGAGGACAATGAAGAACTAACCACTGATGAGCTGCTAGATCATCTTCAACAGCAAGAGGCCACACCTGAGGAAACTGCTTCGGAGGAGGGGAGAGAGAAATTGAAGAAGATGCCTACTTCAAAGATTAAGGAAATCTGTGCAAAGTGGCTTGAAGTGCAAACCTTTATGGATGAAAATCACCCTCAGACAGCTGTTGCAAGCCATGTTGGCAACCTGTACACTGACAATGTTGTGAACCACTTTAGGAAAGTCATAAAGGAACGAGAGGTACAGACCTCCATGGACAGATATGTTGTGCGACAGAAGTCCAGTGACTCTGAAGCTGGTCCTAGTGGCATTAAAAGAAGGAAAGTAACCCCGGTAAAGGACTCGACACCTCAAGTCCTAATGGAAGGGGATTTCCCTTCTAAACACTAAGACCATCAACACACTCCCCTCCTCCCATCCCATCATTCATCACCAGATCTTCAATAAAGGTAAGTGTCATGTAACTGTGCATGTCTTCTTCAGTTTGTGTGTATTAAAATTAATATTTCATGTGGTAAAAAAAAATTTTTTTCATACTTTGGGGTGTCAGGAACGGATTAATTTTATTTCCATTATTTCTTATGGGGAAAATTAATTTGCCTAACGATAATTTCGCATAACATTGAGCTCTCAAGAACATATTAATAGCCTTATGCGAGGGTCCACTGTATTTTGAACTGTGTGTGAAACTGGCCAAATTACCAGTTTCTGATCACTTTATTGGGTAGTTGAAATAGTTGACTGGGTGATTTCTTTTGCTCGGTAGATAAAATGGAACACACATTAGTGAAATAGGTAAGAATTTGGTCTAGTGGAACAATGTAATTTGGGCAAAAATAGGACTCAAATCGCCGATACATAAAGATTGCTGACACAGCAAAATTTACGAGTGTTATTTTGTTAATTTTTTATCAGATTTCATACTTTGATTACTCTACCATTTCATAAGTTTTTTTTTTTTTTTTTTTTTTTTTTTTTTTTTTTTTTTTTTTTTTTTAACTCTTGGACCCGGTGGGGAATTTTCAGATTGGAGGTCTGGACCCTTGAAAGGTTAAAACAGCAACTTTGTGGTGTATTTTCATATGGGTTTTATTGTTGTATTCTCAGTTTCTTGGTCTCATTTGATAGAATGGAAGATATATTACAGAAATAGAGATTGTTGATTAGTTTCCGGACTGAAAGTAGCTTGAAATTGAGCTCAAAAGAGTGGAAATGTTCGATTTTCGCTGTTGTTCAAGAGTAAACAGTTCACATCAAGGGTCCAGTACACATCAACTGGTGGGTCTAACATGTGTTCACGAATTCACTGATATTATTTATACAATTATTACAATATTGCATTACTACAAATTTTCAAAATGGAAATGTAATTAATGAACAGAGGAAATGTTATTTTAGTGCCAGGAATGCCTGCATTATTTATTCTGGAGTTATTTTGAAATTGGAATACAGTGGACCCTCGGTTAACGATTTTAATCCATTCCTTGACCGATTTTATCGTTATCTGATTTAATTTTCCCCATAAGAAATAATGAAAATCCAATTAATCTGTTCTAGACACTCAAAAGTATTAAAAAAAAAAAAATTTCATATGAAATATACATTTTCCTACCTAGAAAACAATGAGACATAAAGAATAAATGACACTTACCTTTATTGAAGATTTATTGATGAGTGATGAGATGGGAGGAGGGGAGATGGTGTATTATTGTTTGGAAGGGGAATCCCCTTCCATAAGGACTGTAGGTAGCGAGTCCTTTTCTGGCATTACTTACCTTCTTTGTATTTTAATGCCACTGGGAACAACTTGACAATCACTGGACCTCTGTTGCACCAAAAATCTGTCCATAGAGCTCTGTTTCTGGCATTCCTTTAAGAGTTCCCTAAAAAGGGACACAACATTGTCGTTGTGAAAGTCACCAGCACAGCTTGCAACAGCTGTGTCAGGGTGATGTTCATCCATAAAGGCTTGCACCTTTGTCCACATTGTACAAATGTCCTTAATCATTGAAGAAGGCGACTTCCTCCATCTCTCTCTCCCCTCCTCTGAAGCTATTTCCTCAGCTGTGGTCTGTTGCTGTTGCAGATGCTCTTGCAGCTCTGTAGTGGTTAGCTCTTCATCGTCGTCCTCCACCAACTCTTCCACATCCTTGCCACTAACCTCCAACCCCATGGACTTCCCCAGTGACACAATAGATTCCACAACTGGTATAGGCTCCTCAGGGTTAGCCCCAAACCCTTCAAATTCCCTCTCTTGTACACATTGTGGCCACAATTTTCTCCAAGCAGAGTTCAAAGTCCTGCAAGTCGCTCCCTCCCAAGCTTACCTATAAGGTTTATGCAACTGAGGATACTGGAGTGATCTTTCCAGAACTCTCTTAGGGTCAATTCAGTGTCTGAGGTCACTTCAAAACACTATTGAAACACTGCTTTGGTGTACCGTTTTTGGAAATTTGAAATGACCTGCTGGTCCATGGGCTGGAGGAGAGTGGTGTTAGGAGGCAAAAACCTGACTTTTATGAAACTCGGCTCCCCCACAATTCGTTCTTGCAAGTCTAGAGGATGAGCAGGAGCATTGTCTAATACCAGGAAGCACTTGAGGTCCAATTCATTTTCAAGGGGGTATTTTTTCACGGTGCGGCCAAACACATGATAAAACCAATCGTGGAAAATGTCCCTAGTGGCCTATGCCTTACTGTTTGCCCTACACATTACACACAAATTAGCCTTGATGATACTGTTTTTCTTGAACACACTGGGAGTTTCAGAGTGATACACAAGTAAAGGCTTCACTTTGCAATCCCCACCAGCATTACTAAACAGGAGAGTTAGCCTGTCTTTCAGTGGCTTGTGTCCTGGGAGTGCCTTTTCCTCCTGAGTAATGTAGGTCCTGTTTGGCATTTTCTTCCAAAACAGGCTTGTTTCTTCACAATTGAACACTTGTTGGGGTTTTAATTTTTAAGCCTCTATGTATCCCTTGAAGTCCTGCATATATTTTTCAGCTGCTTTTTGATCACAACTGGCAGCCTCACCATGCCTTATCACACTGTGTATGCCACTACGATTCTTAAATCTCTCGAACCAACCTTTGCTGGCCTTAAATTCACTAACATCAGCACTAGTTCCAGGCATTTTCTTAATGAGATCATCATGCAGCTGCCTTGCCTTTTCAATATGATTCAAATTCAAAGTTTATTCTCTATAAGGATTACAATGCTGAGTTTACAGAATTTGGTTATTGTGTGGTTTACATGTAGTAAAATACTAATTACAGAGGGTGCCACTAGAACACCTAGCATGGCTAGGCATTTCGGGCAGACTTAGATTAATTCTTAACTTTAAAATATTACAAATTATGAGGTAAGTTGGTATTATGGCTAAGTGACTAAATATTAGTTTGTGAATTTAGCAGTGTGAATGCTTTTGTTTTGGCACAATACATAGTTTCAGTATTGGAGTATCACAGGCCAACTTACGACTAGTTAGGATTCATTATTTTAAGATTGAGATTGACATTTCTGTTTATGGTCAAATGGGTGAGTGAGTGTAAATGTGAACCACCAGGTGGTATTCGTGTAATTAGTTGACGGGGTGTATCAGGGAGATAAGATGTTTTCTAATGGTAGTTTTAAAGGTGATGAATGTGTCTGCTGTTCTAGAGTTCTCAGGTACGGTGTTCCAGATTTTAGGGCCTTTGACATACATTGAATTTTTGTAAAGGTTTAGTCGGACACAGGGAATGTCATAGAGATGTTTGTGTCTGGTGTTATACCTGTGGGTTCTGTCACAACTATCAAGAAAGCATTTTAGGTCAAGGTTAATATTGGAATTTAAGGTCCTGTAGATGTAGATTGCACAGTAGTAAGTGTGGATGTACTGAACAGGGAGTAAGTTTAGATCTATGAAGAGTGGGGGGGGGGGTGTATTGTCAGGGATGGGATTTAGTGATTATTCTTACTGCGGCTTTTTGTTGGGTTATTATTGGCTTTAGGTGTGTTGCTGCAGTTGATCCCCAAGCACAAGCACTGTGAAACTATCTCCTGATAATTGTTTGTCATTGATCCATACCAATAACAGTCTCTCCACATCTTCAAGTATTTGCGATCTCTGTTTTGTAAGCACATTTGCACCTTTCGCAACAACAGCTTACTTGATTGCCTTTCTGTTGACCAAGATAGTAGCGATGGTTGATTGGGGTTTGTTATACAACCGAGCTAACTCGGAGGCACATACTCCACTTTCATACTTTGCAGTTATCTCTTTCTTTAATTCGATGGTATTTCTTACCCTTTTTACCACAAGGTTGGCACTAGAAGCTTTTTTTAGGCCCATGGTGGCTTATTTAGCAGTTATAAGCACTAAAAACAATGGAATAATATAAAATGTATCACACGTACGTGTGGAACCGTCTGCCCTGGCTTGTAAACAATGGCACACTGGCTGTACAGAGTGGCCGGGCAGCCGTGGGCAGCCCAGGCCACACGGACACATTAGAGACAAATGTCCTTAACTGAGTTTTTCATTGTTAGCCGAGTCAATATTTTTACATAAAAACACATCGGTATCCGATTTTATCGCTATCCGATGGCATCGTCATCTGAGGCTCCACTGTATTTTGATATTTGTGTGAAATTGGCCAAATTACCATTTTCTGATCACTTAATTGAGCAATTGAAATAGTCGATTGAGCAATTTCTTGTGCTCAGTCGATAAAATGGAAGACAAACTAGCAAAATAGTTAAGAATTTGGTCAACTTGAAGACATACTAACAAAATAACTAAGAATTTGGCCAACTGGATCAATGTAATTGGCTTAAAATTGGACTCAAAGTGGAGGAAATCACTGATGCATAAACATCGCTGACACAGCAAAATTCGCAAAAGCGTCAGTTTTCTGTCAATTTTTGTACTTTATTTTATTACATTCAGTAAAAGCTTCTCAACCATTTCATAAGAAAAAAAAATAACTTTTTTTTTTTTTTTTAATTTGCCACCCTACGAGCAGGGGTTGCGACTCCGGAAGAGTTAACCCCTAAATGGTCCAAATGTATATATATGTTCTTATACGTTCTTACCACTAGGCCCCAAATGTACATATATGTTTTATTTTTCCTGCCTCCAAATTTTGCACGATTGGCCTGAAATGCCTAGCGAGCATAGAATGGGCCTTAACACTCGATGTGCACCATATTAAAAAAATCTGGGAACACTAAGTACCTTGTGGGAGAGCCAGTTAAACTGAGCACCAGCTACAGCAAACAGTGTGGCAAACACCAAGGATTCACTGATGTAATATCATATTAACACTCACCTTTTAAGAGGAAAGTGATGTTAACCCCAAGTTTAGGGTCTGTCTATCTCTGTCTCTGTCAATCTTTCTCTATCTCTTTTTATCTCTGTCTCACAGGTACACATAAATACAATTATACATAGTGTAAATTACCTAGGATAACCTAAAAAATTTGAAGTGCTATACTGTGCTTGTAGATATAATGCATAAGAATACCTGTTGGTTCACAGTGGCTCTCTCTGAGACAGAGAGAGACAAGCAGACAGAGATGCTGATGCTCATCAGATGTCACCCCTTATCTCATCTCATCTCTGCACCCTCGCCGGCACCCATCAAATGTCATCCCTTCTCTCATCTCATCACTGCCCTCTGGATGCTTGTCACTGACACTTGTCTTACACATTGCTTCAAGGGAACTTCTTCTTTCTTCTTCCTTCTTCCTTCCTTCCTTCCTTTTTCCTTCTTCTATACTCCTGTGTATCCAAAATATTGCTGGGGCCTATAAATACTTTGTATATATTCCTAGACAGTAGGAAATGACCAAGGCAGGTGTAAATGTCCACCTGTCAGTGTGCTTGTGACAATTTGAGTACAATTTCAGTACTTAATATTAGTGTCAGAACAAAGATTGGTTATGAAATGACAAGAACTACTTTAAATTGTCATTATCAGAACATAAAAATTCTATAAAATAATATAAAAATGAGAAAAAAAAAGGTATATCGGCAATACTTCTGCAAGCGGCAGGACTTGATGTTGCTGCCAGTTGAGCATTAAGTACCAACTTTGCAGCCTCATATCTCAGTAAGTACTGACCCTAATTTTTTATTTTAATCCTATAACACTTAGAAAAATTTTCTCTTTATTCCAATAAAAACACTTTTTTTATTTTTCAAAATATTCGAAGCACTGGGCGAGAGAACGTATATAGTATACGTTTGGACGTTTAGGGGTTAATATCTCTATCTGCCAGCCACTTTGAAGCAGGTGGCGGATAGATATTTTGAAGCTTTCAGGTAGTTTTTTCTAGGCTTTTATAACGGTTAAGTTAGACATGGGGGGGAATATCATTTCAGAGATTTTTGTGTCTAGTATTGTGCAGGTGAGTTCTGTTGCAACTATCAAGAAATTTTTTCATATCATAATTTATATTATAATTTATTGCCCTGTATGTGTAGCATGCACAGTAGTACGATTGAATGTTATGTATATTAAGTAGGTTTACATCTTTCTTGAGTGGGTTAGTGTGTTATCTGGCAGTAAACTGGGTGATCATACATACTGCTGCTTTTTGTTGAGTTATTGGCTTAAGGTGATTTACTGTAGTGGATCCCTAGGCACAAATAGCATAGGTGAGGTAGGGTTATATTAGAGAGTACAGCCTCTCCTCACTGAGCGATGTACTCGTTTACCAACGACTCAGACTTACGATGGGCTTTCTGACCAGTATGCATGCCTAAATAATGTATATCAGAGCTGATTTCCTCTATTCTGTTTATTACAATATACAGCACACTACTGTATAAACATTTAAAAACATACTAAAAATGTTATAAATGGTGCAAAGGTGACATTAAAGCAATATCAAAGATTGTTGACATAAACCCACTACCATTGTAGTATGCTCCTCGTTTAGTGATGAATTCGTTTACCGGTGCGGTATTAGGAGTGGAACTCCATCGTTAAGTGAGGAGAGGTAGTAGTATAATATAAGTAGTGCTGTTTGAGGTACATGGTAATGTATCTTTGATTGGATGTCAACTGTTTTAGAACCATCATTAATAACGTTTAGTTGTACATTGTACATTTGTTGCTCTGTTCCCAAAGATCATGTAGAACGTTTTATCGATGCTTAGTGTAAGTTTAATGGTAGTTATCCAGGTTGATATCTTTAATAGTTCTTCATTAATCCTTTCATTGTCTAAACCCCTGTTCTGAGACTTGCTCTCAGTGTCCAAGACAGCCCCCCCCCCTGGGGGGGGGATTTCTTAAACATTATGGAGATTCTCTCTCTGAAGGTAATGAAAACAAAACTATGGAATTTGATGGAAATTAATGAAATTACACTTTCATAAATTTTGCCATGATAGTAAAATTTACACATTGGCAATTTTTGCCCACTTTGAGCCCTATTTTTGGTGAATTACATTCCTGCAGTTGACCAAATTAGTAGCTATTTCACTAGTATGTCTTCCATTTTATCAATTGAGCAAAAGAAATCACCCAGTCAACTATTTCAATTACCCAATAAGGTGATCAGGAATTGGTAATTTGCCCAATTTCACACAAATTTCAAAATAGGGCCAGAATAGAGAGTGCAGGTATTCCTGGCACTAAAATAATATTTCCTCTGTTCATTAGTTAGGTTCCCAGGCTTTACACATGAATTCCATTTTTAATTTTAATTCACATGCAAAAAAAAATAGAAGATTTACTGTTATGTAATATTGTAGATTTACTGTTATGTAATATTGTAATATTGCATAACATATTGTGAACGCATATTAGACTCATCAGTTAAACGTGTGTTGGAATAATGACGTGATTTATTTATTCTTGAATATCAGCAAAAATTTTACATTTTCCCAACTTTGAGCTCAATTTCAAGCTTCTTTCCGCCCTGAAACCAATCAAAGTCATCTCTGTAATATATCTTCCACCCTATGAAATGAAACCAAGAAACTGAGAATATAACCATAAAAACCACATGAGCATACACTACAAAGTTGTTGTTTTAAACCAAACATGTTTTTTTTTTTACTCTTTATGCACTGCTTGCTGCAGGATTTTTTACATGGTGCACATTTATTACATAGACCCATTCTCTCATATCTAGGCCCAAATTTACCACTCACAGCTTATAATTGAGTGAGCTGAGCTCATGGCGTGGAACTACGGCACTGACACTGGCTTCAAAACTGTAGAACTTTGGCATGGACCCTGAAAGGGTTGATATATATTCTTGTAAAACTGTCATTTAATTATATCACTGTTTTAAGTTTCATAGTACAATCTCTTACCTCAAATATTGTTGTGCTGAAACAAATTACCATTTAGACAAATTGATGCATCCTTGTCAAATGGTCATAACTGCTTACCAAACATCTTGCTAAATGTTTGCAAGTTAAGTGGACCATTTTTCCTATTTTCTAATTTTGGCATTCATTTATTAAATCTTGTCCACATCAGTTTTTGTGGGGTGGTGATTTGGAAGGCTACATTCCAAAGTGTATTTCAGGCTTTCTCTGAAAGTAATCTCAGGCTCTTGCTGAATGTTTGTATCTAGGATTTTTTAAATAGGCTCTTTCATTTTTTTGGTTTTCTTATTGTACATTGTATCTTCTTAAACTTGAATTTTTAGTTTTGAGTCATCTCTTTCATAGGAAGAAAATTGTTGTTAATATAGTAAAGGTATTTAAGGATTTCTGTATTTTGAAAATATTTTATAAGAGTAATTGCTGAAGTGAAGTAATGACTAATAATTTATCTATTGTCAATACATTATAATATTTAAGTATAGCTTATTAGTTAATTTTATAATGTAGTAATATGATGTCAGTAATTCCAGTAAGTGGGACTTGATAAACCAGTTAGGGAAGAGAGGCATGTTGAAAGAGTATAATGAAATGTTTTACCTGGGAAGATTGTGTATCTCTTCTTGTAGCACTCAATCTGCCAGCATCATTACCATTGGATATTTAAGTCACAGTGACATTGCAGAGGAGCGTCTGTAGGGTGGGAGGTGGTGTGGCGGAAGCTCATTTCTTTGGTCGCTGGTCGGAGCCTCATCAAACAGGCAGTGCTTCTGTTTATAAGAGAGGCCGTGGCCCAGCTGGTATCATATGGAGAGAATGGATAAGGGAAGAATGGCTAAGAGAGTACTATATATATTTGAGTGAGGTGAGTGACAGTATGTAAAGGAGACTTCCAAACGTAAGATACAGAGTGATGGAGTATGCTAGCAAGAGATGTAATGGTTTGGTCATGTGTGTGTTAACCTCAGTGTTTTGGAGAAGGCTATGCATGGTCTACCTGATTTTAATTGCAAAAAATGTTTCTTTCAAATATAATAAATTTAATTTCATTGAGACCAAAATTGTTGGTCATTACATCTTTAAATACTATACTTTAATGGTTAATATACTTTTAAGAATATGAGCAAACTGTCTTATTTGAAAAAGACTCTCATTATATTTAACACTTACTCAGATTATTTCAAATACAGTAGGGCCCCTCTTGTACGGCCAGTTAGGTTCCAGGCTGCCACCAGAAAGTGGACATCACCAGAAAGCAGAACGCCATTTTTTCCACTTATAAATGTGTATAAATGCCAGACAACAAGTTTACGCAAACATATATTAAGTTAGAAAGAACTAGGCATTAAAAACAATAAAAAGTAAAATACACACAGAGTACACTCATTACTTAAAATATTTGTAGTCTTAATTTAAGATAAGAGGTGAGTAATATTTATTTTTAGGAAGCCAGGTGTGGGAGGTATGGTAGCCAGCCAGGCCACCCCACCCACATGTAATATACTAGTGACAAAATGTATATACAGTACACTCATTACTTACCTTAAAATATTTGTAGTCTCAGTGTAGGGTGAGAAGTGAGTAAACAAGGTAAAACAAATAAACGAGAGAGAAAACCGAATAAATTAGAGAGGAGAGAGACGTGGAGTTACTTAAACAAGCATTCGAACGCATCTGGTTTTGTTTCGTACACGTAACTTATCATATTTATGTTAATTTATTATTCTGTTGGGTGTATTTATCATGTTTATATGTTATGTAGCATGTGTATTATATAACTTTGAAAAAAATATCATAGATGGATTAATGAAAATATTTATATTAGTGTAATGTACAACAATTAATGTGCCTCAGTGTTTATTATTGCATATTATTATTATTATTATTATTATTATTATTATTATTATTATTATGGTGTCCTCAAGACTAATAAGACACTTATAGTGATTTTAATGTGTACCTGCATGCCAACACAGTGTTTAAGTTTATTTAGGTACAGGTACACATAATTATCAGAGTATATATAAAATATGAAATAACTTTAAAACACTTGAAATTTTGGAAAGTTTCCAAATGTAATTGAGAGATGCAGTGCTCACGGAGACTGTAAACAAACAGGGTGGGGTGCGGTGACCATATTAGAAAGTCAGGTTGGGGGGGAGCATATAGTTAGTTTTGGTCATAATTTGAAATGTCTGTATTAGCAGAACGCCGTAAGGTGAAATGTCGTAAAGCGGGACCCTACTGTACTTTTATTTATATTCATGTAATTATTTTTTAACACTCGTTTTATTTTGCGTTGGTAACCTTAATGATGGTGTTAAATTTAACAGCACCTTTTGTTGCTCTTATTGGAAGTAAGAAGCATTAATGTTGCTGCCTCTGAACTGTGATAACTCGCGATTGTCACCTAGTATGATTTGCGAGTTATATATATCACTGTTAGAACTATTTTCACATTATTAACTTTATATATGCCACCATTTAGCTGAGACCCTGTATTAGAATTACCATACATCTTGTTTCTCTTTTCAGATATTTAATTATGGTACTGTAATATTTAGACTTGGTATTAATTTCTTCTGTTATACCACATTCCTCTTTCTCTTTATATTTATGTACAGTAGGGCCACAATTATATAGCAGGTTAGGTTCTAAGCTTCCGCCAGAAACCAGACATCACCGGAAAGCAGAAAGCCATTTTTTCCACTTATAAATTACAGGTAACAAGTTTATACTAACATACATTAAGTTAGCAATAGAACTAGGTATTAAAAAGTAAAGTACAGTGGTCCCTCAATCGTCCGGCCTGAAAGTCGTCCATTTCGGAAATAGTCCTGTTATTTCGTCTAAACATTGGCACGCAAATGGTCCATTAACTCGCTAATAGTCCTTCGTCCGGGACGCGTACTCACGCTCTGAGCCGCCTGAGCCTTCCCTTCCCAGCCAGTGTGCCATTGTTTACCAGTGAGCGACGGTCCCCTCACTTGCTCCAATGAAATATTTCATAATATTCTATTGATTTTAGTGCTTGCAAGTGCTAAATAAGCTACCATGGCTCCAAAGAAAGCTCCTAGTGCCAAGCCTTTGGTAAAGAAGGTGAGAAATACGATTGAATTTAAGAAAAACATCATTGAACAATATGATAGTGGCGTACGTGTGGGCGAACTGGCCAGGATGTATAACAAGTCCCGTACAACCATATCTTACATCATAGCCAAGAAAAAGGAAATCAAGGATGCTGTTGTTGCAAAGGGGATAAATATACTGACAAAAATGAGATCACCAGTACTCGAAGATGTTGAGAAGTTATTATTGGTGTGGATAAACCAGAAACAATTAGCAGGAGATAGTCTTAAAACGTCACTTATTTGTGAAAAGGCTAGGCAGTTGCATGACGATTTGGTAAAGAAATTGCCTGCAACTAGTGGTGATGTGAGTGAATTTAAGGCCAGCAAAGGCTGGTTTGAGAGATTTAAGTAGTATACTGGCATACACAGTGTGGTAAGGCATGGTGAGGCTGCCAGTTCTGACAACAAAGCGGCTGAAAAATATGTGCAGGAATTCAAGGAGTACATAGAGACTGAAGGACTGAAACCTGAACAAGTGTTCAATTGTGACGAAACAGGCCTCTTTTGGAAGAAAATGCCGAAGAGGACCTACATTACTCAGGAAGAAAAGGCACTGCCAGGACACAAGCCTATGAAAGACAGGCTGACGCTAATGTTCTGTGCTAATGCTAGTGGGGATTTCAAAGTGAAGCCGTTACTAGTGTACCATTCTGAAAATCCCAGAGTGTTCAAGAAAAACAATGTTATGAAGATTAAATTGTGTGTGTTTTGGAGATCTAATAGTAGGGCATGGGTCACAAGGGACATTTTTGTCGAGTGGTTCAATGAAGTATTTGGCCCTAGTGTGAAGAATTACCTCCTGGAAAAGAAATTGGATCTCAAGTGCCTCCTAGTAATGAACAGTGCACCTGCTCATCCTCCAAACTTGGATGACCTAATTCTGAAGGAGTTTGGGTTCATCACAGTAAAGTTCTTGCCCCCGAATACCACTCCTCTCCTCCAGCCCATGGACCAGCAAGTCATTTCAAACTTTAAAAAACTCTACACCAAAGCAATGTTTGAAAGGTGCTTTAATGTGACCTCAGACACTCACTTGACCCTAAGAGATTTATGGAAAGAACACTTCAGTATTCTCCATTGCGTAAGCCTTATAGGTAAGGCTTGGGAGGGAGTGACTACCAGGACTTTGAACTCTGCTTGGAGAAAATTGTGGCCAGATTGTGTCCACAAGAGGGATTTTGAAGGGTTTGAGGCAACCCATGATGAGCCTATGTCAATTGTGATCTCTATTGTCGCACTGGAGAGTTCCATGGGGTTGGATGTGAGTTTGGAGGATGTGGAAGAGTTGGTGGAGGACCACAATGAAGAGCTAACCACTGAGGAGCTGCAAGAGCTTCAGCAGGAAGAGCAACAGATCGCAGCTCAGAATCTTGCTGCAGAGGAAGAGGAAGAGAGATGGAAGAAGGTGCCTTCTTCAGAAATTAAGGAGATTTTTGAAATGTGTGGTAGGATGGAAAGATTTATGGAGAAACATCACCCAGAGAAGGATGTTGCAAGCCATATCGGCAACTTGTACAGTGACAGAGTTTTGGTCCATTTTAGGGAAGTTTTAAAGAGACGCCAGAAACAGAGCTCTCTGGACAGTTTTTTTTGCGAGACAGGACCCCAGTGACTCTCAAGGTGGTCCTAGTGGCATTAAGAAACAGAGAAGAGAAGTAACCCCAGAAAAGCACTTGATACCTGAGGTGTTGATGGAAGGGGATTACCCTTCCAAACAGTAACTAATCCAATGTGTCTCCTTCTCCAGTCTTCCATACACAAAGAAGAATCTCCAATAAAGGTAAGTGTTATTCTGTTAATGTTTAATTCATCATGTGCCACTGTATTGTTTATGTACTACATCTATATTTCATGTAAAAAATTTTTTTGGTTTAATACTTATGGGTGTCAGGAACGGATTAATTGCATTTACGTTATTTCTTATGGGGAAAATTTATTCGAAAATTGTCTATTTCAATAATAGTCCCACTTCCAGGAACGGATTATGGACGATTATTGAGGGACCACTGTAAAATACACACACGGTACACTCATTACTTATCTTAAAATATTTGTAGTCTTAATGTAGGGTGAGAGGTGAGTAGTATTTATTGTAAGTGGTGAGGTGTGGTAGGTATGGCCACCTCACCCACATGTGTAGCCTCTCCTCACTTAATGACAGAGTTCCGTTCCTAAGACCACATCATTTGCCAAATCGTCACTAAGTGAAGAGCATATTATAATGGTAGTGAGTTTGTGTCAACCATCTCTGATATTGTTTAATGTCACCTTTGCACCATTTATAACATTTCTGGTATATTTTTAAATGTTTATACAGTAGTGTACTGTATATTGAAATAAACAGAATAGAGGAAATTGGCTCTAATATACATTATTTAGGTATGAATACTGGTCAGAGAGCCTGTCGTAAGTCCAAGGCATCAGTAAACAAGTATGTCGCTAAGTGAGGAGAGGCTGTATTATACATCTAAAGTGCCCTAGAGTGATAATGCATATACAGTAAACTCATTACTTACCCTAAAATATCTGTAGTCTTAATGTAGAGTGAGAGGTGATTAAATGAGATAAAATGAATAAACAAAAGAGAGAGAGTAAATGAGAGAGGACAGAGATGTGAAGTATGTAAACAAGCAGATGAGCACATCTTGTTTTGGTTCATACATGTTCATTTTCTTGTCTGTGAAGGTTAAACCATAATACAAACACCTTACATTGTGTACAAGGTATTTCCACGTTGGTACAGTAGAGTAAATAAAGAGTATACACCTACCATCCGACTTACGACCTGTTCTACATATGCCCACTCGACTTACGACTGGCAGCTGGGCTGGGCCGGCTGATGCATACCTCTGTACAATATTTAACGATATTCGCAACGGCAATGCGCCATGCAGGCAGCATCAGTTTCAGTAACCCTGTCCTATCAGCAGCATCATACTGTATTAACTGTACTAACTGGACAGTAAATTTCACCATGGCCCCTAAGATGAAGCCTGAATCTTGCACTGGAGATTGTGGCATGAAAGGCTCTTACTCTCGAACTCTCTATTTGTTTTCACTGTTGCACATAAACCTGCCTGTCTATCTGTCTGCCTGTATATCTGTAGCTCTGTGTGTCTGTTTATCTGTCTTTCTGTCTACCTGTGTGTTTTTCTGTCTACCTATGTGTTTTTCTGTCTACCTGTGTGTCTTTGTCTACCTGTGTCTGTCTTTGCTTGTCTGTCTCAGAGCCGCTCATTAAGAGTGTAATTGGTCTTCAAAACACAATATTAATAATAATGAGAACACAATAATAATCACTGAGGTGCATTAAATGTGTATAAAACATTAATATAGACATTTTGCTTAATATATCTGATTTTTTTTTTTCAAAATTATATAATAAACATGCTATGTAACATATACACATATAAATTAACAAATATAAGATGTTTTTCTGGTCGGCATGACAGAGTGAACAAAAACCATTCGTGTCCGGGCTGGTAACAACGACAACAACAACTAGTTTGTTTACAAAACTCACGAACCTTCTACACTCTCATTTTCTCTCTCTCGTTTATTCATTTAACCCTTTGACTGTCGAAGGGCCCAATCCTGAAGTGTCTCCTGGTGTCGCAAAATATTCGAAAAAAAAAAAATTATTTTTTCTTATGAAAATGTTAAGATTATTTTTGATTGTTTTAGTCCCAAAAAAAAAATTTTTCCCATCAGTACTTACCGAGATATAGAGGCATGAAGTTTGCAGAAAATGAGCCGCGTATGGCAACAGCGGCGACTGCCGCTCACCCGGTAAACTTTAGTTTACTTGCATTTGAAGGTTTGTTGTTTTTTTCACTATTTTATTTTTTCACATAACTTATGTGGCCTGTGAGACCAAAGTAAGGTGCAATGTACATATATACACTCGTTGTATACAACACAATAAGCACACAAACATAATTATCAATATATTGTTTACAAAACTTGTTTACAAAAACAAACAATACAAAAAATTGTTTATTACTATTGTTCTATAATATATATACCAATATACAGTCACTGAACATACTCCTAGAAGTTCTGCAGCTTGTGGAACTCTGTGAAACATTGTGTCATACACAGTGGTGTTTTACACTCTTACACATAAAACATGGTGTCATACACAGTGGTGTTTTACACTCTTACACATAAAACATGGTGTCATACACAGTGGTGTTTTACACTCCTCACACATAAAACATGGTGTCATACACAGTGGTGTTTTACACTCCTCACACATAAAACATGGTGTCATACACAATGGTGTTTTACACTCCTCACACATAAAACATGGTGTCATACACAGTGGTGTTTTACACTCCACACACATAAAACATGGTGTCATACACAATGGTGTTTTACACTCCACACACATAAAACATGGTGTCATACACAATGGTGTTTTACACTCCTCACACATGAAACATGGTGTCATACACAGTGGTGTTTTACACTCCACACACATAAAACATGGTGTCATACACAATGGTGTTTTACACTCTCACACATAAAATCAGTGTGTGTGCATTTTTGTTGAATTTTTTTTTTTATGTGCAAAGACAAAACACCTCGTCTGAGCAGCTTTCTTCAAAGTATTAGCAGGCAGTTGTGTTATGTAGTTATCCTAGGTAAATGGTCGTGTGTCATCATTCCTTCCTTCCTGATTTCCTTCATTCCTTTCCTACCTGGAGGGCATTCCACCTCTCTTCCTACATTCCTTCATCTGTCCTTCATTACTTTTTTCCTTCCTTTCATCTAGTCCTTCCTTCATTCCTGCCTTCCCTTCTTGCTTCTGGTTTCTATAATATATATACACATATATATTTATTTATTTATTTATTTATTTATTAACAATTTGAGCACACATACAGAGGTACAAAAAAATACAGATAAGAGCAGCATGCCAAAGCCACTTATACTATGCATAGCATTACGGGCTGGCTTAAAATTAACTTAGATACTAGATACTTTCATAAAACTCCTATTATCACCCTTCAGCAAGCTTGTCTTGTGTGCGAGTGTGTGGCTTATAATTGTTTTGAGTCAGGAGTCCGCAGCTGTCAAAATGACATATTGTCTCATTACTCACTCCCCCTACCGCCTGTCAAAACAATGGGGTCGGATGCTGCTTCCCCCTCCATTCTATCTAATTATCTTTCTCCCTCATTCTATCTCTTTCAATCTGTCTCTCTCTCTCTCTCTCTCTGTCTATCTCTGTCTCACAGGTACACATAAATACAACTATACATAGTGTAAATTACCTAGGATAACCCAAAAAATCCAGACAAAGTGCTATACTCTGCTTGAAGATGTGAGTAAACGTGATGATGACACAGTCTTGTGGCTCTCTCTGAGACAGAGCTAGACAGATAGACAGGGAGTTTGGCAGACAGACAAATGTTTGTTCGTCATCATCTCCTCCTCCTCCTCCTCCTCCTCCCTCCCTCCCTCCCTCCCTCCCTCCCTCCCGCCCTCCTTCCTCCTCCTCGTGGCTCTTGGCAGATGGACAGCTGCCCCCCTCCCTCCACCCTCGTTTACGCTCATCAAAGGTCAGCTCTTATCAGATGTTATCTCCCCTTATCTTGTCACTGTCATGGGGTGAACTGTTTTCATGCCTCAAGGGAACATATTATTACATATTATTATTATTAGGTCTTCTTCTTCTTTCTTTCTTTCTTTCTTTCTTTCTTTCTTTCTTTCTTTCTTTCTTTCTTTCTTTCTTTCTTTCTTTCTTTCTTTCTTTCTTTCTTTCTTTCTTTCTTTCTTTCTTTCTTTCTTTCTTTCTTTCTTTCTTTCTTTCTTTCTTTCTTTCTTTCTTTCTTTCTTTCTTTCTTTCTTTCTTCCTCCTCCTCCCTCCTTCCTTCCTCCTCCTCTTCTTCCTCCTCCTCTCCCTCCTCTTCCTCCTCCTCCTCCACCTCCTCCATTGCTTTTGGTCTCAAACTCCTCGAAATCATGAAATTGATCTTCATTGACACTTCCATCTGTGTTAGAGCATCATTTGGGAAGAGAAGAGTCCCAGATTTGCAGGGAAGTCACATATTTCTTACCGCTAGACATGCTGAAAAAGGACGACTGAAATGGTATTCCCACAATGCACCACTGGCTCCCCGATTTTTTTTATATGGTGCACACTGACCATGGAGACCCATTCTCTCACATGTGGGCCTACCAGCTTTCTCCTGCTTGATTTGAAGCCGCTAGAATTTATGCGTATAGATATGTCAAACACAGTATCTCCTATGACGTACATATACGACCGCGACAGTCAAAGGGTTAATCTTGTTTACTCACCTCTCACTCTACATTAAGACTACAGATATTTTAAAGTAAGTAATGAGTGAACACAATTTTTATATTATAATTTAATAATATTATAGTTTAATAATATTATAGTTTAATATTATTATTATTAAACTGTAATATAATAGTGTTCACTCATTACTTACCTTAATAACCCAACAAAAAGCCTCAGTAAGAATAATCACTAAATCCCATCCTTGGCAACACACCCCCCCCACTCTTCATAGATCTAAACTTACTCCCTGTTCAGTACATCCACACTTACTACTGTGCAATCTACATCTACAGGACCTTAAACTCCAATATTAACCTTGACCTAAAACGCTTTCTTGATAGTTGCGACAGAACCCACAGGCACAACACCAGACACAAACATCTCTATGACATTCCCCGTGTCTGACTAAACCTTTACAAAAATTCAATGTATGTCAAAGGCCCTAAAATCTGGAACACCCTACCTGAAAATTCTAAAACTGCAGACACATTCATCACCTTCAAAACTACCATTAGAAAACATCTTATCTCCCTGATACACCCTGTCAACTAATTACAGGAATACCACCTTGTGGTTAACACTTACACTCACTCACCCATTTAACCATAAACAGAAATATCAATCTCATTCTCAAAATAATGAATCTTAACTAGTCATAAGTTGGCCTGTGATACTCCAATACTGAAACTATGTATAGTGCCAAAACAAAAGCATTCACATTGTTAAACTCACAAACTAGTATTTAGTCACTTAGCCATAATACCAACTAACCTCATAATTTTGTAATATTTTAAACTTAAGATTTAATTTAAGTCTGCCCGAAATGCCTAGCCATGCTAGGTGTTCTAGTGGTACACTATGTAATTATTATTTTACTGCATGTAAACCACACAATAACCATATTCTGTAAACTCAGCATTGTAATCCTTATAGAGAATAAATTTTGAATTTGAATTTGAATTTAAAATATCTGTAATC